>NW_027072089.1:31239918-31812418 GCF_038088225.1 Cyrtonyx montezumae | reverse complement strand
GATTCAGCATTAGTTGTTTCACAGGCACCAGATCTCACTGAGGCAAAGCACCTGCATGCTCAGTCCAGAGTCTTAATTTTGGTGCATGCTGAACCTGTGAAACTGTGTGAATGCACCAAAATCAACAAATTATTTATTTGCTAACTTTCAAGTTAGTATTCCTTATGCACGAGTCTGTATTGAAATGTTTTTAAGGCTTTGGATGCCTCATGCAAATACTTCAACATTTGCTCATATCACTTACTTAAATCAGCGAGAGCGATCACTTACTAAACTCTCTTAATCCATCAGAATCATAGAATCCTTAGAGTTGGAAAGGACCTTTAAAGGTAATCTAGTCCTACTCCCCTGCAGTGAATAGGGACATGCACAGCTATCAGGTTGCCCAGGGCCTGATCAGCCTTGCCTTGAAAGTTTTCAGGGACAGGGCATCAAAAGATTTTGAGAGCAAACCTATTTTGAGAGCAAAACTAAGAAGCTGACAAATAGTTACATGTAAACATATACCTTGAATACAAACAGATAACAATACATATGTGTATTCTAAGAAGGCGCCTATTTCTGAAGAGGCATTTAGGACACTTCTGAAGATAATCAAGCAACCATTGCTTCTACAGAGAGTGAAATTTCTGCCTCATTCAAGACAGAGGTGTAGCAGATACAATGTGCAGTATGAATTTCCACGTACTTCCTCCAGGGAGTGATATACTTCATAGTTATACGCAGGGAGGGACCTTCGATTCCTAGATGCCCTCTGTCCTGTTTGGTTTTCTATTGCTTTCTGTAGATCTGATATGAGAATCCTAGGTGAAATAAAAGATACAGCTTTTTTTGAACAGCCAGTAGAAGACATGCTAAAGCAGAATGACATCACATTTAGAAGAAATACAGCAGGAGCTAAAACACCCTGGCACTACTTCATCTGTTATATCATGACAGTACAGTGCTTCAGGCTTATTTGAATATATGCTGTCATATAAATAGTCCTCTTGCTTTGAAATGTAACAGTGCCTTCGAAAAACACAATGAGCTTCTTAAGAGAATAAAGCAGAATGATGGAAATAATGCAGCCAATGTGAAGAAGAAGCCACTTCCATTTGTTCATGGATCAGCATTTGTTGTCATTGATCAGCGTTTGTTGTCATCTTTTATAATCTAGTTATATGTGACTATGTGTTTTCAAACTTCGATTTGTAAACCATAAAATTGTATTTTCAGGCTTAGAATAACACATGCATACTTATCCTCATGAGTTTTGTTCTGGCATGAAACACTACGTATACCTGTAAGTTGCAGAGGCCAAAAATTGAAGTTTTTGACGGCATTATTCTGTGAAATACAGCAAAGAAAGGGTCTTAAATATGGCTTATTGTTTGCATTTATCTACTTTGCAATAGTTGTCAGTCAGTTATTTCAAAACAATTTGTGGAAAACATGGAAAAATACTAAGTTAGTGTAATAAATATGCAAATACACCTGCATAATTAGTGGAAGGGTGTTTGCTTTAAGACTGAAAGGCATGAAAGGATTAATTTTTCCTTTTTTATTGCAGAACTAAACAGTGATGCACATCTAAAAGTATTGCATGGAAAATATCCAAATGTAGAGATGGTGGATTGTCTGTCCCTTCCTTCACACAGCAGCAGAGGCTGGGAATACCATCACTGACAGCAGCAGCGATGTCACTGTAAAACAGAGGGTGGTGCTGGCATTACTACCTTCTTTGGAATGGAACTTCTAGAGCGTGGCACTGTGTGATCACTGTACCACTTATTCATTGTTCCTGTAAAATGATGCTCACATCTGGCCTTTTAAAATCTCACAGGCATTAGTTCAATAATCAGAAAGAGATGGAAAGAAACTGCTTTCAATTTGCTCCAAAATGAGCAGCACAGCAGATTCTCAAAGATAACTGAATCATAGAATCGTTTGGTTGGAAGGGACCTTTAAGATCACCTAGTTCCAACCCCCTGCTGTAGTCAGGGACACCTCCCACTAGGCCAGGTTGCTCAAAGCCCCATCCAGCCTGGCCTTGAGCACCTCCAGAGAGGGTGCATCCACAACCTCACTGGGCAACCTGTTCCAGTGTCTCACCGCTCTCACAGTAACAAATTTCTTCTTAATATCTAGTATAGGTCTATATCTGCATACAAAGCAAATAAAGGTTATTGGCATTCTTAAAATGTCATAGGGAAGTAACTGTATAATTAGGAATTACACTGTTCTACGTCAGTAACTTTTATTAAGCAAACTAAGGACTTATAGTCTTGACTTGCAAACTGCCATACACTTATAAGACCAGTCTTGTAAAACACTAAAACTTGTAATTAGAGTAAAGCAGTGGTTTTATTCAAATCATTAGGACATCTAATATGTTAAAGAAATGCTCACCTGCTGTGCTGACTTCTAATTAGTGTCAGTACCTGCCAGGATCAAGCTCTGTTTGCTTTTACAACGCCAGATTCAATTTCACAGCTCCCAAATGTCTGTGTGTCTGTACTCCAAATAGTCTTATTTACTTTTAAACAATTGTGTACTGTGTGCTTATAACATCCAAAGGCTCTTAATTTCCTGAGAACTAAAACTTTAGACAACTTGGTACTGCAAATGTTTACCTGATACCCAACCTATTTTTATAGATGTCTTGTTCATAAAATCATAGAATCATTGAATTATAGAATCATAGAATAATAGATTATTAAGGTTAGAAAAGACCAGTAAGATCATCTAGTGCAACCATGAGCCCATCACCATCATATCACTAACCATGTCCCCCAGTGCCACATCTACATGGTTCTTGAACACCAAGACCACCTCCCTGTGCAGCCTGTTCCAATGCCTCATCGTTCCTTCAGAAAATAATTTTTTCTTAATATCCAACCTGAATCTCCCCTGGCATGACCGGGGGCTGTTACCTCTCATCCTTTCTCACCCTGTTGTCATAGAGTCAAGCACTGGGACAGACAGCCTGTCTTTCAGGCCAGGGCTGTTCATCCTCCTCATTATTAGAGCTAATGCTTCCTGTCTTTAGGTATCAGCTGTCCATACCAGCAGCCTGGCCCCAGCCCTGGCCTACACCTGCTGCTCCTCTCCTGAAAAACCCTCCAAGCTCTCACTGAGGTACAGATCTCAGGGCTCATGTCAGGATGAACACATACACAGTATCCAAAGCTTTGCAAGTCTTGATGGCTGGAACTAAGTGGTCAAGGAGTCCCAAATGAGCAGCAGTGAGATGAAGAGGGAGAATAAAGAAACAGCCTGAACCGAACAAAATGCTGCTCAGCTTCCTCAAAGTCGCACACCTTGGGTGCACGAAATGTCACAGAGGCTCTCTGGAAAGTGAAAGCAATGTAATCCCTGTGTTTGTAATATAATACAATTTTAGGTAAGCTGCTGAGACACCTAGCTCAAGTAGTTCTTATCTTTGCATGCTTTCTTTTGCAACCTATGTAAAATTGTCCAAGTACAATGGGTATTTTGGACACGTTTTAGTCGTCCTTCTGTCATTTCATTAAAAGGGAGTTACTGTGAGCAGGAACAGGTGTGAATGCAGCTGCTGGGGCACTGTAATTAAGGGACTTCTTGTTATAAGCACAGGAAAACAATTACAGAATCCATCATCTCCTTTTTTAAATGTAAACAACCCTGAAGAAATGTAAAGCCCACATGAAAGCAGCTCTGAACACTACTGGGCATGAGTAAATAATTACCTTATGTCTATTTTTGCATTTTTAAAATGACAGATTAGTAAGAGATTGTAGTTAGAACAAAAATGGAATTCTGATACCAGCACATTTAATATACAATAAGCTTTGTGCCATTCTCTTCTCACTGAGAAATAAATATAAATAGACTCATGTAGGGCTTTATTCAGCAAATGCTGGTGAGAATTCAAATAACTGATCAGCTGAGCACTCGTGTACTTCTGTACCGCACTTGAAAAGGCTTTAATGACAAGATCATCACTTGTGTCTACTGTATCAAATTGATAAATATCATTTGACAAGTATACTTAAAAAACTGTCTTGAATGCTTTCAAGAAACGCTGTAAACGGTGTGTGATCCTGAACATGTATTTGTTGCATATGACTTGAACTGGGTCACAAGGAATGGAATGTTATATGAAAGAACTAGTATGTTCCTCTTTAATTCTTGAATGCTTACCTCCTCATTTACAGCACACTTGTAAACAAGCCCAGCTCCTGCTGAACAAAGGGAGGGGCAAAGCAGACTGCAGAATTAGTAATTACCCATTCTCAATCACAGATGTGATTTCCTATACTTTGAAAACACTTAAGCTTGACTCCAAAGGAGAACATTTAATTAAAACTGCCTTCCTGTGGGAGATTTTCTGTTCCCCACTGAAAAGGTTGTTTTCTTGGCAATGTCTAGCTGCCTGCCAGTCTAGTTGCTATGTGGAACATATTTTCAAGAGCACTTGGTATGGTAGATCTGCCTGGGAGGCCAGATCTCTGCAGAGATGCACAGAAGGTGAAGCACAAGCTTACGTGTACTGGATGTTGGCTTGCTGGAGGTAGGGTAGCAGACTTCGGGACGTGTTCTGTGGCACATGCACATCGATGACCGTACCTTCAGAGATGTGGAAGGTGCTGCTGGGCTGCCACAAGTCCACCTGTAGTGCAGGAACCAACCTGTAATTTATATGTATTCAGTGTAGGTGGGGAAATCCAGGAGATGGGACACTTGAAGCTATGCAGGCAAACACTCTAGGCATAATATAGACATTAAAATCATATTCACTGGTCCAGCTGAACATCTGTGGGGAATGGAGCAAGTTTTGAGGATTGATTGCCTCCAGCTTGCCAGAATTCTCATGGGAGATTCGCCAGAGGGAAAAAAGAATGACCTCAGAGACATGCCTCCTCATATGGCTTCAAACAAAGGTCACCTCCAACTTCATGCACCTTAACAAACTACTGTATGATTCTCTTTGTATTTGCTCCTGCGGAGTCCATTACTGTTTCTTTTAAATTTATTTTACATAGTGTTTTCTGTGTTCACTAGGCCAGTAAAAGTCATGAATGCTCGGGAGAGGTGGAAAGTATCACATATGCCAATGTTTGGAAAGTGTGCCCATTTTATTCTTGATAATAAATAGATCAGAACTCCGTAACATGAAGCTATCAGTTCTCTGAAGTAAGCTGTGATCCACTCAACAATTTTAAATGATGTGACAAAATGATAGGATTGATATAGTGAAATATTCACACTCATTTAAAAAACATGCTAGTTACGAACTGATAGATTGCACAATTGTTAATGTGCAATCTATACTTGAACAAGGAATGCTTTTTTCCTTTTACTTTCTTCAGTTGCCAGATTTGAAGTACACTTGCAAGTTGTAGCCCAGAACATGAAATATCTAACACATCTCTCCTGGTCATCCTACAAACCTTGCTGGAGAAGAGAGTACACTCCTGCAACAGAGGGTTAGTTCCAACAATTTCTCAGGCAGAAGTAGGAATATTCTGGCTGTCAAGAAGGCATCTGACCTGATACTGCCTCTCAAGCAAGAGTGACATCAGTCCAGTTAGTACAATTATATGTCCACTGTGTTGTGAGGAAAAGACTGAAACACAGCAGCAGCCTCTTCTATTCCTGCCAAAACCTCAGCCTGCTTCATGCTGGCACAATATGGTCTGTAGATCTCTGTGATCTTGCTGGGTGGGTGCAGCATCTTTTGAAGTCTAAAACCAGGACTGGCAAAGTTCTTGAGGCTGGTGAAGCTGACAGCAGCTATGGCAGATGGTCAGTAGAAACTGAACTCATGAATTAAATGGTGCTAAATTAGCTTATAAAGATCCTCTCACTGCACTAACACCTTATGTTTGTTAGTCTATCTTTTCTATTTTGATTAATTATAGTCATTCAGTAAATTTCTTCCTTAATTCAATAGAGTTGATTTCAGGCATGGTTAATTAGGAATGTATAATTGACTTTTAAGATTTCTTCTTAAAAACGCACAGCACAGAGGGTAAAAACCCCATGGCTCTTTGAGTAACAGCATATCAATCAGCTCCCTGTGAGCAGCCATCTTTATAAAAATAGCAACAAATTTTTATATACAAACTAAACACAATTGAAGTGTTGTGCTTCCTGATAGTAATACAAATCTGGAAATAAAAGTTACAAATATTAGGGAAAAAATCACAACTGAGGTACACCTGAAACTTGGCTATATTCTTGATAGTCAGGAGTCATTTTGTTGGATTTCTTCATTTTCATGAAGGGGATAAGCCAACAAATATTCACACCATTGCTTATAACATCATGGAGCTTTTTCATTTCTGAGGTATTCTAGCTGTCCCTCGCATTACTGACTGCAAGGGAAAATCAAAACCAGAACCAATCGATTACTTAATTGATTAAATCAGCAGTATATTGCATGCCCGAACCTGGTGGTGAAAACAGTATTTCACTACTTGCATTGTCTTGGAAGTGGAGACAAAAGCATCCCATTTTTAGAATGCAAATCACTCCTCATCAACCAAATTCCCTATTAGGATAGTTTGCTTTCATCTGACTCCCCCTTTGTATACTTTGCAATGTAAACAAAGCATTGAGTGCTCATCTGGGAGATGTTACCTGTGCTATTCAGAGCTCCACTTCAATTGCTTTTGCTCTATAAAGCATATAACAAGAAACACATTTCTCCAACAGACATTTTATTTATATTGCAACTTCCAACTTGTCCTTGGCATGGCATGGAGACCCTACATGAAAAGAAGACATACAGAAGATGGATTGGAAAGCAGGCATGTCAGGACTGAGCATATCCAATCATCTTTTACTTACTGTCAGTTTTAGGAGACCTCATCACTGCCTCAGCGTGTACTGAGGGCTCTATTGAAGTCATCACTCTTCTTTCAGCATCATTTCTCCCTCAAGAGTGTCTTGTATTTCAGCTGTGTTAGCAAATGGCTAGCAAATGGTCTTCTGTACTTGAACTGTATTTGACAGCATGTTATTGTCCCCACACATTACACATTACCTACTACACACTATTTTGAATGGTGTACCAGTCAGTGCCAACAGACATGTATTTGTTTTGTGGGTAGTGGGATTCGTTGGGTCCTGAGAAGATTCTCCAACTACCAAAACAAGCAGATGCAGAAAGCATACTGAACTGTCTGAACATGCACCCAAATATTTGAACATCAAAATTTACCTGGCATCTTGAGATTACAGAAGAGATATGCTTTAGAGCATGTCTTCTACCCTAAATTTTCTCATTCCATCTGACCGGGGCCTTCCAACACTCTTGTTTCCAAATCCTTTCCTATCTGGCATGAGTTGCCCTTAGAGGGTCACAGCTTTCAATCCTGCCCAGCTGGGGTTTTTCAGCAGGATCAGACTTGGAACCTGCTGCTGCACTCATGTGTGACACCGAGCACTTGTTCTCAGCGTCAGCAGTGACTCTGCAGATGCCCACTGAATGCTCTTTCCCAGAATTTCGCTGGAGGCATGAGTGCTGCTTTCTATGAACAAAAAATGTTTGTGAAAGAATACAGAGAGAAACCTTTCCCCAGGGGTTTTTAAATAATTATTTATTTATTTAACAAAGAAAATATGAGACATTATGAACTGTGACTACACAGTAGGTATTCTTTATTAACTTGATATCTTTTTTCCAATGTTACTCATCTCATAAAATTCCCAAGGATTCATTTTATGCTTAGGAGAGACAATGCTCTTTGCATTTCAGATAGGCATTTTCTTTTTAACCTGAGACATTAAAGATAGCCGAACAGTGTAAACATATTAGATTTATCTGTACAACTTCCAAACTACAGCAGCCCTGAACCCATTAGTCATGTCTTTAGCTCAGCATAACAATGAAAAGTCAATGCCAGCAAAAAGGACAAATATTTGTAAAAGACTTGGGTGCTGAGCAAAGAGAATTCAGAAATTTCTTCCAAAATTAAAAATTATGCATATAATTTTCCAATCAGACAAATATCTCCTTACTGTAATCCTACTTGTCACAAATAGTGCACAAATCTTTGCCACTGCACTGAGACAGAAACCAGAGCTTTTTCTTCACCAATTCCAGGTTTCCCTCCAACTAGTTCTGTATCTGTGGAAGAGGAGCCCAAGAAGAAAGCAGACTCCTTACTCTTACCTACAAACACATCTGCATAAATTCTGCACTCCTTTTTATTCCTCTAAGTCACTAAAAGAATTCCCCGACTTCTTCAGACCACAGAACTTAGTATAACAGAAAGTAGTATATAATAAAAAATAATACAACACAAAGCTAACGCTTTGCATTTAAAGTCATTTTCTTGGGCAGAAGCTTCTGGTTGTTTTTCACTACTTGTTCTTAATTTTTTTTTAAATTTTCCTAGTTTCTTCTTTCATGTAGTATGTAAGAACAATGCTTGGTGCTCTCATCAGATTTGTCATCATGTGTAGATCAGAAGAGCTCTCTGATGCATGTCACAAAAACTAGCTAACTGTTGTAATTCACATCTACTATTTGGATAAAAGTGTTTACACGATTTACCTCTGTTGTATCTCATAATGACAGCAATTTTCTTACACTTTTATTACATACCAACTGCAGTTCTTGTATTTATTAAGTTGTACACAGCAAAATAGGTGCTGAAGCAGACATTACCACTATGGATGTGGAATCTACTTTCAGATTCTTTTGAGAAATGTTGTCAGCTGTAAAGTTCAGAATACAATTATTGTTATGATATCACTAGCTCACATGGCTTTGCAATTCTGAGCCTCTTGTAAAAGGGAATTTGCAGTCAGTGATGCAAGCAGTAATACTGTCAGGGTGTATAGGTTTCACATTTGCATCCATATGTTCATGTACAGACAAATAAACAACCTAAACACAAACTGAAGCTCATTAGATACATTTTCAGTTAGAAATATGATAGTAGAAAATAGAGAATAGAAGAAGTGGAAACTGCTGTAGCCTCACAAATGTTGTCAAAGGTCTGACTATTGAAGCTTGATCATATAACACGTTAGAAATGGAGTCACACACAAGTAAATAGACAAAGACACATACAATGTGCAATAGGGTGACATTTTCAATTTCTGGTACACTTGCAAAGAATGAAAGAAAGAAGAAAGCCCTGTAGAATCTGACATCAGTAGATAATTATAACTGTGTTCTAAGTCACCTGAAAAGACTGGAAATATTCCTCCATAAATGTAGTCACCCTTGTGGATATTTTCAGAATCAAGAATTATTTCATGCCCCTGCCAATTAAGGAACTTTACTGACAATCCTGACTACAAGTCTCCTTTAGCTTCCCTTTACATGCAACAAACAGGCAGGAGATTCTTTATGCTTTCTAGTAGGACTTACACAGTAGTCCTGGCTGCTGGTGCAAAGTAATTTAAGTTTTTGATTTAGCACACTAGACATTTAATTGGCTCTAACTCTTCAGTATTTATTTGCTTTTGAGTGAGGCTGCTAAGAACAATAAATTGAGATTGATTCACTGAATTGCAGCAGCCATAATACTACCAGTAATATACTGGGAACAATACGCAGCTTGAAGTTTTGAGTTTTGCATGTCCTTCTGAAACTAACACAGTAATGATTTTGCTACTCCACTCACACTGATATAATTTTACCCAGGACTGTATGCTGCAGAAAAGAACTTGCTGGTTGTTCCTCAAGAGAGTCACTGAGTAAAACACATGGTATAATTATTCGGTAATTGAATGCCCATTCCCACAAGTACAGATGCCAATGGGCTAAAAAGATTTGAAAGATGTGAAGAATTCTTTAGCACACTCATAAAAAAAAAACAACAACAAAAAAGCAAAAATCCAAAACCAACAACAAACAAGGCAACCCAAACCTTGTTTTGTTTCTTATTAAACTATTTTTGGCTTGGTTCATTTAATAGTTGTTGCTGCACTGCGTGAGAATTGGAGTAATGAGCCCTGGGCTGGTCCTGCTCCTGCTGAAGCAATGGGAGCTGGGCGATGACTTTGTTGATCTTGGACTCAGGGTACTTCATCAGTTAAAGGGAAAACAGATTTCTCCCACCTCAGTCCAGGTTTCCTGTATCGTATGTGAACAACAGACTCGTTATACCTGGGCACTCTGTTTTTATCTTCAATCTCCTACTAAACTTTTCTTGGAACAGTATTTTCCTTCTGAGCCTGGAAAGTAGTTTTATAGACACTCGTTCTGATATATTGATGTATAACCCCATGATGGTACATCTGAATCAGAAACTTTCTGTGCATATCTGACCACTGTGTGAGTTAGATTAAAACTGACTAAAGTATCTGTCCATATAAGTACAAGATGTTCGTAATATATACAAAGTAGAATGAGCAAGGCCCTGCCTACTTGAGCTTATTATGTCCTGCAGAGCAGGAATTGCTTCATTTAGGCTGTTATGCCTTACTGCATTTTCAGATGGTCTTTTGTTCTCTGAAGCCTTTTTCAGCATTTGCATTTGGAGCTGTAAACTACTAGATTTACAGCCAGCTGATCCTTTTGCCCTGTAACATATTTCTGATTCCCTGAACTGCAATGATAGGATCAATTCAGGAATTACAATGGCTAAGCAGCTGCTAGAGATGCTAGAAAACAATCAAAAGGAGCTGTGGCTTCAAGGCCAGCTTGGCTGGCTCCTCCCAGTGTTAAAGAAGTGCTTGGCTGCACCCAGGAATTTCTTTTGTAAAACCTACTGAAGAATGAGTGGTCTGACTCTATTATGCCAGGAATGTTCACAGAGCAGTAGCTTCTTTGCTACTTAAACAAACAACATCAATTCCAGTCAGGCATATGTGATTAAATGTGCTCATAGACCACTGATAGAGTAGAAGTTATCAGTCAAGACTTGAATGAAGTGGCACTTCAAAAATAATGCTTGTGGAAGAAAATTCCAGAGCAGATAAACCAAATCTGCGGGTTCTGAGAACCAGAGCAAATCTGTTTCTTTGCAAATCACTTTGGAATGTGACATTTGTTTCTGTCAGTCAAATCCAACAGACTTAAAATCATGGAAGTGGTTCATAAATCAGCATCAGGCTTCTCAGACTGTCTCCTAAAAAAGAAAGAGTGAAGGACAAGGTGCAGTCATCTGAGAGGGATGTGAGACAGAGGGATAGGGGATGGACAAGAGGAGCCCTGCAGGACAGAGATTGGGCAGTTCTGTGATACTCAGGTCACTCCAGTACTCTCATCATAAACATTTATCTTTATTTGTTGACTATTGTAACAATTTGCAAATGGTTAGAATAAAAGAACCTGGAAAAGAGTATCTCTGAGTCAAAAATAAAGTTTTGTGTCATACCAATAAAGAGATAGTATCAGCAAAGGACTGCAACAGAACACCTAGGATTTTAGATCAGTGCCTATGACTTCATCAGAGCAGTCATCAGTCCAGGAACCCTGACAGTGATCAATAATTAGAAAGAAAGAACTCCACGAGTATGCACTTGAATTGTTAAAAATTTTGTTGCATTTTAGTCTGTTGAAACCATATGCAAACCCATCTTAAAGCTGCTATGCAATGTTCTTACATGAAAGCTGGAGGAGACCCTTCTAACACCGTTCATCCCTACCATACTCACTATCATATCCGACCCAGTGATCTCAAGGGCACTGCACTAAACATGTTAAAGGATGTGCAGTGGTGCTGGTGGAGGGAAGTCTGGTTACCAGGCTCTTACTTCCCCAGAGAAAATGAAAGAAACTTGGCACAGGGAGGTACTGGATACAAGGGATACTGGTGACTGGTGGCATCTCTCCCTTCTGCAGAGCAGTGGCTTCCAGCTGCTGCTGCCTTCATCACTGGATGAAAACCAGAATCTGGGACCTTCTGCCTAAAATGAGGGCAGGCTCCCCACCTACTTTTTTTCTTATGATCTCAGACACTTATTGCCTTAAGAAGCACTTGCAGACGTGGCCATGATTGAGGTCTAAGAACTTGCTCTGAGGAGATGATGGCACTGTGTCCACAGAGTGGGGGCTGTAGGGGAGTGCAGGGCCCCACTGCGCCTGGGTGATACAGAGTCACCTCCTGCTGCTTTGTGGGCTGGATGGCAGCCAGTGCGACCCAGTGCATTTAGGCTTCCTTTTTGCTTGGTTATTGTGGATGAGTTTGTTTGAGTTTATTTGTTGAATGCAAGGAAGTTTAAACAACTTTACAAGAACTCTCAGCAGGCAGATTTTCTACTGTAAGGCTTGCTATTTTTAACGGCAATTCAGGCCTGCAAGCTATGATCACCCATAGGGGAAAAAAGCAACATTTTGTCACCTACAAGTTAATTAAAGTAGCCTATGAAGGCATCAATTTATAATAATGATTAATAACAAAGCACTGTGGGCAATGGAGCTGCAGACCAAAACTAATTTGTGGAAATTACTCAGCAAGTGATTATGACTAATGTGATTTGCCTTTGGGCAATTCATGAACCAAAAGTTAAATGTGTGGAATGACATTATCCATTATTCATTCAGTATAGACAATGGCATTTGTACTGTAGCAGAGCCTATCTACTCCAGGCAAATTTAAGGGATTTATTTTATTAAGCATTATGTGGATTTTATTTGTTTATTTATTCTGGAGGGGCACATATCTATCCTAAGGAGCTCCAAATGCTAAGTTTAAAAAGTCTAAAGGAACTACACTAGTCTGAATAAGCCTTATAGCTCACGTATTGGTGGCTCAGCAACAGTCCTGTTTGAGAGCAAACTTTTTCATGTGGACTGAAGTCTGTGAGTATCCATCCTGCCTCTTCTGCAAGTTTTGTCACACCATGCCTAGTCTATCATTAATGCCCAAGTTCATTAGTGGGGCATATTTTAAGAAATTTCAATCACACTAAGACATGGTCAATTCCAAGATCATCCTTCAAGGAACTTTCCTATAAACGCACATTTAAGAGAAGACTCATTTTGTTCCTGATTCCCCAAAAGAGGTGGAAGTTGCATCCTGATGGCTTCTATGGCATTGGGTGCAGCACAGCATCCCCACCTCTTTCCTTAATTTCCTTGTGTTTCTTATCCCAGATCAAGTGAGGCAAATGACAGATAGTTTCATTCTAGAAGGTTATCAAATACTGGTACTTTCTCCATGCATTTTAAAAATGTTTTTTGCCATGCATCTTTTTCAGGCAAATCTATCAGCAGGGGGTTCATTTTATACTATTACTAACAAATGTAATACCCCTAGAAGTAGAGGAGGTCTTTGTATCTTAGCACTTCACACAAAGAAAGAAGCCAGAACAGATTTCAAATAACAAAATCTGCTCAGAAATTATCAGTGGTAAGGACAGTCATTAATAAATGAATAGATAAAGCAAATGTGTGAAAAGATACATAAACCACCCTTGTTATTGCCCATTTATTTTCTTCCTGATTGTTTTCTCTTTGTCCAAGTCAGTGAATTCTAAGAAACAGTAGCTTAGCATTTCATTTACTCTCAGCTAGATGCAAAAATACACTGCTTTGTTATAGGACAATCAGTGTACCTTTCTGTGACTCCATGATTAAGACCTTCAGAAGGATATGCTCATTTGAACTTGACAGAGATGACATTTTCTTTTAATTCTTGGGGTTATGAAAAGATGTCTAGAGGCAAAGGATAAGTGACTGCCTTACAAGTGTGGATTTAAAGACAGAAGGAAATAGCTGGTGTAAGTGCAGAATGCCACAAGTTAATTACAAAGCACTTTCCACAAGATGCAGTGAGAAGGAAGCCTGGGACAGCAGAGCTTGTCTTCTCTTTCCCTTGCCAGCCTAGAGAAAAGGGGGATGAACAACCCACTGGTAGCTGCAGGAGAAGGGTCATAGAATCATAGAAGCAAAGAGTCACAGAACCTTTAAGGTTGGAAAAGACCACAGATATCTAGTCCAACCATCAACTCATCCCCACCATGCCCACTAACCATGTCCCTCAGTGCCACATCTACCCTTTTCATGAACACCTCTAGAGATAATGACATTATCGCTTCCCTGGGGAGCCTGTTCCAATGCATTACTAGTGGTTATGGAGCACATTGGACTCAGGGCATGTTGTTCCTGCTTTTTTCATGTGACCAATAACACACCTCTGTGAAGATCATTAGAAGTAAGTGATGAAATTCTGGGAAGTCTGGTCTTACTGTGGCAATGCTATGCTGGGATTTTGGAGGGGTGGACTTCCAGGTCCTAGCTCTACCAGTGTAGTTCTGAGTGATCTTGGTTTTGCTGCATGTTGTGCCACAATGCTGCACTAAGCAGCCTCTTCTTTTGTCAGCAGGTCAAGAGAAGTTATCCTTCTTTAAGGAGCTCTTCTTTTAAAGCTCTTCTTTAGCCTTGTGAGGCCTCACCTGGAATACTTCATCCAGTTTTAGGTTCTACTGCACAAGAGACACTTGGAGCATCTGAAGCAAGTCCAGCAAAGGTCTACTAAAATGATTAAGAAACTGGAACGAGACCTTTTGTAGGAGGAAAGGCTGGGGCAACTGGGTCTGTTTTTCCTGGAGAATAGAAGGTTTGGGAGGGATCTGATCAATGTAATTGAAAGAAGAGTGCCAAAGAAATTGGCCAGACTGGTGCTCAGTGAAAGGACAAGAGGCAACAGGAGCAAACTGGAACACAGGAAGTTCCATATGAAGATGATGAAAAAGTGTACTTACTGTGAGGGTGACAGAGCACTGGCACAAGTTGCCTGGATAGTTTGTGGATTCTCCTTCCCCAGAGAGACTCAAAAGCCACCCAGACACAGTTCTGATTAATGTGCTCTGTGGGACCCTATCTGAGCAGGGGTTTGGATTAGCTGATCTCCAAAAGTCGTTTCCAACCTCAACCTTTCTGTGTTTCTGTGGTTCAATGATTTTCTGATTCTGACCACATGTCAGCAGTTGCAGATGGGACAGCCTCAAGATTGCATAAAAAGCAGCCAAATCCATCTTGTTTTCATGAAACTGGGTGTCAATACTGTCTTATGTTTAAAAAAATCTTCCCATCAACCTTCTTAGCTCCCTACCTCACAAAAATCAATCATTTTCTAATTAACTAGTCAGATTCCAATGCACTTTGCCAAAATTTTATTATCCTGTTCTCAGAGTAATAGCATGCAACTATTTATTCAAGTTTCTACTGCTCCCACTTTGATGAAATTGGGTGAACGAATCTCCTTCTGGGAGCCTAAGGGAGCTCTGTAATGAGAACCAGTTGCAGGAAGGTGAGTAACCCTTTTGCTTTTCAGGGTTTGCAATATGAGGAGAAAGGAAAAAACATATGTGCTCCCTCTTTATGTTCCAGTATCCAAAGGGAAGAAATTAATGCAAAAAACAGCTTCCACATGTATTTCTTGGTCTGATGGTTAGATTTTTTTTTCCTAGTTCAAGTGAAATGATTATCCTCTTTGGGGTTTTACTGTAACATTCACAGCTGAGGGTCAGGCCGAAAGTCTCCCTGAGACATAAGTAAACTCCACAGAAACAAATACAAGACAATATCCTTTAACTGACTTAGGCATTACAGTGCAAAGCACTATAGTACATAACACTGAACACTGAGGTTCCTCATGCAACATGTATGGAGGCTAAATGTCTTGAGAGTAACATTTACAGAAGTTAGCTTCTTGAGTGGACAAATAATCAAACAAACCAGTAAGAAATGAAGAGGTGATGGAGAGAGCCTCAAATTACAGTCTTAAAGCTGGTGAGGCATCAAGAATTACTTGGTGGAGTATTCTCTGCAGTGAGTGTTCTCCTGGGATATAGGACCTAAGGCAATTCTGTCCATTTTCTTATAAAACAGTAGTAGGAAAGCTTCATCTTAGCCAAAAGATGGAATGCTTAATGAATTGTGAGAGCTCTACTATCTTCATTTGTTTCCAATTTGGTAGTTATACTGAGATTTGGTTTGCTTGTGTCCTAGATGTTAACTACTGGACTATAAAATTACATGCAACTTCACTCTTTGCCTCAGTGAAACAGAATCATTGATATTAACCTTCCATAAGACAGAATGAGATTCACTGCAGACTGCCAAATGGTTTGCTGAAAGTTGAAGGCAGTGAACAGCAGAGCTGTTTGTACATACTCTCAACACTTTGGTACTACTGGTGTGACACAGAACTATATAACCTAGGACCGCCAAAGTTACCACAGCAATACATTAGCAGTGTCCATACAACTCTTGCTGCGTCTGTACTACCTCTGAGGCTGTCCATCGAACGTAGATACCTTCACAGTTATAGGGAAAAGTCAGCTGCTGCCCTTCTGCAGAGCATAAGCCAACACAGGTGAACAGCAGGGGACTCACAGTCAACATCCAGAGCAAATTCAACATAGAGGTCAAATTGCTACATCCCTGTCTCTGCTTGGGTTATTCTGTTTTGGAGACTATTAATGAGGTTTGTCCATCCCTTGTGTGCCTCAGCTAAGTGCATGTGCACAATCTTTGCTGTGATGTTGCAAGGATTTGGGGTCTTGCTTGTGGGTAATCTCCTTTCTCCTCTTGATACTGAGCTAGACAACTACTGAATGAGTGCCTATGCCCTTGGAAGCCATGCTGGCAATGCAGAGGACATTTATGCTACATCGCACCAAGTAGGATCTCACTGCAATGCTTTTCATTTGTAACTTCAAGAAAAGGCCAAGAAAATTTTGGGCCTGCCAGTGGGTGTTGTGGACATTCTGCCAGAGAGATTCTCAGACTAAAACCACTTTCTTTTTCCTACTTCTGTATGTCCATATCTTGAAGTCAGTGTTTTAAATTAAATCATAAGCTAGATAATGAAGCATGCAATTGTGTATGCTGGCAAGAAGTGCGAGAGGAAATAAAAGCAAACTTGCACATGTGTCACGTATATTATTTTAGGCAGTAACTGTTTCCTGTTAAAATTATCAGGCATGGTGAATCCAATTCCTTTGCCATCTTATTGAGAAATTAACAATTTAATGGAAAAATGACATTATCCAGAGAATTAGATAGTTTGAAGTAAAGTGACAAATGAAAGGTGTTTAACCCAATACAGTTTTCCACAAAAAATCTGAAAAAGAAGATGAAAATAATCAAACTCACCTTAAGCCTGTTAAATGCAGCCTTCAGGATCTGCGTCTCCCTCTCGCTCTCAGGGACAACACGTATGACTTTATCACTGCCAATAACAGAACATTAAATTGACAATTTAAGTATTCTTGAAGTAGCACAATATGACAGTAAATAGGTTCGGACAGCAGCTGTAATTGCGCTCGGCAGCAGAGAAATGCCAGGTGAACTGGAGCTGTGCTTCTAAACTTTCTGCCTGGGTTATGCACGTCCATGCAAGTGTTTTGCTCTTTGCAGACAAGAGTGTTACCTTGTTCTTCTATTTCTGTGCAAATACTTTTGTTCCTTACTTCTAACAATCATTCAAGCAGTAATCTTCCATATTGAAAGTGTGCCTCAGAGCAGAAATTGCCTTTTATTTTGCAAATACATGAAATGTATCTCTGAAGACAAGACTGGCAAGACGCACAGCTTTTGAAGGTTTGAAGTATCCAATGGCTTCATACTTTAAAGAGAGGACTTTAGAAGATAGGTGGCCTTCATATCCAAGATATCCTTTTACCTTATCCTTGCAAAAATTTGTCATGTAAACATGTAAAAGGCTATTCATACATGCTCAGAAGGTTCTAGATAATAGAAGCTCATTTTATGCACTTTTTTTAGCAGATCCTAATGAATATACATTTGCAAACTTGGAACAAGAAACTGAAAAACTAGAGAGCACAAGGTGACTGAAGAAAACACAAGCTGTGACTGTGCAACTAAAACATTAAATTCCATGCACAAAAAGGGATGAAATAAATGCACATGGTTAATGCTAATTCTGGTGTTCTCCTGCCTTTTAAGACTTCATATCTCGATATTCAATACTTTTCTCCCAAGAGCCAATAGAAATCATATACATCTTTGTCTGGACAGTTCCATCCTTCAGTCAGAATCCTCTTCAATTTTTTTAGAAGTCCAATCTCTTCCTTAATTGGGAATTTTATGCTGTAGAATTTCCCTTGACACTGAGAGGAAGCTTGTTACTAAAACATATTGTGAAGCCTCTTACCTTCCTGGTGCTTCTGAATCTGCTCAGAAGATCCTTGGCTAACTGGAAGTAACACCGGTGAGTGTGCCTTCACCTATCTCCCTGTCTTAGGAAGGTTTCCAGGCTGCTGCCATATCTCAGAAGGCAAGCACCAGGTGCTTTGTGGATGCAGCTCCTCTAAGACTCCCCAGCGTTGCAAGAATTCTTAAAGCATTTACAAGTAAACATTAAATATTGTCAGAATACCTTTAGAAATCTGGGAAGAAAACTCTGTAACACCAATGTGGTGTTAGAAAGCAGCATTCCTTTATTCTTCATGATGCATACTGGGCAACATGACAAGCAAGTGTATTCTCTCAGAGTTCAGGTCCTATGTTTGAACAGTTAAGACACACATATGCAGTACATTGGCACACGTATTCATTCTTTTTCAAGGTCTCATAGATACATGCTGATGATTTAGTAGTTGGGTAGGGATAGTGATAGGAGGATGGTTGGACTAGATGATCTTGTAGGTCCTTTCCAACCTTATGAACCTATGAACCTATGAACCTATGCCCCTTTGGGCATGCTCAGTGGTATCTAGGGTGGTTGAGTGCCCACTATCACTCCTCTTTTCACCATCAATTTCATCTCTGAAGCCTCTGACCCACATCCATCCACTTTTGCCCAGTTTGGAAGATTTCCATTGCTTATTAGGCCACAGTGAGCCACTTTTTCAAAACAGTGTATGTGGAACCTGAGGAAAACGTCCTTGCATTTTTTGAGGCAAAAGATAACAGTGTTCTACTGTGACTCCAGTACTTCTCATGAGACAAAATCATTGAGGCAGAAGATAAAAGTATTCTGCTATGTCCCCAGCACAAAATTACTGAGGAAAAACAAAACTGTTCACCCACTAAAGCCAAGTTCTAAAGTTTTATGGGTTAAAGGAACTTACGGGTTCCTTTTGCTAAACTAATACGTTGGTTCTTAAACTAATGCACTAATCCTTATTGCTAAACAAACCGGCCTGTCAAGAGGAATGCCTTGGTTCTGGGTTCAATATCACTGGTAAATACTGAATTCTGAAGTAGCTCACTCTGTCCTTTTCTGGTAGTTGTTTTCCCTTCTCACATTCTTCTTTCCAGTCACCATTTGCTCCCACTGGTTACCTTCATGTCCTTCTTTCTGTCTGAGCTCTCCAGTTTTGGTTCTCACCTCTGCTTAACATTCCATGCAGATGAATCCCAAGCCCTGAAAATCTTAAGTCTTGCAAAGGCCTTAAGGCTTTTTTCTCAGTTAGACTTTAGGATGTGTGTGTAATAATACTAATGTAGCCAGAGAAGTGTACATAAGTCCACTGTTCTCAGATGCAGTTGACCTTACCTGACAAATGTTCTGTGCCTCAGGAGGAAGATTTCTGGAAGGACCATTTTTATAATGTGGCAGTTTAAGGGAAATTACTAAGCTTTTGAGACAAGTTGAACCTCCTTTATAGAAACTTACACAAGAAGATAATGCTCCTTAAGGCATAAAACTATTGTGCATTTTCAAGGAAAATAGATGCTTTTAATTTATAATGCACACAGCAGTAATAGTCTTTCTCATTACTCATTTCTATAAGAGTATTAAATTGTGGTTAAGAAGGAAATCATTAAAAAGCAGCAATGATTGCCCAGGACATGTGAAGGTGAAGTAATTAATGAAGATTCATTGGAAGTTTCTTCAAGAATTGGGGCAACCAACATATGCGGAACAGATTTTAATGAAATAAGTATCTAAGCATGTGTTATGCATCTGTAATGGAATTTTGAAGGGACTGATATCACTTAGGTATGGTTCTGAATTAATACATGTCGTTCTAAACTGTCTTGGATTAGCTCAGCTGTTCTGTCATTTCTCATGTGATGAAACGCATGCCTTAAAGGGGAAAACATTGGTGCTGTGACTGATTGATCACTTGACACATCATTGGAAAATGCCTCAAGCTGTGGCTGGCCCTGCTCCTGAAGAGCTCAAAGAAAACAGTTTGTCATACCTAGTGCTGCTAGTATTTCATTAAAAGAGTTAAGCCAATCCAATGAGGCAGTTTCATTTTTTGTTATGCAAGCTCCAGGAAGACAATGAACTCTTGAAGGCTATTGGCAAACACGCACTTACATAGGTAGGCATCCTAGGTTATCTCAAAAAGCATAAATACCAGATCCTGCTTTATTCCTGATATCCACTGATCAAATGACGTAGTCCTAAGGTTATTTTTTTTTTAGCTTTACAGCTTTCCTAGCAACATTTCACATTAAAAAAAAAACATATTATTACCTTAAGTGCTATGCAATACCCAGTGAATTTAAGGTAGAGATCCAACAGCATACACAATTTTTAAGAGTCAACAACAAATCCTACCAGATCATGGGCTATTTTGGCTGATAAATGGCAGCTGTATCCCAAACATTCAGAACCATCCCTGGTGACATCCCCTGTCCTTGCTGCTGTTGAGAAGAAAGGTTTAAGTTGACCACGTATGTTTTTAGGAAAGGCTGTTTCATATTGTCTTGCCTGATGATGTATACCAGCAAAGTGCTGTTTTATGCGTTAATTTTTCTAAGCATGCTGTCTCTAAACCATTTCTTAAAAGCCCACTTTTAAAATTCCAAACAAATAGCAAGATGGTATATATTCTGCAGAAATACAGAACATTGCATCAACCACGATAAACTTCCAATTTATCTCTAGTAACTAGACTAACGGCATTAAGAGCTAGGATTTAGAGGGATAGTTTGAATTTTGTATAAACACAACTGAAAGCATTCACAAACAGCAGCACATGAGCTTTAAAAATTAAACTGATCAGATGAGACTGCTGAGCAGAGTACCAGCCAGAGAGTGGTGTCTGAGCAAAATGGGTGACAAACTGTTAGCTAGCACTGACATGCAATGGCTTTTCTGTCCTTCATGATCCTCATGTATTTTTAAGAACAGCATGAAAAGTGGTGCAGCTGCTTTTGAAACATAGAATGTGCTATATGAGTCTGTGATGCACTCTGCCACTGCTGGGGAATAAAAATTCTTGTTTGATTTCTTTGGATCTTTTTATTTATTTCATAGCTTTACTTATCTATGAACAGACCAGATGGATTCAATGAAGCCATTTTGGAGCACATACGCAACTTCTTTACCAATGTTGTGTAAGGAATTTCTCTCATGAAGTCACATGGCATGAGTTGTGTTTATGTAAATTTCTCATTTCCTTCTGGAAAGTCCTTATTGTTATTATCCTGACTAATATGAACCTTAATCAGCTCTCTTGTTTCCCAAGGAATTCAATTAAAATATATTTACAAAGATTTTACAAGCATTTTAAACACAGTTTGAGGAATTACATTATAAATTAAATACCTATAGGAAAAAAAGAAACCTAAAAGAAAACAAACCCCCACTTACAATCATCTGCTCCTAACGGCAGAGGAAATATTATAGTACTTGAGAACAAGTTGTCATAGCTTTTGCACTTAACTGGTTCATTAAGGCGAGGGAAGTACACACACAGAGGATATATCTGAAAAAACTATACCATGAAAGCCTCTAGTTAACTCTCAGTTCACCATCAGCTTTCACGTGCAATGAAAGATCAATTGCTTCATTCCTTCATCTCTGTTAAACTCTCCTGGTAGTCAAAATGTTTCAAAATATTCAAACTTTTTTAATCTGTCTGTTACTGGGGTAGTGTTTCAACTGGAGCTTTAGTACACTTACAAAAAATTGCTTAAATAAAGTTGGGATTTTCGGGAAACCTAACAGGAATATGTGGGATTGGAACTTTACAAAACTTCCTGAACACATCTGGAGTGTTTTCTGTATTGGAGCAGATGCTGATCAAAACAGAAGAGAGCACCATTTCTATTTTCTGTATAGTGTTCTGTATACTCTCTGCCTTTTAGTTATTGAGGCAGGAAAACTGATGTTATACCCGGTATAAAGAAGAGCTAGCTTATCTGTAATTTTGAAAGGAAATGATTTCTCTTGGGTAAAGTAGGCAGAAATGCTGAGGAGGTAAAATATTTTACTGCATGATATTTATCGGTGTCAAACAGATGACTTCTTTGAAAACTGAACCTATATGCATGTTGCCTGCTAATACCCAGACATGGTCCATCTGAGTTAAGAAAATTATTTTAGGTGCAAAATTGGTTCCCTATTTCACCCAAGTAGGAAACTTGCAGGTCTAAACTATGCAGTACTATCAGCACTATTCCTTTAAGCAGCTTCGTTCAACAGGGGGTATGGAAAGGTGAATGTCTGCAATTCCAACAGAGTTCCAACAAAGGAACAATGATTTTTCAAGCAAAATCGGCCTTCAGTGATTCACACAGCACATAGCTCAAATATTTAAAGGGGGACTCAGTTGCTTCAATCTCAGAAAAAACAGTCTTGTAGGGTAATGGATACCATCTTGCATCACTAACTGTCATTGAGTCTTATGTAAATATAAGAGAGAAAGAAGGCACTTTCTCAGAGCAGAAAATAAAATCACTGAACCATAGAATGGTTTGTGCTGGAAGGGACCATTATGATCATGTAGTTTCAACCCCCTGCTATAGTCAGGGACACCTCCCTCTAAACCAGGTTGCTCAAAGCCCCATCCAGCCTGGCCTTTAATGCCTCCAGGGAGGGGACATCCACAACCTCGCTGGACAACCTGTTCCATTTTCTCACCACTCTCACAGTAAAGAATTCTTAACATTTAGTCACAATCTACCCTCTTCCAGTTTAAAACCATTTCTCCTCATCTTATTGCTACATGCCCTTATAAATAATCCCTCCCTACCTTTCCTGTAGGCCCCCTTCATTTACTGGAAGGCCACTATAAGGTCCCTCCCTAAACCTTCTCCAGGCTGAAGGCCCCCAGCTCTCTCAGCCTGCTCTAATAGGGAAGGTGCTCTAGCCCTTAGATCTTCATGGCCCTCTGGACCTGCTCCAACAGCTCCAAGTCCTTCTGGTCTTGAGATCCCCAGAAATGGATGTAGTACTCCAGATGGGCTCTTACAAGAGCACAGTAGACAAACAGAATCATCTCCCTTGACCTTCCTTTCTTGATGTAACCCAGAATATGGTTGGCCTTTTGAGCTGCAAGCACAGGTGGATCCATTTCGTGATCTTGGCAGGCATGAGTATCAGGTGAGACTGATTTGCTTCTAGTTCCCTGGAACTTCTTTTTTTCTCCTCTTGAAAATGGGGGTTACGTTTCCCCTTTTCCTATCTGTGGGAACTTCACCATATTGCAATGATCTTTCAAATATGATATATAGCTGCTTGGCAATTTCATCTGCCAGTTTCCTCAGAACCTATGGATGGATCTCATTGGGTTCCATGCACTCCTGCACCATCAGATTCTTCAGATGGTCTCAAACCTGATCACAGAATCACAGCATTGTAGGGGTTGGAAAGGACCTCTAGAGATCATCAAGTCCAACACCCCTTCAAAGCAGCTCCCTAGCCCAGGTTGCACAGGTAGGTGTCCAGGTGGGTCTCGAACATCTCCAGAGAAGGAGATTCCACCACCTCTCTGTGCAGCTGTGCCACTGCTCCATCACTGCACTTTGAAGAAGTTCCCATGCACATTTTGCATTATTTCCTGTATTCAGTTTGTGGCCATTTCCCCCTGTTCACCACACACTGCTGAGTCCAGCCTCATCCCTTTGCCTTCTGCACCTTAGATATAGATGTGGATTAGATCCCCTCTGAGTCTTATTTTCTTAAGGCTGAACAGACCCAGGCGGCTTAGCAGCATTGGGCAGTGTGGTTAGAGCCCTTGCTGGTGAAGACTGAGGCAAAGAAGTCACTGACTGACTCATCTTTCTCCATATCCCTCATCATCAGGTCTCCAGTTTCCTCCCTGAGAGGGTCCACATCTTCCCTGGCCTTCCTTTTATCACAGATATAGCTGCAGAATTTATTCGTGTTCCCATTATGAATCTGACTATATTTAATTCTATCTGGATTTTAGCTTTCCTAACCTGATTCCTGGCTGCTCAGACAACTTTTGTAGTCCTCCCAGGTAGCCCATTTGTTCTTCCACTCTATATAGATTTTGTGCTTAAGTAAGCCCAGGAGTTCCTTATTGAACTTATTATTCTGATCCTTATTATTCCTCCACTGAGGCCTCCTAGCATTCTTTCCTGCCTTCCTTTTTCTTGGAATGCGCTGCTTCTGGGCTTGAAGGAGATGGTTCTTAAATACTGATCAGCATTTTTGAGCCCCTCTCCCCTGAAGGGCTTTTTCTCATATCACTCTTCCAAGCATTTCTCTGAAGAGTTTGAAGTCTGCTCTCTGGAAGTCCAGAGTAGCAAGCTTGCTGCACACCCTCTTTGATGCCCTAAGAATCTTGAACTCCACCATTTCATGGTCCCTACTGCCAAGGCTGCCCTTGAGCTTCACATTACTCATCAGCCCCTCCTCACTGATGAGAAGTCCAGCATAGCACTTCTTCTCGTGGGTTCCTGTACCCCTTGGAAGAGGAAGTTATCAGCACATTCCAGGAACATCTGATTTCTGATGCCCTTCTGTGTTGTCCCTCCAAAAGATATCTGGGTGGTTGAAGTCCTCCATGAGGACCATGGTTTTTGAATGTGAAACTGCTCCAAACTGTTTACAGAGGGCCTAAAATAAAATCAGAAGTAGCAAGGCAAATACACATCTAAGAAAAACAAACAGTCCAAAGCACAAAAGCAGACTACAAGGAGATATGTTACTAACTGTGCAGGATTAATTAAGATATGCAAAAACTTGGGAGCTACCAATGGAAGAGGCTGCATTCGTATGCATAAATTAAACATTCTGTATACTTGTTTGAACTCACTGCCTTAACATGTATTATAACATGTATTATAATGACATGTTTGCAAGTAATAGCTGATGATTGTTAGTTTGAATGTAGTCTATCCAGTGACACATTAAGCACAATTACCTTTTAAAAAAGACCCATCTTTTGTCTGGTGTCAGAGATTATTGAAAGAAACTTAAGCTGTAACTCAAATCCCTTTTTTTATTCCCTTGGTTCACACACTTCTCCTCTGATCTGCTCTGTGATTTGTATGAAAGATTTGAGTAGACAGTGACCCTGTCAGGCCTGGCACAGGCCCTGATACGGTAGCACCAGGATGCTTAATCTATCTCAGTGACAAAATAGAAAAGCTTCTCCTATGCTCTCCATCCTGACAGCAGAGGCATATTTGGCTTGTGTGGCATGGCTAGACAAATCTGGCTTCTTGTCTTGATTATATTATATAAGGCAAACAAGCATGGGACTGCCCAGCAGGTGCCCTTGGACAGACTTGATTGCATCAGCTGCAAACATTTTAAACCCTTCTTCCATCTTTTCACTCTTGCTTCCACCATGTTTGTTTTTTGCTTTCTCTGTCTCTTCTCAGATAAAAAAATCAGCCCCCATGACTTTTTCCCCATCACTAGTCCCAGGTTTGCTGCTTCTTTACCCAGTTTTGAGCTTTCTAGGTAATCTGAGCTTTACTTGATATTCCTGACATGGTTATCTGGTTGGGCCCCATGTCTCCAATATTGCCTATAAATCATATGAGAAATTGAACCACTTCTCACCTTTATCTCTGCAAGGTCCAGCCATTCTTCACAGTACTATATGAAATTTTGTTCACCTTTTCACATTATTATATCCGGAAATTTCTCATGTCACGTACCATATTGTACGCATGTCCTGATATGTTAATTTAACATCAGTATAGGGCCTGGACCACAGCCAGCATTTGCCTTCAGATCTAACCCTCCTCCTTGCTAAAAGCCCACACAGATGCCTGTGTGCCTTTCTAAACTTTCAAATTGCTTCAGATCACCTTAAACTCCATGTGTGTCTGCAGCTACTTCAGCAACAATTTCAACAATTTCCAAACCAAATATCATGAGATTCTGCCCAGCTGTTGGGCAGCTAAATGGGGATGATATAAACTTTTAAGTGCGTGGGGGTATTAAGATAATACATTCATGACTTCCAAGCTTCCAGATGGCTATGGTCATGAGAGCAATGAAAGAGATAGGAAGGAGTAAATAAACATTTCACAGAAGCTAAAGAAAAACATTCTGCATATATTTTTCAAGTCTTGAAACATTATCCATTTATCCCATCAGTGGTGTCACAACCACCATGCAGAGATCATCTGTAATCCTACAGAGGTACAGAACTCCAACAGTACCTGGGTCTTTTTTGCCACGGGGCTCTAATTTTTACTCTGTTTGCCTCTGTCCTTAAAAGATAAAAGCAGATGCACTCATACAAATACAGTGCTGAGAAACGGACTAGGTTTCTTCAAGACCTATCTTCTATCACACACACACAATAGAGGCAGAAGAGCACTTTTGTTCTAATGGTTATATCTTCCCTTAGAGTTATCAAAGACTGTACTACATGGAACTGGACAAAGGCTGATGCCATTGTCACCCAGCTGGTCTTAAAATGCCACAGAAAGTCAGTGAATGCCACTGCTCATGTTTCACACATAATGGGGAAGTAAAAAATGGCATTTTCTAGCTGGTCACCTGAAAAGGGCATTCTCAGCATTCTATGACAACTTTGCTTTTATTACAGCTGAAGTAACATCACATCAAATAGATATGGCTTTGGCTTTTCTAATAAATTTGTTTGAGACTGGAAAAGGAAGAACTGGTCTGCACAAAAAAGATAAGTGATGCTATGTTACAGTTTATGTCTTCTTAAAAAATTTAATATTGATGCTTTATTACTTGTGTGGCTCCTCTGCCTATAAGAATGGCATGCTTCTTTTCCCGTATCCTATAAATGCCTTTTTTCACTTAATCTAATATTTTCCACATCTTGAACTTTCTCTATACACACTTATCAGCTGATAACATAGATTGCCAAAGTCTTCCCTACATGCAAACAGATGATGGGGTGTGCAGAGGACTTCATAGTTCAGTCAAAGATTTTTATGCATTTTGACAGACAGTAAATTAGTATTTCTAAAACAAGGAAAATAGAAGAGTCCAAACATGCTCTCTTGCTTTGGAGACAGTTACGAAATTGTGAAATATGTTCAAAGGTTGGAAATATTCGTAATTCCTTTTTCAGGCAAACTATAAAGCTGGAAAATATAAAATATTATGTTTTCAATGAAAGGAGTCTTACAGTCTTTAAAGAGAATTTTAAATACTAGTGGTTTTCTGATAAAATTGCATGAGTTGTCAGCACTATATATTAAAACTAGTACTTTACCATAAAAAGGAGTGTAAAATTGATTTACTACAGACTATTTTGAAAAGTGTATACATTAAAATTCTCATATACCAACAAGTAATAAAATAACTGTTTTTCTGATACTGATAAATAGATTGACACACATAAATGTAAGGTCTATAACTTTCCCTTAGAACGTTTTCAGAGAAAAAAAATAATTTAAAGAACATGAGCTATGTGGACTTAACTATTTATGAATGATGGTTTTACCTGAACTGGCAGCAACTGAAGAAGAGAACCTTTGCATAGAACATCTGCCCATTCTAACTGTGTGACAATCCCTGAACAGGGTATGTAATTTATCTGCCCCGTTCCCTGTTTCTCACAGACATGACAATACTTCAGTCTTGGAAAAACAGGATGGAAGAAATTGTTGTTTTCATTTTCAAGAGCTATGCATTTAACTGAAATTGTCAAATTATTTATTTATTTTTAACACAATCTCTATGGGATGCCCATAAATTTTGCTAGATTTACTGTGTAGTTTGGTACAAAGAAAGGAAAGGAACAAAATGTCATGACCACCAGGTCTTTTCTAGTACTCTGTTCCTCTCCCCATTTGTAATGAATTCTATGCAAAATAGCTCCCAGCCTTAAACAAGTAATGTCATAGGCTGATAAAGTTGATGACATTAAAATTCCAACAGTTGAAGGGGACCCACAGGAAAGCTGGGGAGGGACTTTTTATAAGGGCAGGAAAGGTTTTAAACTAGAAGAGGGTGGATTTAGCCTAGATATTGGGGAGAAATTCTTTAGTGTGAGGGTGGTGTGCTCCTGCTAACGAGTCCAGGCCATTGCTGGCCTTCATCACTGCACGGGCGCACTGCTGACTCGTCTACCTCCAAATCATTCCCTAGAGAACTGCTTTTTATCCAGCTCACTGCCTGAATTGTTCTGTGTAGTTATTGCTCCCAGCAGTTAGACTCCTCTGCACTTGAAGGGGTTTGATGCTATTTTACACAGTTTGATGTAATTTCCTGCAACATGTTGCTCATTGTTACTTGGAGAAGGTGTTTACAACACAGTGCAGGATAGGATGACTGCCCAGAAAAAAATACAAAATTATTGATTATGTTTGTGCTTTTGAATAAAACACAACTGTCCTACATTTGTACTTTGGCATCACATTTATCATGATCTCTTCGAATGACAGACTGGCAAACTGCAAATTTCCAAAGAACTTAGATGGGTCAATCTACAACTTTCCCAATATTTTACCACAACAAGGTTCACAGAAAAATGAGGAGCAGAACACTGCTGAGATTCCCCAAGCACCTGTAAGTAAAGCGTGTTGTCCCTTGTAGACTATGTGCCTAGCAACAATACTTTTAACGTTATCCATATATTAGATTTAAGTTCCTACTGTTTTCATTCCTATTGCTTCAGAGCAATGGCCTCCCGCACTTGCTCTACTCCAAAAGTAACCATAACTGGAACTACATTTCTTTTCTTACAATAATAGATTTCAGTTAGCTTAAGAGAGTTGAAAGTTGGATAAACATTAGAATGGGAGATTAATCCAGAAGCAGTTTTCATTTGCTTTGCTGTTCCCTTTCAGATAACATTTCCCTCAGCAGGTGTAAAAAAGGTGCACGAGGTAGATTCTTCTAAAAATTTTGCTGTTATGAAAGTCTGGTAAAGAGACATGATCAGGTTTTTGAGTTGAATATCTGATTTCAACTCTATACAGTCTGTTTGAAAATTTGCAGGTCGTGTACTTATGTTATCTGAAAATGGTGTCTCAAACATAAATTTATGATTTTTGTGTCAATTTTGAATCTCTATCAAAAGTGAAAGCACAGCTGCATATTTTTCACGTTCAAAGTACTGCATTCAGACAATATATCAAAATATGTACAACCATTTGCCATCATGTGAGTCAGCACTCACAGCACTGCCCTCCCCATGCCCTGTTTTGAGTCAACACAGCATGAATAGCACAACAGCAATCTGGTTGCTGCTGAGAGATGGGTGCATGCCTGGGCCCACTTGGTGGGGCAGAGCCACTGCCATGATGGCATGGGGTGGGGGGTGGTAGCATTGCCATCCATGCCAGGCTGTGGGTTGGACATGCCTGGCACAGGGGCTTTAGAGTTAAGAGAAGGTCTGTACTCACTGCTGTACATGGCACAGAAGCAGAAGCAGCTGGTAGAGTGTGAGTTTCTGAGTGTACAGAAAAGAGATCAGAAGAATTGTCTCATACATATTTTAAAAAGTAAATGTCAAGATGGTGAGCTTAGTTTTAATTTAAGGCTTATCATTAGTGTTTTCTATGCATTTATTCATTTATTCAAGTTGCAGCAAGATTGATGAAAATATTTATGGAGTGAAAAAAAAAATGTTATGGCATGAAATACTGTTGCATCAAGATGTCTGTAGCATGTTAAGTTTTCCCAAACTACTCTGCCATGCCTTACTGCCTAATTTGCTTCCACTGAGTTAATTTATGTTTTAATTCATGCAAAGCACACATTTAATGTCACTATACAAATAGTGCAAACAGGACATGAATCTCTACAGATCTGCAGGAGGACAGGATCCATATGTTTCAAAGCTGGAGAATATAACAAATTCACTAAAGAAAAGCCCAGGTCTACTTCTCTTTTTGCTGGTGTTACCAGTAGGGTGATGCAATTCCAACAATTTCAAGGGAGTTACGTTTTCATTCTGCTAGTCTAACTAAGAAAGAAGGAACAAACTTTTCTCATGACAGGACGATCAGTCATTTCTCTGTTTCAGAAAAAGGTAATAGAGATTTGGATGTGGAATTGTTCATTAACTCAGTATGCTATTTTGAAGAAGAAATCTTCAAGCACTAAGCCCAAGAATAATTACACACGATGTAAACTGCTAAATCCTTGTCTCACAGGGAAGGCACTCATCCCCACAGGGACATGGCTCCTGTTGTTGGAGGAAGGTGTTGACATGAGATTGAAAAACTTTGTGCTCCAGTGGAGCACCTCTGAGAGGGGAACTGGGAGAGATCCTTAGGAAAGTCAGTTTGCACACTGGGATGGGGTTTAACAGTGTTTGTGAAGGAGTACAAACTGTTGCCAATGGGAGTCTATGGGTGCGCTGAAGTGACCTAAATTGCTGGGGAACCCAAATCCTACCAAATCTGCTTCTTATCTAGCATTGCCATGTCTTGTGGTATAAATTACTTTGAAAATACCTAGAAACCTGTCATGGTTAACTCCTTAATCCTCAGTGCACTACAAGGTGTTATGATATGGAATACCAATACCAAAAATCATAAAAGCATGGCAAAACCCTTTTTGAAGTTTAATTATTTGTTTAAATAAAATTGAAAATATTATTTTAAAATAAATGTTGAAATAAAAAAAAATGTTTAATTACATTTTCAGTGGCAGTGGAAACTGAATGTGTGAGGCGAGAGGTGAAAGAAGTAATTTCCATTAAAAACTTTGGCTCTAATCATCCATATCAAAGCTGGTGAGGTGTCTGGAGCACAAGTCTTATGAGGAACAGCTGAGGGAACTGGGTTTGTTCAGTCTGGAGAAGAGGAGACTCAGAGGAGATCTTACAGCTCTCTACGTGTGCCTGAAAGGAGGTTGTGGTGAGGTGGGGGTAGGCCTCTCGGCCTCTTCTCCCATGTAACTAGCAATAGGACTAGAGAGAACAGCCTAAAGATGCACTAAGGGAGGCTCTGGTTTGGTATTAGGAAAAATTTCTTTTCTGAAAGAGTGGTCAAGCACTGGAATGGGCTGCCCAGGGAAATGGTGGAGTCACCATCCATGGAGGTGCTAAAGAAAAGCTTAGATGTTATATGAAGGGACATGGTTTAGTAGGGATATATTGGTAGCAGGTGGACGGTTGGACTGGATGATCTTGGAAGTCTTTTTCAACATTGGTGATTCTATGATTCTATATCACAGAAATCTAGAATTTTAAAGAATTATACTTTGAAAAGACTGGCTCCAATTCTGTAACCATATTTACCTCATGTCACACTATGTTCACTGAACCACCTTTCCACTCACTGAAATCAATTCAATTACACGTGCAATTTGTAATGGCAAATTAAGTATGCATGTGTGTGCAGGAGGAAGTATTATTTAATTCTAATAGATTTTTAGTGTTCATATAATTTACAGATAAAGATCACATTTATTTTTTACTGTGAGAGTTCAGAACCACATTTTGGAGTTAGATGCAGCACTACAAAGATAAACTTCATGACTCATGGCACTTCCTCTCTTGAGGACTGCTTTTGCATGATGGGGTATTTATAGGCAACATTCAGAAACCCTCCATAGTGGACCATTTTTAGTACATAAATCAGAAAACACTTATCCAGCTGCTGCACACAGCTTTATGGATGTGCATTGTCTTTTTCAGATATATTTGAGCTAGATAAAGGCCTTTTAACTTATTGCCTGAGCCATTTTGTTTTAACATCCTTTTATACTTTATCCCATTTCTTTCCCATAAGGTGGAAGTGACATGAAACTTGCACAAAGGGAGGCCATGGCCCTCCGAAGAGGCCATGTTGTCACCCCCCTCCTCATCCAAAGCTCTTAGGTCTGCAGCTGTTCAAAGGGGTCCTTGCAACACTTGTTTCAATATTATGTTAAAGTCACAAATACAGTAGATAAAAATGAAGATAGAAAATATATGTTTGCATTTCAGTGACAACAAATTTAGGACCTAGGTGTAAATGTGCTACCTTATACATTCATCAACTGTACACGAAATTGCTTGTAGGATCTGAACAGTAGGAAGCATTTACATACATCAAAGGATTAAAAATACCCAACCAACGGCAGCTGAAAAGTATTTTACAAGCTCTGAAACAGTAGCCAGGCAGAAGTGCCTTTTTTTTGATAATCTCAATTTGAAGACATTGTTATTGTTTTTCTTTTTTAGGAGAGAAAAAAAAGTGTTGGCTTTTTTTTTTTTTTTTTTTTTTTTGTCTCTGTGTTTTAATAGGAAATTTTAAGAATCAGTAAGGGCAGTTCACATGTACACTTGGCAGTTCTGAGGTTAGCTGTACTTAGGAGCTGGGATGTGGAAGCCAAATGAGCTTATCTTGCTGGAAAAGAGATCCCTTTGTAAAGGGTATGCCAGATTCCCAATCCCTTTTCATTTATCTGCCCCATCAGCTTACCACATTTTACCTTTCTCATGCATTTTTAATGCATAAATTTAAGTTTTCACCTTGTATGAAGTTTCTTAGGACAAACTACCCCATGCAGCATTGCCATGACTAGGACTGGTGCTTGTGCTGGCCATTTGCTTGTTAAATGGGGCCATGCATTCTGTTGTTCATTCAAATGGATGCAGTGAATTTTATTTTCCAGTGTCAGAAATAAAAGCTTAAAAAACCCAAACAGACCTGATAAGCAGGCAGGGAACAATTACAGCAGAGGAGCTTCCTGGCCAGGCACCCAGAAAATGAAAGGAGATCCAAGATAGTGGTGATGACTGCAACTACATCTAAGAGCTGTGCATTTAGTACTGTCTTGTTAGATGCCTTGTGTTGGCATATAGGACATTCCTAGGCCCTAGGGATGTTGTAATAAAGATCTCGCACATGCTTAATTTTGTATCTTAATAAAAATGACTTCAGGATGCTAAATTTAAATGTGTTTACAGTGGTTTGCAAGTTTGCAGCTTCACTTAACAGCATGGAATGAATGGGAAGGAAGTGTGTAACACAACCACACATATAAACAAGATAGGGATGCGTAATTTTATGGGTCCATCTCTTTGAACTTAGTCTTGATATGCATTTATGCAATCTGATTCTCCTTTGATCTTGATTTCCTAAAACCAATTATCCTTTTTTTTTTCTCATGTCATAAACCAATCCTTACCATCTTACTTAAAACTGACCTCCTACTTTATCACTGATAAACACAACCAATTGTATTGAAGAACAAAAAAAACCCACCACCACCACCAACAAAAACCCATACAATTCAGAAGACTTTTCAAAAAACAAAGTTAATTTAAAGGCTTGGAGAAGGAAATAAATATTTTAGTAGCAACGATATTATTTATTCTCCAAAGACAGTTTATGTAAGGCAGCTGCACCAACCATTAGAGCAATTATATTTTGCCATTGTCATAAACTGCTTGAGAAATAATTTTTCTCCACTAGATTAATGCTGTTCCATCTCTCTACAAAATCACTTTTGACTTAAGGGAGTACTGTAGACATATGCTGCATAATTATGAAGGTAAAACCTCTGGACTTCTTCACTATATAAATAGCTGCTTGGGTTGGATGACTTAGAATCCTATAGTAAGTTCTGTGCCTCTTAGTTTGTGGATAACCTGATCTAAAATGATGCCAGAACAAGATTTCCTAAGCAAAAAATAGTGATAACTGGTGATGGTTAAGATAATAATGTGCAGTTTGTGCCTATTTAGGCTCTTGTAATTTCAGTCCAAGTGAAAATGAGGTCAACTATGCAGGGCTTCCATAGCAAAATTGAAACACTCTTCAAAATTATAGCAGTCCTGTCAATTGAAAAAATCATTTTACTATACTATGATAATCTGAAGATATATGGGAGGTGATCTTTGTGGGTATCTAACAAAATGTTGCCCCTTTCTACTAACATGGCTTCATGAATAGACCAGCCACAAAAAAGTTCTCAATTGCTGTGTGCTTTGTAAAAAGGCTGCTGTTAGGTAAGTATCTTCACATAGCATTTCCTAACACCCATCATTGCAATGGGCCTAGGTCCACTCCACATCATGCTAAGCCACCCTACACTACATAGTCCACAATGATAGATGGGTTGTCTCAAGACCATTCAGAGTACTAGAGATAAAAATTAACCTCCTGAAGTCCACTTTCCATCACCTACACAGTGAAAGAAATATTTGCAGAAGAAACCACACAACGTAGAACATAACCTAAATAAGATATTTTATATTCTCTGCCTCTGGCAGCTTTACCTTAGGTCTACCTGTTTTACTGTCTTTTCTCTCTCTTTAAGGAAGCTAACCATCCTGTTTTATGATTCCAGGGAAATGACTGTTCTGGGCATTTTATTTAGGTTTTTTCACCCTAACCTAAGTGATACATTTTCTTGATCTAGCTGAGAATGGTTTTTACTACTATTCCTCAGTAGCACAAGGTATATTTTTAAATTTGTATATTTTTAAAATATGACCAACAAATAAGGATCAACAATCAACTGACAGATCTTGGTGAGGTCATTTTCCTAACTAAAATGAACGTAAATACCCCAACAAAGAATAAATAAAATCCATAGCTGTGCTGTGAAGCTGATTTAACTTGGCAATCTGTGTTTGTGACTATAAGGAGAAAGATTTATATTGCATATTAAAATAAAAAAATATACGAACTTAAGACCAGCTTTTATTGTTTAAGTTAGTACTTGTATTCAAGTCATTGGAGTTACAGTGGCTTTATAAACTCAAAGTCTGGTCTTGAGTTTTAGTGTCTGCTGACATCTGTGATGTGCAGATGTTAGTGCAGAACATTTACTGCAGGATGTTTATTGCCCTGCAATTTGTAAATCCATTATTGGTATTCGTTTAAAATATATCTACCTTGCATGGGCAAATGATCTGTCTGCATTACAATCCTTGCAGAAACATTTTCAATTTTGATAGCATCCCTCTTCGCCTTTCCTAAAAGAAGTCCTGATGGTAGAGTGAGTGAGATGCAATATGCAATGAAACTGTTCACAAAGAGGTACCAGGAGGATCACTGAAGGCACTGAATAACAGACCGCACATTAAACTCCATACTGATGAGAATTTTGGCTAAGCAGCAAATGATAAGAGTCCAGAAACTTTCCCTTCATGCATGGACAACAAATGAAATGAGAAAACTGAAACCCGAGTTTATGACATCACCATCTCAAGTACAGTAGGTTTTAAGTGTGCTTTTTGTTTGAGTTTTAATTTGAAACTTCTCTGTAGCAGAAAGGGAGTCTGGGACTGGGAATCATGACTACTCGGTCAGCAAGAAGTAAGGAATCATATTCTCCTGACATCTTATAAAAGAAGCTGTGGCAAGATTAGTTAACAATGGCAGGGTGTGCTATGAATGTTGGGAAAGGGTACAGACCTCTTTGTACCCTGTTCCTAACAGAGCCACATAGCTGTGCTTAACACAGCAATTATGTCTTTTATAGGGTCTGTTAAAATAGGCATAAACTGCATGCAGTGTGTGCTGCAATAAAGCTGTTCAGATCTGCCCATTTGCCAGAGTAAAAAGACCTCCTCATTGTTCACATTGAGCTCATCTAGCACACCGAGTATGCTGATCTTGTGAAAATGCTGAAAAGCCTACCTAGTGTTTGCTAAATCTTTTTCTAGGTAAGGTCAAAGCTTTACAAGCTGATCAGAAGAATAAACTACACAAGGATAGATCATCTGGTTTTTTTATAATCTCTTCAAAGAAATGGCAATTATGATATTATAAAATCTTACCAGTATTAAAAATATTCTAAATAGCACCCGTATCAGTATCAATATTAAAATTAATAAATGCTAAATACATATTTTAAATAATTTTATAGTCCTAGATTTCTTTTTAACACCACTCAGGGTAACACTGCACAGTGAAGGAGATTAATCCGAGGAGGCAGCAAATTAAAACACACCAAAATGATGTCAGGTAGAGGCCAAGGCAGCTCCTGCATAACAAGAAGGGACTGCTAAAAGATGTGAAAGAAAAAAGAGAAAAGCATTGAAAAATGATTTTGCTTTTGCAAATAGAAAGCTCCAAGTTAGTGTTTCAGCAAAAGAATTACAGTTTTGAACACTAGGAAATACATAATGAATTACTGAATACACAAAAAGGGAGGCCCAGGTAGGTGGTGGAGTCACCATCCCTGGAGGTGCTTAAGAAACATGTGGATGTGGCACTGTTGTTCAGTGGACATGGTAGGGATGGGATGGTGGTTGAACTAGATGAACTTGGTCTTTTCCAACCTCAATGATTCAATGAAGAAATGCTAAATGATCCACAGATCACACAGAATTGTAGGGGTTGGAAGGGACCTCTAGAGATCATCGAGTCCAACCCCCCTGCCAAAGCAGCTCCCTACACCAGGTTACACAGGTAGGCGTCCAGGCGGGTCTTGAATATCTCCAGAGAAGGAGACCCCACAGCCCCCCTGTGCAGCTGTGCCAGTGCTCCGTCACCCTCACCGTGAAGAAGTTCTTGCGCACATTCGTGCGGAACCTCCTGTGCTGCAGTTTCTGTCCGTTCCCCCTTGTCCTGTCTCCACACACTGCTGAAAAGAGTCTGGCCTCGACACTTTGTCCCCCACACCTCAGATATTTATAAACCTGGATCAGATCCCCTCTCAGTCTTCTTAAGGCTAAACAGACCTAGTTCACTCAGCCTTTCTTCATAGGGGAGATCCTCCAGGCCCTTCACCATCTTTGTGGCCCTGGCTGGACTCTTTCCAAGAGATCCCTGTCTTTTTTATACTGGAGAGCCCAGAACTGGACACAGTACTCCAGATGAGGCCTCACCAGGGCAGAGTAGAGGGGGAGGATCACCTCCCTTGACCTCCTTGATCTATGGATCCAGTGAGATGGTCCAGCCCTGCTGCTAATGGGCCACGCTGAGCAGTCTCAGGCAGCCACAGTGTCCCACTCACCCTGACCAGAGCCACTTTCCTGATACTAGCAGCTGTTCAGTCATGGTGCCTACACCATGACACTTCCCTTTTCATTTCCTGAATACCTCAAGTACTTTAATTTCCTTAAATACCTCTTGATGTGCTTCAGTAAGGAATGCATAATACAATATGCAGACTGGTTGAGGTCAGTGAGACCTTCTGGGTCCACCTTGCCCAACCTTTGCTCCAGCAGGGACACCCAGAGCAAAGTGCCCAGGCCCACATCCAGCCTTTGAGATTCTCTGAATGTAAGCCAAAAGATGATTATTCTTATCAAAACACTGCACAGAGAACTTCGTATATGTGACCACTCTTCTAGCCTGGTCCGAGCAGACTGCCTACAGCTGCCTGCAGCCAGCTGGCCACTTGGTCCTGAGCATAAGCTGCACAGGAGCAGTGCCGAGATGCCAAAGGACTTTCAGTTGCCATCATGGAATCTGTTTGCATGCTTTTTCAATAAACCATAAAACTGAAGTAATGTGGAAAATAGCATGTGGTGTATAATGTGAGGTTTTTCCCCCTCTGCCCCCCTGCCCTAAAGCAAGAAGCTATGAGCAGTTGTGCTCAGTTTACTAGATGGGAAGCTGCCAGCCGCAGACAAGTTTGTGTCTTCTCTTAGATCCTCAGCCCAACCTCGGTCACTCTCTGAGGCTGCTGGAACATGCCTGACATTTCTTAAGCCCACTCATGGCAACATGACTCAATTTTTAGAAACTTCAGAAGTGAAAGCTTGATATTTACCATTTTTGTTAGAGAATTTCTATTTCTGGTTACTGATACTTCAGTTTCCATAAAGGAGGGATGAAAACGAAGCAAATTCAAGGGAAAAAAAACAACACTGGAAGTTCATGCTTTGTTATTTTTGGGTTACTCAACCCCAAAATGGTGTATATATGGAACCCATAGGGCTGATTCTTGCCTTGTGCACTTCCCTACGGCAGTACCACACTTCCCTTCATGCAGAACCCAGCAAGGCAGTGCCCATTGAGCAGTGCCATGATGTTGTCACATACTGAGACCCAAAGGGAGCACTCAGATCCCTGCTGTCATTCTCCCAGCCATGCAGGCCATGGTTGATGGGGCATTTCTCCAAAGTCCTCTAGCAGGGTTGCTCAGGGAACTATTTTGCTTCCCCCATTATCTTCTCTTTTATTGAAAGATGAAATATTTTTTGCTATGTATTGTTCTCTTTGATCAACTAATAAAAGAAAATGTATGAATGATCCTGGACTGCTCCAGTATTAAGTCAGACATCTCATTTCAGATCTCTGAAGACAATGACTTAGGGAAATATGAATAGTTATTGACACAACATCTTTTAGCACACAGATCCCAACAAAGAAATGGTCTATGGCAATGTTTTGTATTAGCTAAGTTTGCTTCTATGGTTATGATCAGGCCAAAAACCAAAGAAGAGGAAAAAATTTTGTTAGTTAAATGCATTGCTGATATTACAGAGCAGGCACTTTGGCTGTGCTTCTTTAAGGCAACAACTTCTCTTTTAGGCAATAAAATCTGATTACAATGGGAAAATATTCTTCTGAAAAAGGAGAGCCACAGGCTGAATAAGGCTTTTAGAAAAAAATACAAAGAAAGGAACTGTAGATCATTCTGGGCAGAAGCTATTACCCATTACACCCACAAATTACACACACAAAAAAAACCTAATCACAAATACAGCCATTTCACATCTTTCCCCAGGACGTTTCAGAGTTTTCAGTCTCTCTATCAATGATAAACAATGGAGATTAGGAAAAAAGTCTTCACTGCAGGCATGATATTTAGCAGCTGTGGTGCTTATTCTTTAGGCATGTACTCTGGCAGAGGGACAGAAGCTACATAAACCTTTTAATTCAGATGAAAAGAGCACTCCTAATGTGAACCTGAGTGTCCCTACTCACCAATATGTGGGTTATGCTGCCAACCAGCCTCAGGGTGCCTGCCACTCTAGGAAGCAGTCTCAGGGTGTATGAACTGGGCTGAACATGAACTGAGAGATGCAGCTCAGTGCACAGTGTGCCCCAACCACATGGGGTCAAGTCAGCTAGAGCAAGGCAAAACCTTGCCAAATGCAGTTAAGTCAAATGTCTGGTCCTCAGCACCAGCTGATCCACTCCCATCAGCATGCTTACATAGCACTGCTTTCTAGTATAGACATATAGGGATGGTTAGACTTATACAGTATAAACCTAAAGGGATGGTTATTTTGACCCAGTATGCTGTATTTATCATAGATGCTTGCTTAGGTTTAAACTTAACCAGATGTTCTACTTTAAACTTAGCAAATGTAGTATAACAATTGGGAACATTTCCTACAGAACAACTCTTTATGATGGTGTGGATGCATATCCTACACAACTGCTTGTGGAAAACTTTTGTTTGCCCAAACCCATATAGCACATTAGCTAAATCTTATGTTTTCTGGTGAGTGGTTTCCTCTTCAGACTTCTGTCATAACTGAGGTAACTCCTAATTTGTCATTAACTACTCAGCACATTTATTTCCAGGGAAATTAGTCAATTCATTTAGCTTCCAGAAAGTACATATACTTTTAATACTTACACAACGTCTGATTTTTTTATTTTTTGTCAGTGAAAGCATGGAAAAACTCTCGCAGGAATTTCTATTCTGTTGAATGCCAATTTCATCCAAAAAGCCAGAGAGACGAGACCTTTGTTTTTACCAGGTCTACTTGGCAGTTGCTTTCTGCTTACAGGGGCACTATGTTATACAAGTGTTGAGATCTGAGTGCTATTGAAGTGAGCGCGTGCTTAAATGTGTTAAATAAACTTTTTCAATTCCACATTAGAGTCTTCTGTGAAATATTGCAATTTTAAGCAAGTGCCAGTGAATCTGAAGCACTCCTCTTCTAAACTTCTTCATAAAATATTGTAATGATCTTGCCATGCATTAGCACGGCTTTCTAAAGATCTTTTGCAAAAGCATAAATTCTCTGTTCTTACAGATTTTAGAATCTCATGCCATTAGCCTAAATTTCAAAATTAAGTGCTTAAAGAGTTTAACTGATGATTCTGATGCTTATAGCTTCTTTCCTCTTCAGTATTCATGTTCAGTTATTTCTGTGTAACGCATTAACGTCAGCCTTAAATTAGAAAGTGCTCTGACTGAGCCAAAGGTGATAGATTTTATAAAGTGATTTGATAGATTTTAGAGGTTCTTTACATGCTTCAAGGTTTGTATTTCACATTTATTCTGAAGGTCAATTGTCAGTAGAATGAACTGTGTAACACAGAGGCTGTCAGTTCAGCAGATAAAGTGAGCAGATGCCTAATTCCCTAGGTAGATGATTATTGGGTGCTATTTGTCCACAGAGAGCCTGTTAATCTGACAGAGGTTGATAGAGTTTGCAGCAGCACTGCATGCCATTACTGGTGTGGTGTTATTACTCTTCTAAATGACCATGCTATCACATGATCCTCTACCAGATAAGTACAGTCTATTACAGAAATGCACCAGATCTGTGCCTGTTTTATGGAGCAGAGCAGGGTGGTTGCTTGCTTGCCATTAACCTCACTGTCAATTTGGATTCCTGAAGCTGTATGTCTACTTACTCCTTCCACACTTAATGAACAACACTTAAACCTTGCCTTTGGGTATCCTCTAAAGAGCTGAGTAGCTGCTGACTTCCCTTGTTCCACTGTTGCTTAAATTGAAAATAGGGGAAATTCTGTTTCCACAGGGCCCCTTTTATTCACCTTCCCTTTTATACCAATATTATAAATTAAATTATTTTGATGATTTTAAAACCAGGTTAACAGCATGCTTAGAAATAGCAGAGTATAATGGCTTTTTATATTAGATTGGGAAAGATTCAACCCATGTTGCCCATCACTTGTATAAGGGTTGTGTGCAGCGGTGCTTTCTAAATGAACACTAAACTGAAGGGGAAGTGAAAGCATCATTATTACAAGAGCATGGAGAGCACTGCAGAAGTCAGAGGCAGGAGTCTGGCCTTAGCAGAAACTGTGGTGAAGAAGAAGGAAATGGAGATACAGACATGAAGATGCAGGCAGACGGACAGACAGAGGGACTGGCAGAAAGAGGGAATGTTTTTCATTTTTCCAGCAAATTCAGCCTACAAAAGTTAGAAGGTGTCTGTATGAAAACAATGGACTGTCACTCAGTATAACAGATTGGCAGTGAATCATCTCCTGGGGAACAGAAGTCAGTGACACCTGTGATAAGCATCGCTCAGGGCCAGAGACAGCACTGACTGCAATCTCCTGCCCTGCTGCTTCCTGCTCTTCCTAAGTGCTGACTTCAGGTGTTGAAGCAGTTTCTGCAGACTGAAGGAAGTTTAAAAAGTCATGAGCGAAGGAAAATGAAAGTATCAGGCTTTCTATTTATCTGCTGGTTTCGAGCACATAGGTTGACAATGGAGACCCATTTTCCATTTAAGCAGAAAAGAAAGAAAGAAAAAAGCAAAACTAGAAGTAATTCTGAAGATTGGCATGAATATTTTTGCTCCATGGGTCCTGAAGGCCCCACAATAGAATGCTCTTGAGCATTCAGCTGAGCTGCTATGTTTTATACATGCCTGAAGTGTCAGAAGTAGGCGCAGGAGTACTAGGATGCTGAAACCCACAGACAAAAGGAATGGATTAAGATTGAACCATCTTGATTCCTCTATTCCCTAGCTCACTTCAGTTGTAATGTAACTTCTATGCAGTTTTATGCTTTTTTGTTAAGGGTTTAACATCCAAGAAATAACACTGGAATAATTTTGTTCCTTAAAAACATCTCTCACTTACTTTTAACAGCAGAAAAGAGCTTCTTTGCAGAATACCTTAAACCAAGATATGTGCAAACAGGACTATTTGCAATCTGTATTTCAGATGACACGCCCAGTTAATCCTAGGCCTCATGTTTATCAATGGCAAACAGAATTCCACCAACTGACTTCCTCCAGTAAGAAAATTCTGTAAGCAAGGCCAACACCAAACTAGAAACAAGTATATGACATTCAGACTCAATTTAGTGACTGAGAAGTTTCTGACCAGTCGGTGGATGCATGAATGGTATTATACAGATGGGAAATGTAATTACTTCTTTCGAATGTCTGCATGTGTACAGCCTTGGGTGATGACCAGGAATATTCAGGATCATAATTCTTGTAACACTGTAAATTTGCACCAGCCCTTAGAAAAACAGTGGAAAATGTACATTTGGAGGCTTAGAAGAACAATGCTCTAAGCACTAAATATTATGACTGATCATGAAGTTTTACCTTTGTGGAGGTTGTCCCAAGTGAGAGAAGAGAAAGGAATAAACCTACACATTAAGTGTTAATGCTACCACAACCAGGAACACATGGCAGTCCAGACAGCCCATTGCCAGCTAAAGCATGTGGCAAATTCAAAGGCCTAATTTAAAGCTGGCAATATAAATGTCTGCATAGGTTTCCAGAGAACCAGATGTCTCATGCCTGGAAGAGTCTCTTTACTGACTCTGCTTATGGGCCTTGTTATTGATATCCCAAAAGGGCAGCATAAAAGGTTCATAATCCAATGTGAGCTACCATGCTCACTGGCATTTCTAAGTGCTTTTTTATTATATTTTACTTAAACAAAAGTTTGAAAATCTTTCTCACTAATTTAGGAGAAAAAAAAGTCCTTTTAAAAAGATATCTTATTACTTCCAATAGTACTTCGGACTTCCATGGGCTCAGAATCTATTACCAATATGACTTAATTAATGGATAAATGTTCGTAAGACAATGTGGAGGTTTTAATTTAATTTGATAAAATCACTTTATGGACAGATAATATAAATATTTGTGCAGAGATGTGGAGTAAGGTTAGGGAATGCATCCTTCCTTCACTTTGGAGAACTTCTTGTTTGTTTTTTTTTTTGTTAAAAAAAAACAAAAACAAAAACAAAAACAAACCAACAGCCTGCTTGCTGTCGTCTGCCCAAAAGGTGAACTTGCTGAGCCAGGCTACCTCAAACTTACTCAGTTTTCTTAATCTGATTTTATATCTGACGTTTTTCCCCAGCAACCAAACAGGTAAATCAAGAATCAAGAAATAAGGTGGCAGTGGCATTTCATCTAAAGCAACAACCTAGTTATATGCTTGAAGAAAAGTTTTACTTGGAAAAAAACCTGTGCTATGGTTTGGGAGTCCTTTCTATTACCAAAAATGCAATGCAATCTACTTTTCATTAACTCTGAAAAACAAAAGCCCTGGAGTTTTTAGATGGTAAGGTTTTAGATGGTAAGGTTTAGATGGTAAGGTTTTTGTTTTCACCTAGGTAAATAAAGGCTTAATGCTCTGAACTGAGATTCATTAAAATCTCACCTATTTGACTGGTAATCACTTTTCCTTCAAATTAAGAAACATTCTTTTTTGGCTGGGTTCTGGTTTTATTGCTGTAACTCCATCAAAACTGTTCTGCAGCACTTTGGCTGTCCTCCCAAAATTCTAACTGGCAAAGCAGCAATTCTGTGTTTTTAAAGTTCAAGATGTGGTTACAAATGAGTTATGGCTTGGAATATTCATGCCGAATGTGATGTGATAAAACATGTGGCCCTTCTTTTTGGAGAAGTCACAGAAGATGGTAAACGGGCTACTTGGGCAGCTCACCCCACTGACAAAGCATAACAAATCTCATTAAGCCATCAAGGACTACAAATCTTGGTACTGGGGTCCTGTGGCATCTCTGGTAACAATCAGATGTTACATGCATTGCTTGGACAACCTACAGACGATCTCTTGAGACATACCTTTACATTTGTTTATCACATGCTAAAGAACATTTGCTGCACTGATTATTCGTTAAACATCAATCTGGCATCTAGCTTTACCCAAAGCGAAAACAACCACTGCCATCTTCTTTAAGTCTTGCACTGCTACTGAAATACCAAACTCTCCATCTGAGATTTTACATCATTTATTTTATTTAGATAGTTCACTGCTGGGCTCGTAGGAGAAAATACTCCATGCAGCAGAAGTTAAACTTATAAAGCACGGTGCAAACATGTTCTGCATAACAGCGGGCAGACAGCAAATGCCTAGGGCATTTTGCAATTGTCCTGGGAATACGGTTTCTAAATAATCTCAGATTTATTACTGTAATTTTCATCAGATACCTGATACAGTAAACATTTCTAAAGATTTTATAGTTTTTATCTAGCAAAGACAGATTGTTTAGTCTACCTTACTGAATGACATCATGCTATTTACAGTTTCTGTATGAAAGATGGTTACCTTTGTGCATGTCGCTTTGACCTAACAGGTTTGGAGGTATAGTTAATGCCTTCCCCATTTCAGAAATGCTTATGAATAAATTTGTGTGAATGGATAAAAATGCACATAACTTCTTATGAGAAAGGACATTGCTATCTACTTAATTTAAGCTATGAGTTATCTCAGACTGAAATGAGCAGGACAGATATTGTCTTTTTGGAGCTATTACTTATGACTTCCTACTTACTTCCCTCTTAATCAATCATAAATTTAAACCCTCAGAAACATACAAAAAAAAAAAAAACAAAAAACAAACAAACAACAAACCAAACAAAAAAATCCAAAGAAAACATAATAGTATGCTCAGTTCTGATGATGTCAGTAGAGTCTTACACATCAACTATACAGTCTTGCTCATAGCAATTCAACACCTCAAGAAACAGAGCTTTATCTGCTAGTATCAGCCAATTTCATAAATGCCATTGAAGTTCTTTCTTGCTATTATAATTTACAGAAAAATAATGAAATGCTAAAGAAAGTTGCTAGCTTGTTAAACTTCATGCTTCAAGGCAATTTTGAGCAGCACTTGTTGCCTTCTGTCAAATGGAAAATTGAAAGCATTCATAGAAGAAAAGATTGTTAAGCTTATTTGCCTCAGTCTAACACTATTTATCATCCTGGCTGGATCCACTGTCCAAAAGAGCTGTGTTAGAGCTGAAACTACTGCTACTTGATTAGATGGGAAACACAAAACCGCTGAGACCCAGAGTTACCTGCTGAACCAGCATGTGGTAAAACACCAGTCCCTGCCAAAAACTGTTCTGCAGGCTGTCTGCAACAATGTATGAGGACAGTGAAGTAAATGAAGGGGATAAGAACAGAGATAGGTAGCAGGGAGAGGAGCTGGCTTTAACACAGCAGGGTGTAATCGCAGCTCGGCACCTGCACAGCCAGCAAAAGGAAGGGCCCTTTGAAAATGACAACTGAGAAACTCTGTGCTTAGGCCTTCTGTGAAATAACATTCGAATTCATGTGAATAGCGTTTGATGCCAAATGCTGTATCCATCAGGGAGCTGTTACTTGCCAAGATATGTTCCTCAAGCAGCATTTTCACTAAAGTCTGCTTCTGCTGCTGTAACACCCAGTGATTGTATCACAGCAAGACTCTAATGTACTAGTTCTCCATCTGAAATATCAGAGAGAGGAAAGGGAAAGGGAAATTTGGTCGGGTGTGTAATTTTGCTGATTTTTTGTTTTTTTTTTTCCTTTGAATATTGCTAAATAGGATATAGGCCTGTTTGACTGAAATGGACAATGAAGTTGAGATGAAATTTTGCATGAAGAAATATAATGCTTGTAGTAAGAACAACATTCTGGAACTTGTGATGAATAATCAACACCAGCCTCACTATTCTGTCCAAGAAGAAGACAAAGGTGTGCTGCTGTGATATGCTCAGAGGAGTGGGATTTAACAAAATATAAACTAAACTATTTTTTGGTGGGGAAATAAACACAGACAGTGCATGCCCACGAAGCACTACATTAGAACCTAGAAACACAGCTGTGTTTATTTTTGCTGTTAGGTATTAAAAAAAAAAAGCTAAAATCACATTCTGTGGTTCTATGTGATTATACATTTACAATTTGTGTTGCCTTTTTTTTTTTTTTACATTGTACACTGAGATAAATTCATGAAATGAATTAATTTCCATTCAAAATTATTTCAGTATATAAAGCTGTGATGTGGAACATATGTGCAAACTGAGCTACCCTTGATATGTTGTATGAAATAACACCGCACAAACAGAGCTGTACAAAACTACAAAATCGTTGGCTCTGTTTTTCTGCAGCTTCTTCCTTGTTATACTTTTGTCTCCATCTATCCTCACATAAGGTTTTATGGAAAATGGAGTTGGCATGCTACATGCTATGAATAAGCTCCCAAAAGCTTATACTATGCAAGAAACTGCTAAAGATGTGAGGCAATACTTTGCATTTATTTATAGAATTTTCTGTTCTCCATCTGAAACGAAATACATGTCTTTTTGTTGTATCACCATTTTTCTTTTGTAAAATAGATAGTGGAGTGACCTAACACATCCATAAAGACTAGCATCCAGCAGGCAATGTTTCTTTTACCTAGTATCTACCGTAAGACAACTCCTGAAAGCTATTTTTTCTTCTTCCATCATACATGATTTTGCACTCCCCTGTCCCTGCATCATGTGAGTAATAACCAAGCTTAAGACAGCAAAACCCCACAGGCTATAGGGACACAAGTCCTGAAAGCAGTGAAGCATGTTTGGTGTTCTTATATTTGAAGCAGACTTGTTTTATGAGTAAGATTTCACTGCTAAGAGCTAGCATCTGACTGTTCCTCAATGGATTCCAGCCTTACTCTGACATTACTTCATGGTATGACATCTGGTATTTTATAGCCATGGAGTGTAAAAATAAATACTGGGTGTGTAATTCGATAACTTTAAAAATATTACCTTAAACTCACCCATTTATTTATTCTTGTAAGAAGCAATGTTCTTTATACAATGACTAATTTAAGAAATCCTTCTTTGTTTGCCTGAAGTTTGTGTTATTTTTTTCTCCTGAAAATGTAATATTTTCCAGTGGGGCAGCTAAATGCACCCTAATAATTGTGTTTTCCAGTGGCTGCTGTGAACCTGGTTCTCCTGGTGAGATCTCTGTGTTTTCCTCTTGCATAAAGTCCTTTCTTTGTGTGAGTGTATGCTGTTTATGCATTTTAATAGAATGATTATTTAGCATTTTATTAGCCAGCTATTAGCTACTCCATCATAGTAACTGTATTTAATTAGCTTTAACAACATAACTGAAATCTGTCAGACCCACTGTAACGACAATAAACCTTTAATATGTTGATTACCCTCAGGTAATCTCACGTCACTATATATACTCCTGAAGATTAGGTTTCTCTTCATTCATACTTCCTAATTGTCACTGATCTGTTCTCTTCAACCTTACAAGAGGATGCCCTTTGTATCATTTGCTCTTCCCCCAAGTATATCTGTGCAGCCTGCAGGCCCTTAACTGGCATGACTTGCTGCAGGCTCTGTGAGCAAATGTCTTCTAATTCAAAGACCACCCCTGGTACAGTTGCCATACATAAAAGCCCAGTAGTATTTTTTTCAGCAGAGATAACAGACTCTGGATTAAAGTAAAGCAAGATGGAAAAATCAGATTTCACAGATCATGGTGTGGATCAGTTTTTCTCTATAATTCTTTACTCAGAGCTGTTTTATAGCACTGTCTCGACTGTAAATTGGTAGGACAGTTCTGGCTGTAGGTCTCCTCACTTCTCTGCTTCATTCAACAGAAGTAAAATATCAGGTTTCCTGGTCCCTGGTCCCCTTGTGCCCACGATTCCTCAGATAAGCTTGTATAGCACCTGGAGAGGATGCCTCTCATGAAGGGAGATATGAGGCTTTGCTCAGCTAGTCTTGCCAGACTCCTTACCTTGTAGGAAATTAGTTTTACTTGACTTTTTCATCATCTTTCAGATAGTTAAGATAATTCACCTTTCTTTTGCTTTGTGCTTCTTCCCATCTGTGTGTGACACGCACTAATCACTACAGATAGTTCAATCAGGTAGTGGCTGCTTATACTATCATACTTTTCATGGTACTTTTTAGTCCATCATTCATCATATGGTGAAGAAGTGCCAATTATTTGGCCAATATCTGGTCCAGTGAGAGTAGGATGGACATGGGAAATGGAACATACACGTGGGCTGCACAGAACTAGCAAAGGAACTGGTTTGGATAAAAGAGAGGTCTTGGATCTCAAGGTGGAACACCAATGATCCTGAAGTCTCCAGCTCTGTGACACCCACTAACCTGTTTCTGAACTGCAAAAGGACTGGAACTCACTGGACACCCATTTCCTAGTTCATGTGTATTTTTGCAAGGTGGGGCTTGTTGCAAGGCTTCAGAGACAGACTTACCTCAGGTGACGAGCAACTTATAGCATACACAGAAATGCTGAAGCCCTTTGGCCCTTCCTCACCAAACTGGAGCCTGAGATACCCACGTCAGTTTCTGATCAGCCACTTGGGGAGACCAAATCAGAGCCTTTTTCAGGTGTCTGTCTGATAGGCATTGATGGTGTTACTGGGCAGTCTGATGTTGTAGGTGGTAACCTTACCCATGATGGGCGGTTGAAATACGGTGATTGTTAAGGTCCCTTGCAACCCAAGCCATTCTGTGATGACTTGGCAGTGTTTCTCTGAACAATGTGTGTAGCCTAAGCAAAGATCTACAGAAGAACCCTGGCTTCCTGTACTTCCCACTTGTTGCTGGTGTGGTGGGAGGACTACAGTTGTCCCTCATAATGACAATGCACAATAGAAACAACTCTTGCAGTAGGGATCAAAATCTGCATAATAATTACATATTTCACTGCAGTTACTTACAGTCCTAGGTTTGGACTCAGAAAATACAAAAAGTATCACAAGTTATTTTTAGGCTGTTGGATAGTAAATATGAAAGCTTCTACCACTTGTACCCCAGTGCTTTGATCTCCTTTGAAGCTTTATTCAATAGACCATGATTTACAAATTGCACTAAAACTGCTTTTAGTAAAACAACAGAACAAGCTCAGCTGGACAGTCTGAAGGTGAAACAGTTCAATTTTTACAAGAAGGCAAATTACTTACATTTTATGTTCCATTAACTATATGTCCCATTTTTTTTGTGTGTGTAGTCACTATCACAGGCAGATGGATTGGAGATCTAGTCTGCTGATAATGGAGCAGAATACAGACGTGTCCTTGTGCCACAGGATGTCCTTACACTGTGTACTGCCGACAAAGATGCTAGCTCATGCTGTTGCATCACGAGGATTATTAGCTGGGACTTGGCAGTGTGCTTACATGGTGATTCTTGTTATTTGGTACAAATTTTAGGCAGAGTATGTTCTTGGCTGCCTGTTCTGTACAGCACAAGTGAACCTGAAGTTTATTTCCCCGTTGAAAGCTCACTGTGACAAAAATGCCAGAGCTCCTAATAAAAAAATCCTTATTCAAATGTCTGCCTTGTTTTCTTGAGAAATACTTGCAGTTTGTCTAACATCAACCAACTTAATGAATATAGAGGTTATTTTTCTGTGGACACTATTATGTCAGGTTTGACTGTGACATAAAGAAAGACTTAAGAGGTTAGGAATGATGAAGCCCCTTTGGTTCAAAATGTCACATGCGACTATGGCTGTACAAAGCTTAACTTTTTCTTTAGTTTTTGAGCCTTTAAGAAGAAGCTTATTTGAAAATAAGCATCCCATTATACTCTCTGTGAGCCTTAAACACTCACTTGGCATTGTTCCACTGACATCAGTGAAGATAGAAATTTGTCTGTCAGAACTGTTCTGGAAGTCGTGTTCTATTGAATTAAAAACATGGGGGTTCTTAGAGTCAACACCCTGAATTAGCTGGGTTCAGAGTACCCTGGAGGCTCTACAGCAGATTACAGACTGACAAGCCGATAGCTAGCCCAGGTAATAAATAAATAGGAGGAAAACTGCTTTTTTGCTCTTTTTGCTCCTGGAATTTGGTTGCTACTGGCAGAGGAGTGCCAGTGCCAGAGCATGGGCATGAGCTATACATCTGGAACAGTAGGAGCATAGCTGGCTCTCCTGGCAGTGGCCTATCCTTAATGGGTACAGGGGCTTGGCTGTACCTTCACCCTGCAGCCTTATAGCATCAGGTGATAATCCCAGTAGGAGCACAGCTGTATAAATCAAAGTGCACCAGTTTTTCATCAGGCCTGCTAAATTCATTTCTCACAGCTGTACTCAAGACCTGTCTTTCTTTCAGGGTCCTATCCTATACTTATGTAATCAAACATCTGACTTCAAGGGATTAATCTGTTCATTTATTTCAGTGAAGTTAACACTTTCAGTGCATTGGAAGAAAAAGGAAGGAAATGGCCAAAATACTTATATAGTTTTATCACGTGTGCCACCTGCCTCTTAAAGCAAATACAAAGTCTGTTATCTTGCCTTGTACTTAAAACGTACCATCTTTCTGCTGCTTACCTGAGCCTTTCAAACCTGTAGGATACTGTCATCATAAATTACTATCCAAATGCAACATTAAAATAAAATAAAATAGAATAAAATAAAATAAAATAAAATAAAATAAAATAAAATAAAATAAAATAAAATAAGCACCTTTTTCTCTGTTTTCTCAGCCTGTCTGCTCTGTGCTGAACACACCAGGGTTCTCATACAACTTGCCCTCCAGACACTTCCCCAGCTCTGCACCCCTCATTTGGACTCTCTACGATAGTTATATGTCTTTTTTGTACTGAGTAGCCCTAACCTGCAGCCACTGGTCGAGGTGAGGCTGCATCAGTGCAGTGTAGATGGGGACAGTCCCTTCCCTCAACTGGTTAGCAATGCCATGGTTATATCAAGCAGTCTAGAACATCTCCTCAGCAAGTGCAGCTATACACACTGTCTAGTAACTGTAATGTGTGTCTTTTCTTTCAATATGTGCACTCAGGAGTCTTGCTGTTCCCTGGGGAGGAGTGCCCTCCCAGGCCTTTCGTCCCAGTGCACTCAGCCTGGCAGCATAGCTGTGGGCAGATGGAGCAACTCTGTGCTCAGTGCCAGCCCTTGGGAGCAGCACCCAGCAGTCGGGCAGCCCTACTCCTCCTGGGTCATGCACAGTGCCTTTCTGTTCCACAAGAAAGAAACGAGGTCCTTGGCCCTTCTCTTCAATTGGCAGGCTCAAAAGGTGCAAAGTCTTAGAAAGAAAGGAATATATTGTCTTCATCTGTTTGCTGCTCTGAATTTTAATTCGGAGTACTTTGGCTCACCTACCCTCAGGTGCCTGGCACCGAAAGCAGTTTCAGAGTTTTCATAGCAGATTCCTTCTTTACAATCTGTATCTCTTTATCATTCAGACCTGATACGCTGAGTACAAATCAGAAAGCAAAATCAGTGCAGTTTTGCTCTAACACCAATATCAAATTAGAACCACCTCTCTTTACTCAACTTTACTCAACACAAATTTCATAAATCAGAATCAAAATTGACAGAAAAATTCAAGATCGGGATTGTCTTCAGAAGTTTGTTGCCTATACACTTGTTCTGCAAATACAAGACTACCAATAGTGGTAAATTCTATGAGGAGATCTGTCTGCAGTGGGGTTTTCAGGAACAGTCTAATTTATCAGTTCTCATTTTGCAACCAGACCTGCTTATCGCTGTAAAAAGAACAGTGAGCACAGGATTTGCTGCAAGATTTGAGCATGAAAAATAATAGCGATAGCATAAATATGTAAGCTAGTTGGCCAGGGGACAGTAGCACTACCGTTTATTTTATTTCTTTTGATGTAGAGGGTCAAACTGAAGGAAAATTCACCCTATCCCCTACTGTTCAGGCTGCTTGAACAGTAAAAATACTGAATGGTGAACTACACTGCCTGTTTTTCATTTTTGCTGCTGTAGTAATACTCACAGCAGGGTTTGCTTACAGACTACTGAACAGACTCCCACTATATGGTCTCAATATCAGTGTATTTCTTGACTCTTGTGTGAATGTTATATACATAATGCACCTCCTTAAATAGTATGTTTTACAATGAAAGATGGAATACAATTTGTTTTATGCGTTCGGAGGTAAAATTAAGGAGAAAAGATAAGTGAATGACACTTCTGTGAAACAGAGATGATAGTTTACCTCCTGGAGATAGTGAGAAGTGATTAATGATGGCCATTCCTCTTCAACTGCATAGAACAATAAACGTTACCTATGGTATTTTGACCATGTAAGGCTGTTTCAGATGTATGGATCACACTTTTACAGATATTAGAATTTCAGGAGACCTTGGGCTCCTGCTTATTGTGCAGTGTGGGAAACAGTCCTATATAACATACTAAACTAGAGTTCCCTGCAAAGTGTTAGCAAAGTATGCAAGAAAAGCAGCCTCTTAGCTTCCCTTTTTCATATTTGTTCATTCCAGAACCTTGATTTTCCTTCTAGGATTGCAAGGTAATTTCAGTGTCTTTCATGTAGGTGGCTCACTTACCTTGGATTCCATCTTTAAATTAAGAAAAAAATAGTGTGTTCATTATTTATGTTTTATCTGTGCCTGGCTAAGTGCTTTTGAAAGTCATGTATAAAACATCCAGGCTAAATCATTTTGAGAAGCCATGAGTGTCTCTAGGAGAGTTAACATACAGCAGGAGCAAATGGAACTGAGTGGGTATGGTGTACAAGAGAGAACACTGATTTTCATTGAAACTCATACCAGAAGCTCCAACAAAAGCTGTATTTCTTCGTCCCCTTATTTCCCTATGACAGTAGAAGAAGGTGGATTCAAAATGAATAGTTTAGACAGAGAGAGTAGATGGTTTTGATATGTAAATACTCTTTTTTGTAAGTAATTTATAAGTACATCTTAAATTTATGCGGTGTGTTGTTTTTTTTTTCCCAGAACATAACTGTTGGACTTCAACACAAGGTCAAACATGAATTTTCTTTGATAATATATGACATTTCTATCTGTAATGTATATACTTTTAAAAATGAGGGAATTGCGTTTACTGGAATTGGAGTTACACTTCCCAGAGAATCATTTTTACTGGAAGATCATAGGCTTCATCTAAAGTAGGAGACCTAGGAAAGGTTCTAAGCTCCCAAATGTGTTGCAAGCTTTGCCCATGTCCTCATTCTTTGTTGTTTTTTTTTTTTTTTTTGCCCATAGAATCACAGAGTCATAGAATTCTTTGAGTTGGAAGGGACCCTTAAGGGTCACCTACTTCAACTCCACCACAATGAACAGGGAGACCTACAGCCACATCAGGTTGCTCAGATCCCTGGCCAGCCTGACCTGGAATGCCTCCAGGGATGGGGCATCCACCACCTCTCTGGGCCACCTGTTCCAGTGCCTCACCACCCTTGTTGTAAAAAACTTCTTCATTATATCCAGTCTAAATCACACCTCTTAGTTTGTAACCATTTCCCCTTGTTCTATTACAACAGACTTCACTAGTCTGTCCCGTTCTATCTTATAGCCCCCATTTAGATTCTTAAATGTCTCCCTGGAGCCTTCTCCAGGCTACAGTTCTTTTATCCTGTCTTTGCAAGGGAGATGTTCCATCCCTTTGATCATTTCTGTGGCCATGTTCTGATTCTTTATGTTTTCTCTTGCCCTTCAGGCTTTCTGTTCTTCACTACATGTGACAGGAGTCACAGCAACATCCAACAAAGTCCTGATCTGGACAAGTATGGAACCAGGTTCACATGGACACAAAGACTTGGAGATCAGTTTAGATACAATCATAATGATCCTTCACTTTGCCTGAGTAATGTGGATGTGAACTGTTGTTCTAATCAGTTAAAAAATAAAAAAGGAAAAAAGGGTCAGTTAAAAAATAAAAAAGGAAAAAAGGGTAAGAAAGAGCAACTGAAACACTTCATATTTCTTTTTTATAATAAGGAGGGTAGGGAGGCTATAAAAGGTAGATTTAAAATGCCTGGTCTTAAAGGAAAAAAAAAGGAATTAAACCTTGGCAGTATTCTCTTTTTCCTTTAGGAGAACATAAATGATGTGCTGGGGGAATATCAGGTGATGAGAAAACAGAAAAACTAAAGTTGCAGTCTCAGGGACTTGGATCTAGCAGTGCATGAGTTTTCATGGATTTCACTGATTTGGGCTCTTTTTAGTGATTGCTAGTGTTTTTATTACCAAGTTATTAGTTATTTAATAGGAGGATACTTAAAATTGTTTGTGCATGATGCTGGAGTTTTCATAACTTTTCATCTTTTAGAAGCTCCCTGACATCATCCAGAGAAGTATGTGTGATTTTCATCCAAAAGAGTATGGCTAACTTCAATATAATGCTGCTGGTGTGCTTTCCAAATACTTTGTTTGCCAGTTGTGTGTATGACATTTTAGTTTGACTTGGAAGTAGGAAAGGAGACCTAAGTAGAAGAGGGAAAGAACATTTATTACACAGCAAAGCAGAACTTTTAGTCCCTGATTTAAATATTTGGAAAAATTTTGCAGCAGGGAACAGCACAGGAGGAGCTCCTTTCCACTTCTCAATTCCCTCAGCAACTAGTTTTCATCACACTCCGTGTGTTTTTTTCCATGAGACAGAACAATTGCCAGCTATTGTGTGTAAGGTACTGTGGGATCAGAGACACTTAGCTATGGTATGCTGGGATGTTAATGGGCATTAAAATATTTGAAATTTGCTGAAGCACAGATACCAAATTTGAGAGCATCATCTGCATGACCAGTTGGTTTATGCAGTTTTCGAGATGTGATGTTCCAGCATGCTACACATTGGCTTACAGAACACAGTGTTGCCCTTTTCTGTTTTTTATCCACCTAAACTCACTTCCAGATTTTCTTACATAGTTGTTACACAATAAGAATGCACCATAGCCTTTACATGACCAAAAGAAAAGGTAGTATCTGCTGCACTGCAACACATATAAGCCTAACACTTCAAAGGAGTTAATCTCTCAATACAGTATTTAAAATAACCCAAAAATCTCCAGACAAAACCTAAGAGAGGAGCTGGCCATTTTTTTATTCAGTCTTTATCTGCATTTGGTTATTGGAAGTGAAATGAGTAACGCTTCTGATAAAGCTTTGGAAGAAGTCATGGAACAGAAAGTGGAGTAGTAAACAAAAAGCATAGGCCCAGACACCACCCATCAGGTGATGGGAGATGAGCTGCAGTAAAAGGAATGGGGTAGTGAATTCTAAAGACAGATGAGAAAGGTGCCTTTTCTGCTAAGAAATTTTGACTATTTTATGGGAAACCATCTCCTTCATGGAATACCTAAAGCTGGAAGATTGTTGCCTTTGGTACTGAGTATATGAATAAAAAAATAAATCTGCTACAGTAAAATACTCTTCTTAATTGTTAGAAGGCCCAAAGAAGAGTAGCAATAAAGCAAAAGTGTATATTACCAGTAAATATTCTTCCAGTGTACACTCATTGATCTCCTGGTCTGGATGTCATTTCAGGGTTATCAGTGAGAGTCATAACTCTCAGTAGATCTTTCTTCCATGGCTCTGTCAAGCTTCCTTAAATTCTTGTAAATATTTCAGATCTTTCAGCAGAGAGTTCCAGAAGTCTTGCAGTAGTGGGGTAAAGAAACTTCTTTTCAACCTGATTCCTACTGAATTCATTTTATGCCTCCAACTTCTTGTAACCTAGAGACACGGGGAACCACTAACCACTGGTCTCTATTCATCACCTCCATGTGACTTCAAAGCTTGTAGGCATCTGCCATTCCCTAAACTGTTTCTATTGGAGACTGTGTCCTGGTTTACTCAGCAAACATGCATTTGCCTTTAGGAAGGCAAATACATTTGTGCCTCAGTCTTTACAAGAGCTCAGCGGGCACGAGAGCAGCTGCCTTACTTGCTGCTCTTTGCTGAGACTTCTCAACTATTTGTTGGCTGCCTAAAGGTATCTGGAATATATTTGCTCAAAGATGTGGCCATATGGCATACCTAGCCTGCTCTGAACAGAGTTTGGAGGAGTTAGGCTGGAGAAACATGTGGAATATCAATTGTCTTAAGGTCAGAGTCCTCAGATAAAGAACTGCAACTCTCTGCACCTCCTAAGTGCTGCTCTGAGTTTATGAGAAATGTTTTCCATTGCCTGTTTTGTTATTTTCTTCCATAGTTATGCCCTAATTATAGTTATGAATTTCTCCTATATGGTACAGCTTCTGACACAGGAGAGATGACTAGGACTGACACGAAATTTCTTAGCACAAGAATTCAGATTGCTGGGACAGTCCTTAAGGATGAACATTAGACAACTTTGTTCCCCTCCTGACTGCCTTTCTTGAAGTGAACCTACCAATCCATTTTTCCTTTTGGGTGATGACCAGGCTCAGTAATGATGGCAACATCTGTTTGCAGTCATGGAGGAAACTCAACTGTTGTACACACAGAGATAATGAAATGATTCTGCCCAAGACCTCAAGCCAATGGCAGAAGCCTCTGAAGGACAAGATATCTGAAATTCTAAATTAACGCTCATCCTGCTTCATGTGGATTTTTCTTCATTTTTGTTGACACAAAAAATGCCAGAATGGTAGAAACTGGTTAAGTTATATCGGGCTATTTTTTTCCCAATTTGTTTTACACATGTGTTACAGATTCTGTTCTGGTTACACATGTGACCACATAATCAACAAGACTTGTAAACACGTCTCAGCTCCCTGCTACAACTGCCTATTGACCAAAAGTTTTTATAAGAAACCCGGGTCTTTTATTCCTAGGAGTGATTTTTGTTGTTGATTCTGAAAGCTGATGGGAAGTCTCATTTTTCTCTGCAGGACTCTCTGTGAAAGCTACAAAGACAGGGATGAACAAGGAATCACAGAATCACAGAATTGTGGGGTTGGAAGGTACCTCTAGGGATCATCTATTCCCACTCCCCTGCCAAAGCAGCTCCCTAGCCCAGGTTGTACAGGTAGGTGTCCAGGTGGGTCTTGAATATCTCCAGAGAACACCACCCAGAGCTCATCAAATGCTTGAAACTGATTTTGAAAAGGTTAACATTCATAAACTGAATAGAAAAAATGATGAAACACAATTTGCTGACATATAGTACTTGAATCTACATGTATTTTTCCTATTTAAATGGAGTAGATTATAAACAGGCAAATTCATTTAAACCAAGAGGATACTAAAGTGTGCATTTTGACATCTCAGGTATCCATGAACTGACAGAACATGTAAGTCATATTCAGAAAAAGTTATCTTCAGCACTGGGAGTTTGTTATTCATCTCAGTGTAATTGACAAAAGAAATGAACACAAACTTCAAAATAATAATAAAAAAAAGCGTCTTACTGAGCCCATGACCCTGTAACATGCTCCATAGATAATGGTGCTGCTGCACAGGACTTCTGCCAGGACCCTGGCTTTGGAGAGGTGTTTCATTATCTGTCCTGTTCCTGGCCAGCACTACCAGGAGGGCTCCTGGCTGCGGTGGCTGTACAGAGGTAGATACCAGGACTGAGGAACCAAAGGGAGATGGTGAAAGCCGTCCATGGCTCAACTACTGCTGTGTGAAATAGGGACCTGGGGGAATGGCTTCATGTCACATTAGCAAGTTCATGAAGCTCAGGTAATTTTTTGGTTTGTTTGCATCTCATTTTCTTTTAGTAGTGGGATTAACACACTCTCAATTCAGTAAAAAGAATACAGCTGCTACTTCACAGTGATGTGTGCTTATCCTAGGGAATTTGCTCATCTTTTTGAAAGAGTTTTATACTGTATCTAGAAAGATGCCATTGGCTTCTTATGGTCCTCAATGTGGCTGCTCTTCTATCTCCATCATAAATCTCTGCAGACACAATTTCATTAAATAGTTGCCACAAGGAAAGTATTTAAACCAGGGTGGAAATGTGTACACTTTGGACGCACCAAAGCTGAGCAACGATATCACAGTTTTCATTTTACTACACTTTACTATCTGTCTAAGACAAACCTTGAATGACTCACAAAAAAAGAAAAAAACTCGTTTGAAGTACGTGGTGGAATCGCAGGAAGGTTAACCAAATTCACGTGCTGCCCGGGCTTTTTATGGGTTAAACCTACACACGCTTTTAAAAGTTTAACTTCTTCAAAACACAGTTTTAATTCCCACTAAGCATGTTCCCCAAAGGCAAATCCAAACCTCCATTCACTCCGGAGCGCGCCGAAGCCCCTACAACTTTCTTTTCCCGCTATGGAATGGCAGGACGCAAACTTTTTGTCTTCCTTTCCTCGTAGCATCCTTACACGGATGGCTCACAGCGACCATCTCCGGCGCACGCTGCGCTCGACGGCACCGAGGAGCGGCCAGCTGGACGGCGAGCCCTCGCCCGCGGGGTCGGCGGGTCCGGACGGTGCGGAGCGGAGCGGGACACTTACCCGGAGTAACGGGGGCGGCGGGGCGGCAGCGCAGCCTGGAGGCAGAGCAGACAAAGGGGCAGGAGCGCGGCGGGGCGCGGGCTGAGCGGCATGGTGCGGACAACGCGCCCACTCCGCCCGGCGGCCGCCGCTCCGCGCACACAAAGCCGGCGCGGAGGCGGGGGCCGGGGAGGAGCGGAGCGGGGCGGGCGGAGGTGTCGCCGCCGGTCGGCAGCCGGGGGAGGACGGCGGCGGGGCAGGGGGACGGCGTGGGGGCTGGGGGCGAGCGGGTGGCACGGCTCTTGCGGGGGTGCCGCGGGGGGGGGAGGCGGCTACAGGTGCGCGGAGAGGGGTCCCGCCGTGCCTCGTGCCGTGGGCGTCGGGGGAAAGAGCGTGATGGGAGTTAGCGTGGGTGGTGGAGGGAGACCCTTAGGCGCCGCTAAAGGAGAAGATGGGATGTCCAAGGACAGCGCAGCCGAGAGCCTTGGGCCTGAGCGGTGGGGGAGAAGAGAGGCTGCTGGAACAAAATAAAACCCTTTTCTTTTTATTTCAAAGATTCAGAATGGTTTAGGTTGGGAGAGACCTTTAAGATCATCTAGTTCCAGCTCCCTGCTATAGGCAGGGACACGTCCCTCTAGACCAGGTTGCTCAAAGCCCCATCCAGCCTGGCCTTGAGTGCCTCCAGGGAGGGGGCATCCACAGCCTCTCTGGGCAACCTGTTCCTCCTCATGTTCTTCGTTTTTTTGTTTTTTTTTTTCTCCTCATTTTCTTCTTCTTCCTCTTTTATTTTTTATTTTGATGGCTGTGCTTTTGCTCTTTCTTTCCTGCTCTGCTGAGAGTGAAAGACCCACCCACCCACTTTGTTACTAGCGTGCCGGGAATAGCAAAGAAAATGGGGAGGGTTGTGTTGCAAATAAATGTGGTTTATAGAAATCACGTGGATCAGTTGTTAAAATAAAAAGTAGATAGAAATATAGTGCCAATGTGGAACACACTGATAGCTCCTTTGGTACTGCGCTATTGACTTTGAGCTTCAAAAGTGCTTCAGAACCCACTGATCCTTTGCCTCTGAGAGACAAACAGAGAGTGGGCTGCAGACAAATGAAAGCAGCTGACATCCAAACATGTGAGAACTCCCTTAAATCCTTGTTAATGCTTCAGGCACTGGGAACTGTTTGAAAAGGTCTGTATTAAACCACACACGCTTTGTGCTCTGTGGCTGAAAGGTGAACAAACATTTTCCTTTGTCTCTTTCCATGTAGCACCAAATCTGATGTGAACTGTGTGATGGGGTCTGGAGATGGAAAAGTCCTGGTCTGAGGTATGACAACCCCATTCTGCTTGGTTACTAGGGCTTGCTCCCTTGAACTCATCTAAAAATCTTAATTCTGTTACTGATGGAGCTACACAGAGGTGAATTTGTGTATTTGTGCTAGGACACAAGATGTGTGTTCAGCAAGAGGTGTTGTGCAGCTGTTGTTGAGAACACTGTCCATTTCCTACAGGGAAAAAAAAATCAACACTCTTCTGCAAATCTTCAGTCCTGTAGCAAATGCCGTTCTAACTTTATGGGCATGTATTTAAGCCCGTGTTCAGAGGTGACTTCAGAGGCCTAGTCAGCTGTCATTAGGTTAAATAAGATATTTTTTCATAGCATGCATGTGTTATTGAAGCCAAAAGCACTGCTTTTTTTTTTTTTTTTTCACTTGTTATTCTCGGTTACTTTTCTTACTATGTATCTGTGCTACACCTGAAGTGCAACAGGTAAGGTGTTGATTTATTAAAATGCAGTTTGGCTGTTGTTCTAAAATAATTTGCTTTAGGGATGAAAATTTGGCTCCATTTGAGCAAGAGAGAACTTTACTTTTGGCTTCTGTTTGCAAAATGGCTTGGCTATTCTAAAATGTTTGTTTTTAAGATGGAATTCTGGCTTCATTGGAGCTAAGGATAATTTTAATATGGGCTTCTGTGGCTGTAGACTTAAATCTTACCTTTCTGCAACATTCCCTAGCAGTAAAATGCAGGAAAATATGAGAAAGAGAGGGAGTTCAAGCACCAAAACTGCATAGTAAAGATAAATAACAGCATGTGGAATAACACTCAAAAGGAGGCATTGCTATCTGTGTGAACATGCAATACTTCTGCCTGTTTAAAATGAATTTTAAATTACACCTTTAGAACTGCAGAGAAGCTGGAGAGACAATCAGAAATAGCTTTAACAGAGATTGGAATAGTGAAGGGTACACAGATCCCTCGATCCCACTCTGGTCCATCAGTTTAAGTCATAGTGGGTGAATGGACAGACTGCAGGGAGAGCTGGAACTTCATAGAACTGGCAGCTAGGAAAGGACTGAAATGCTCCAGACAAGCCTGAAAGTTATGCATATGGTAACATGTCTGGAAAGATGAGGCTATAAAACTTGCACCCAGTTAAGGAAAGAATTTGGAGGAAGAAGGTCAGAGTTTCTTTTCCTCCGATCCTCAGAGGTGGGAAGAGGATTTGCCAACATCAGGGTTCTGGTGTGCAGCTTTGACTTGAAGGTATGAAGGAGTGGGAGATAGTCAGGGACATAGTTTTCTTCTTAATGAATCAGGAGATGGGACTTAACAGAGCAGCCCACAGGCTGAATTTACAGGGAGCACAGGCTGCAGAAGCAGAAGCAATCCTAGATGGAATCCTATGGAGGGTGGTGAAGAACAGGAACAGGCTGCCCAGAGAAGTTGTAGAGGCCCCATCCCCCGTGGCATTCAAGGTCATGTTGGGGAACCTGATCTAGTGCCTGATTTAGCAGGTGGCAACCTGGATTATGACAGAGGTTTGGAACTAGATAATCTTTGAGATCCATTCCAACCCAAGCCATTCTATGATTCTGTGGTGTGAAAACAAGAAAAGCTTCACAAAAGGTGAGTGAGCAGGCAGCCTACCTTTGTCACTTGAGCTTGAGAGCATGCCTTTTATTGAGAAGTCTGTAATAGTGCAGAAGAACTGAAAAAGGGAAATGGTTTCTTACAAACATTGTTTATGCCTTTGGGCTATCCCAAGTCTCACCTCTATGAGAAGGTTAGTGTTGCCTGAATAAATGATCTTTGCTATGTCTGTTAGAGCCATAATGTTATAGAAACAGAAGTTTAAACAAGGATTATGTCATTCAAGTTCAAATCATACTGGTTAATACTAAATTAGAATAAGAGTGTTCATGCTGGGTTTTGCACTGCTATAACTAGTTTTAAAAAATTGAAGTTGATGGAGTGCAGTGCCCTTTTAAAGAACTGGTCTCTGTTTCCTTTAACTTGCACTGAGACCCTTAGGCCTGAAGGATCCTAAGAGCGACTCTTCTGATTCTGAGCTAGGTTAGGTTTGGGGTCTAAAAGAACATAAAAGCAATATAATACACATGTGAAAGCCATGGTTGAATTAACTTTGTGTAGTCAAGAGGCTGAGAACTTAACACTGTGCTGGTTTTCAGGTTGTGCTGAGCTTTGTACTGTTAGGGACAGGTGGGACTGCTACCCGATCCAGCCGAAATTTAGTTGGCTCTGTGGTGGCAAGATAACCAAGGTGTTCACTTCTTTAAGTTCCTTCAACCTTCCATTCAGCTTAACACCACCAACATCTTGCCATTGAGGTGGTCTAAGACATGGTAGGACAGGAAGGAAGGAATGGTCAGCTGGTTTTATAATAATGAATCAGTGCTGAGCATTGCCTTGGAGTGATTCAGATGTAATTAGCTTACTAAAATGCATTAGAAGTGTCCTCAAAAGTGATTAATTTTGCAATTAAGAATCTTGACACTGCAGCTTACATGGGGATGCTGCATTACTTTAACCAAGTCTTCAATCTCTTTCACTTGAAATATAACCATCTTCTCTTCTGGTACTATTCTGTTGTTCTACAGAAGGATAGAAACAAAGTTTACATATTCATTTCAATGTTGTAGAAATGAAAGACATTTTAATCTGGGTACACTTTAGAAGCAGCTAAAGGAAATTAGATGCGTAACATGCAAATCATCAAGACATCAGTGCCCGTGGGAGTCTTTAGAAACAATTCTGGTAGGTAAACATAGGTAACATTTGATGTCAATATTGCGTAAACTGAGGAGTCCTGTTCTTTAGCATGGTTTAGTCTTGAAAACAATGTTATGAATGTATTCATAGCTTTCTTCACAAATATGGAATTCTTTTTTAAAAATACTCATAGGAATGGAAGTTTCTTAAAGGGACCTGTGACAGGTAACACTGTGATGGAAAGCTTGTTCTGTCTTGAAATCTTACCATAAGACACGTATGGTTACTTCACTTTAAATTTTGAGCTGAGTTTTGAAAAACAAGTGTTGATCTTAACAATTGTGTAGTATTTCTTTGTTTGTTTTAGGGGGAGAGATGTATCTAACTGGATACACAAATTGCAGTGTGACTGTATGTAGACTTTGAATCAGTGTCTTTCTACCCTGCCTAGAGAAATGCATCATAAAGTATTCAAGGCCAGGCTGGATGGGGCTTTGAACAACCAGGTCTAGAGGGAGGTGTCCCTGCATATAGCAGGGGGTTGGAACTAGATCATCTTAAAGGTCCCATCCAACCCAAACCATTCTATGATTGTATAATTTCCTGTATCTGAAACTAAGGGAATTTCATTTGAGTGAAAAATCAGTCTTTCCTGTAGGCAAGCATTTTCTCCAGTATTTGTCTCTTGCTGAAATTTTTACACTTGGACTATAGCAACCAAAAAAAAAAAAAAAAAAAAACACCAAAAAAACCACCCAGAAAAACAAATCTTGCACCTCCCACACAAATTGTGTGCATTTACTTTCTGTACAAATGACTTATGTCTAGTAACATGTTGAACAGTTATTGCACAGTCCTCCAACTTCTGTACCTTGCAGTCATTAAATACACCTAACCTCTTGTAGGACTGGCTCTGTTGCAGTTGGGAATGCTAAGGTATGGACAGGCTGAAGGATTTGTCCCAGAAGAAAGAACAAGTTTTTGGTGACTGTATGTCTAGAATTTGGGTCTCCTGACAGTAACCACCAAAATATTTGCCATTAGTGAGTTTGTATTAGACTGTATTTGTCATCTAGAAGGCAAACATATGAGTTCCAGGAGTCCCAGACTTGTCTAAGTACACTCAGGCAAAAAAACGATTTCAGTTCTTTTTTTCCAAAGGCAGAAGAGCATTCACAAGAAAAGATCATGCTCAATTTATAGATTGAATATACACATGATGTTTGCAATTACTGGATTCCCAGTAATAATTTTTATAATGTTAAGAAGAAACAAAAAATAATAACAGTGTTATTTTGAAACACTGTGATAAATCAGAGTGACTTCTGAATGAGTGAGCAATGCTTATAGATGTTTCATAGCAGCTACTGTGCACAAAAGATGTCAGGAACTGGGTTTCTATTTACGTCAACTATCATTTATCATTTGTGCACATGAAAATATTTAGAAGCAAAAAGTACTTTTGAATGAAGAAGTTCAGTGAATATGTGATGTGAGACTTCTCAAACCACTCACAGCTGCAGAAGTTCTGCAGTAGACTATCATTATATCGTTGATGGAACGTTTTTAAGAGGAAAGGAAACATTATATAAAATACCATCCTGAGTAGGGGTGAAACAGAAACTCCTTAGATGTTAATTTATCTCTCAGCTGTACTGGTATGAAAAGCTATCTTTCCTCCTCCTCCCTTTCTCACCCTTAACATTGCCTGATAATTATCAGGTCAATTTACCATCTGTGCATAGAATGATATTTGGACTGTCCTCCTTCAAATTTGGATGCCTCAATTGCTTGAAAGTGTATATAATTAGGTTCCACGTACTTCAGAGCTTTACTCAACTTGAATACTGAAAAATATTGAAAAGGCTGAAAAATGTGAATACTGAAAAATACTGGTATTGCAGGATCCTGTTATTCTAGTTCTGAACTGTTAAAGAGGCAGGGAATAAAGTCTAGATCAGGCAAAATAGAACAGAGAACAGAATTAAAGCAAGAGGACCCCCTGACTTGTATTTAATTCACACAGCCTTGTGTTTTCCAAATGGGCCTAGTCCCTAATCCCAGTGAGGCCACACACCAGGGCAGGTCACCAGCTCCCCACAGCCCAGCCCTGTCCCACCTTGGGTTCTGCCCAGCTATACCCATCCATAAGCCAACAGCCCAGCCTGTCCTTGTTCTGTCCCTGACTCCATGGAGATGTCTGCATCCCAGGGCTGGGGCTGCCTCCGTGTCCCCTAGCTGCTTAGCTCCTGGCTGGGGCCGTGGGAAAGGGATGAGCTATCGTGCCCTGTCTGATGCCCTGATGGGCCCCAGCACACCTAGCCTTGGATCTCAGGGGATCACCAGCCTTTACTGCTCCTTGGTATGAATTGGATGTTTATCTTCCTCCATCTTGGTAGATGAAGCAGTGAACGTGCTCATAGTCTTGCAGTACAAGTCAGGGGTGTGTCAAATCAGAAAAGTCAAAGCTTCTGGGCACCAGAAGTTGCAATGTAGTCATAAATTTGAAAATACCATGCTGAAAAAATAATCTGAACTGAAACTCCCATCGAGTTAATTTAAAAAATATTCTACTGACTTAAGAAGAGATGTCGTGACATAATTTTAATTCAAGAAAGATTTTCAGTCTGGTGGAGGCTGCGGGACCTAGAAAGATCCCACTGAAAGATTAGAATGTGTCTAACATGTTATCTAAAGTAATATACTGGTGTAAACCCGTTTCATTAAAATTAAATACTAAACACTTATTCCATATTAAAAAAAAAAAAGATTAAAGGGCAACCTATAAAACTACCTTTTCTAAGAGAGAGGATGAAAAAAAAAATTGCAAAAAACCCAAGACAAAATTTCTGAAGCTGCTCAATATTTTCCTTTAGAGCAGACTAACCTGCCCTGAAAGCAGGTTTTCACCTGGCATCCTTGTTGGTAACACTATTTCACTTAGGATTACATTGTAAGAGGGATGCATGATATAGCTAAAAAAAACCCCAAAACATTTTAAACTATGATTTAGCTTCTTTGCTGCTGAAGGGTCAGCTGAGCTGCATCAAAAGAAGTGTGGTCAACAGGTCGAGGGAGGTGATCCTCTACTCTGCATAGGTGAGACCTCTATGAGGACAGGCTGAGAGAGTTGGGGCTGTTCAGCCTGGAGAAGGCCACTAATAGTGGTCTTTCAGTATCTAAAGGGGGGCTGTAAGAAGGAACTCTTTAGCAGGATCTGTTGTGATAGGATGAGAAGAAATGGTTACAAACTAAAAGAGTGATTCAGATTGGATATAAGGAATAAGTTTTTAACAGTGAGGGTGATGAGGCACTGGAACAGGTTGTCCAGAGAGGCAGTGGATGCCCCATCCCAGGAAACCTTCAAGGTCAGGCTGGACAGTGCTCTGAGCAACCTGATGTAGCTGTAGGTGTCTCTATTCATTATAGGGGAGTCTGTTCCAATTCAAAAGATTCTATAATTCTATGATCTCTTTTCCTTCATAATTAAGTACCTAGTGTTTGATACCTAAAAATAACAGGTAAACTTGGTCATTATTGCTCTCTGAAACACCGTGATTTTAGGCATGATATCAGGCTTCTGAAGCATGGGAGTACGAAAGTTTTTCACTCATTTTTCCTTGGGCCTTTTAAGCCTCCCAGTGTAAGCAATTGACAAGAAAACACCCTCCAAATGCAAAAATGCCCCTCCAGTTGCCTTTTGGTAGGCCATTTCACTGTTTGAGGAACAAGAAAAAAAACCTTGAAAGCAGTACAGAATCACAGAATTGTAGGGGTTGGAAGGGACCTCTAGAGATCGAGTCCAACCCCCTGCAAAGCAGCTCCCTAGCCCAGGTTGCACAGGTTGCGTCCAGGCGGGTCTGGAGCATCTCCAGAGAAGGAGACTCCACCACCTCTCTGTGCAGCTGTGCCACTGCTCTGTCACTGCACTGAGAAGAAGTTCCCATGCACATTTGTGCGGAAGTTCCTATGCATCAGTTTGTGGCCATTTCCCCTCATCCTATTGCCACACACTGCTGAGAAGAGTCTGTCCTCATCCCTTTGCCTCCTGCTCCTTAGATATTTATAGACATGGATCAGATCCCCTCTGAGTCTTCTTTTTTCAAGTCTGAACACACCCAGGTCTCTCAGCCTTTCCTCATAAGGGAGGTGTTCCATGCCCTTTATCATCTTTGAGGCCCCTGTCACCTTTGTGCCCAGGAGTTCAGAACTGGACACAATACTACAGGTGAGGCCTTGCCAGGGCAGAGTAGAACAGGAGGATCACTTCCCTTGACCTGCTGGCCACACTCTTTTTAATGCATTTGAAACAAACACTATCAGCTGCTATGTTACTGCCCACAGACACAACAATATGAAAACACTGACCAAAAATAGCTAAGCAGAGTAGAAGACACTTTCACCCTCTTTCACTTCTTTGAATAGTGTCAGTAGTTGGCAGCTTGTTAGTTCTATAAGAGATGCCTTTCTCTGCTCTTTCACAACAAACATTTCTTTCACATACCATCCTTCAATCTCTGTGTAACTGTGCAAGTTGGATAATATCTTATAACAATTCAACAATGCATATGCGGAGCTTAGTAAAGAAGCTGAAAAACTCAATTCATAACCAATTATGAGTTCAAATACTCAAATACAAATTCAACTACCTTGCTCAACTTTAAAAGGTAATTGTGTTTCTCCAGCACAGCTGGTGACTTGCTTCCCTGCCCACAACATGAGCCTAACATGACAGACAAACCATAAACATTTTTGACACCTGGCTTCCTTGAGAGAAAACCCTCCTTATTCTAAAACTCCAAAGCTATGGAGTCTTTTCCCAGGAATGAGTTACTGTTTGTTGCCCCCTCTTAATGCAAAGCTTAGTTGTGAAGATCCATATGGATATGTGTCATCCATCCGAGTAAATTCTTTGTTATTAGGTAAGTGTATCAGCAGAATTTCATTTTGCTTCCTCTGATGCATTTTATTGCCAGGGAGAAAAAGTATACTATTGTTTTTGGGAAAATGGAAAATATATCTGCATGTTCTTTGGTTAAATTTTGTCAGATTGGTTGATATATCTGATACCCAGGATTAGACTTTCCATGCACCATGGCAACAGTTTCCATAGTGAAAATCTCTTAGCTCAGAGACAGTTCTCCCTGGATTAAACCCAAGGATTCATACTATCTAGAGCATCCTCTAGCAGCTGGGAAGGTCAACACTTAAGAGAAAGTTGCCATCCAGCTCTCCTAAGTTGTACCATTCCACTGTTGAATATTTTCCTACCTCTAGAGCATGAGAAGTGACATGATGTTTCCTCCCATTCCATGTGTCTTTCGTATTCAAAATGCCATTGGGTGATTTGGAGTCAGTTGTGTATTCTGTCAGTATTGTCAGTTACCTACCAGAAATACAGAAATACGATGACATCCCTGTGTAATAAACCTCCTCTGTAACACCTTAGAAAGACCAGTTATTCTATATTAGAGGAACTGCTTTTAACTGATGTAGGAAGGACAGAGAGACTAAAAAGTACATAACAGTAAAGTCTTTCAAGTTAAATGAACTGTTACCTGTCTGAAAGTTAAGTTAGAACTGTGGGATCTTAAATGCTTATGGATCAACATGTTAACAAAGCCCAGGAAGAGTGCTGATAGGGGGTGGCAATAGACTAAGTAAAAAAGACAAGTTATTTCCTAAACACTACTCTAATGTATGGAAATAAAAACTGTATTGAATTGTATCTTCTTAGAGAAGAGGTTATCTAATGGACTGAAGACACTGTGCAACAGTTTCTGTTTCCCAGGAGCTAGGACAGCATTGGACAAAAGCCCATTCTGGTTCAGCAGTGAAATAGATGTGGCTATTAAACAACAAAAAAGCAATATATAATAATAATAAAAAGGATAAATATACCACAGTTTCTACACTTCATAAATTATGAATTATGAGGGGACATTGAGTCATCAGAGATAAATTCATGGCAGGCAAACATAAGAACAAAAGGGATTTAAACACATTGAGTATAGTGTAAATCCTAGCAGTGGCAAAGAGCCACTGCTTGACAAAGAAATCATTAATAATAATACAGAAATAGCAGAAGTGCTCACTAAGAGAATCTATTGTGTGCATGGAAAGAAGCAACATTATATCCTCACATCACAAGAGAAGCTGCGTCTTGGTCCCTTGTAATAATAAGAAAATACTGGATTTCTGAGAAGTTTCTGGGATAATCTAATACTGTTTCACATTACGTATTATAAAGTGAAGATGGCTGTTGCAGGTAAGCATAAAGTTTTTTACTTGAGACAAGTTCTGGGGAATCAGGGAAGGTGTTTAGACAAGTTGCAGTGAAGACTGAAGTGGAAACAGTGCTAGTTGGTATGGTTCATGAAAATAGCTACCTTGGAAAATTTGAACCGAGTATGTTTGACATTGGTTTACAAAGTATAAATTATTACTTTTTAGCTGGCTTGGTAAAGATGACCATATAGCTGAAATATGTTCAAATTTTCAAGAATCATAGGACATGATTTTGTGCACCATGATGTTCTGTTGAGCATTAACCAGAAATAACTCTATGCAATATTAATGAAGTGTGAATTCACAAATGAAGAAACACCTGAGAGATAACTACAGAAAGTAATGATTACTGAGTGTAGCAGAAATGCTAAGTCATGGCTTGACCAGTGATTGAGCACCTGGTGGGAAGGCAGGGACAACCCAGGGGAACTCAGGTGCATGCAATGTACCTGAGTAACCATAAGGGGTAGAGCAAGGATCTGCCCCTTCCTAGACCTCATTTAAGGCTTGGCAGTGGAGGTAGGGGCACCTTGCTATAGATTCCTTCTTAACTGAGGCCTTTGGAAAGTAAGCAGCTTCTTTCCTTAATTTTTGTGCCTATGTTTGCTGCATTTGAGCAAATGCTCACTTGCTGCAGCTTGGGACCTTGTTGCTCTGCTGTCACTGCTGAGCCTTCCGTTGTGTTACAGACAGCATGTATAGAAATGTTATAGTATAGTAATGGAGGTATTGAGTCTGCTTTAATGCTTTTATTTGTGATTTGTATGTAAATATAAAATCATTGCTGGAAAATATACTTAAAAAGCAAATTCCTCCTTTCCAGTGCAATCAGTGAAAAAGTAATCAATCAATTACAACATTTTATTTTGATTGTTTAAGCTCAGTATGACCTGATTTTTCTGTTTATACACTAGTATTTTATGATGACTTCATTTATCCTGTATTTCATAGGATTCATGTTAAATATGGTAAGGACCATCAGCTGAGGTGGTTTAATGGAAAATTTCAAATATCTCAGTTGCTATTACCAATGAGAAAGTGAACTAGTCACCTGCTAGATGTCAAACGTCAGTATGAAAGCTAAGGATACTAAATGACAAAAGGAACACAAATTTACTATGCTGTGGAGAGACAGTAGAGGTCTTTTTGACTGGACCTTGCTGCTAACCAGCTGATGACCTTGAATGAATCATATAATCTTCTTTAGCTTAAGTCCTCCCCTCCAGAGGAGATGTAATGATGCTCACCACTTTCAGAGAGAGCTTCATGGTTAGTGAATGGTGCCAGCCAACCTTAATGTCTTAACAACCACCAGATGTGGTGGATATAGCTAGCAACTCCTCTAAAGTGCTCCTTGTGAGGAAACAGTTGGATAAATCATTTAATGAATGGAAAGGGTATCTTTCATCTTTTGGAGTCATGAAATCCTTACAGTGATTCAGTGACAAAGTTCTAAAAACCAAGAAATTGTAGTGACAGTATAGCACTAGAACTTACTGTGCTGTTTCTGTAGAGGAGCCCCAAATAACTGCAAAGACATTCTGTTTTCCTAGCTGGTGCAGATCATTTGTAGAATGAGGTATGTAACTGCAGATCAAACTTTCATGTCTTCTTTTGGCATATGATCAGAAACTACTTACTTTGAATGCTGAAATGGTGTTCCACTCAAATGACTCTCAGTAAAAATGCCATGTTCCCTTTTTATATTCCCTTTCATACTAAACTTGTGGGTAAGCACCTTTCCTGCTTGTCCTGAGACTTGATTGCTAGTGACAGCAACACCTTCAGAAGATCTGAAAACAAAGCCACTCCTATCAAGTTAACATGTGTATTTGTTAATAAACCCACAAAGAAAGGTTCTGCACTTATTATTACTTTATTTCAGTTTCTCTGCTTTTCTGCAGGACACCCTTGTGCTCTTGAAGAGCTGGAGGAGACTGCCTTATTTGTAAATCCAGTGCTAAAACTAATATCTGCTCTAAGACGACTAACTTCCTCAAGACCAGAGAAACCATCAATTCTGTAGATTAATACTTCTAGCATTCCTGTAAAGTATGAGGAATAATGAAGGGTACTATAACAACTGCACTAGTAACACTGAATAAGGTGCTCATGTGAGTTCTGTCCAAAACTAATTTAGGCTTAAACTGTAGGTTATGAAAAATAACCTTTTAGGGGTGTGTGGTGGAGAGGGGGGAGGGAGTTGGAGAGTGGTGTGAGCCTGTTTAAAATGCCAACCAGGATCTCAGTCCCTCTGGTCCTTTAGCTGTGCCTAGCAGCACTTCAGCAGAAGAAAGAAGCATCTTTGGTGTGGAATACTCTTAGATTTCATCTTGAGTTCTCATTCTAACAAATGCTGACTCTGATGTTTGCTATTTCACAAATTTCTTACAAGTAATTAGTTCCTAAATACACTGGGGTCTTCTAATCAAATTTGGAGAACTTTTCTGGGGTTTGAAATGTGTAGAATCTGTTTCACCAAGCTGAACTCCACCTAATTACTGACTATATTGACGTATTCAAACAGACAGTGATTCTCCAAGGAATACCTTCATTTTGAAAACATTAAAATCCATTCTACTTTATTTTAGAGTCTTTGCTGTATCTTTCACTTCGGTTTTACTATCCAGTTTAAAAATCTTTTTGAAAAATTAATTCATTAAGAAGGCTGCTGTGACATAGGGGGAATAATTTACTTCTGTCTTCTGCCATCTAGTGACAGAAACAGTGCACCTCTGGTAGCTGACATGCTTGTGCAACCTGAAGTTCTGCATGACAGTGTTTTAGTAAGTATTTAGAGCAATAAAATATGTCAAAATATGGAGGATTTTTTTCCTGTACTTACTGATTCCTATATAAGCACTAAATCTTTACTTATAGCCTTTGGAATGTTTGGTATATATACAAGGTGTAAATGGGCATAGCATGACTTAGGAAAACACTGTATGATCAGTCAAGTAAGCAGGTGTATTTTTACACATAGCTTTGGGGGTGATATGAAGTATAGTGCACCATTATCCACTCTGTGTTGTAGAAGGTGTCCTGAGGGACTGTGTTGTTGCAGCAGCCTGGGTGAATGCTGTGGAAGCTCTATGTATCACCTGCCAGCAGCCTGACTCTCTCACTGAGCTATAAAGAAAGCAAGGCAGGTAGGACTTTCCCAAGGCACGCTGGTATGACCAGTATTTTGCAGAGATGAATTCAAGCTCAGTTTATAGTAAGGTGAACATTATTACATATTTCCATCATTTATCAGTCTCTTCCTTCACTCTATCTGTCCATTAGTTTTTAGGTCTCCTAGTTATGGGTTACTGTGTCTTCCTTATTGGCTTCTTCCTTCCTCTTTGCAGTGCTCTGTCTGCAGACTCTTTCAAGTTGCTTACTACTTAGCCTGGCTACCTTTTCTAATTTTCTCTAGAACTTCTACCCTCCTGTGATTTTCTTCTTAACACAATTACTTTCTCCTTTCCTCCCATTTAATCTTCTCACACTGCATCTTAGTCATATGCTTTTTCTCATCTATTCCTCAGCCTTCTACATCTGGCTAAAGCCCAGAGTGATCTGATCTCACAGCCATGTTCCTTTCAAGATGGTTGGGTTAGAAACTTCCTGAAATCCCTTCAATTCTGAATTTTCTTATTTTATGCAGTACTCTTAAGAGAAGGCAGGTTCATAAAATCATAATCTTTTGAGTGGGAAGAGCCCATTAAAGGGTAATCTAACCTACTCCCCTGCAATTATTGGGGATATCTACAGCTAGATCAGGTTGTTCAGAGCCCTGTCTGGCCTAACCTTGAATGTCTGCAAGGACAGGGGATTCACTGCATCTCTGGGCAATTCTAGTGTTTCACAATTCATATCCAATCTAAATCTCCCTCCTTTTAGTTTTCAACCATATCCTCTTGTATTATCACAACAGGCCTTATGAAGGGATCTTTCAGTTTCTTTCCTGTGACTTCCTTTTAGATAGTGAACGGCTGCTATCAGGTCTCCCCAGAGCCTAATTTATCTAGCTGACTGTCCTCTTTGCACTTTTTAACTTGACATTAACTTTTTGCTGTTAGACTCTATGTCAAATATCAGTTTCACTACTGGGGGTTACAAACTTGTGTTAGTGCTGTAGTTGCACCTGTGATAACTTGGGATTTCAGAGTTGCACAAGATTCACTGTCAATAACATGAATCAGCTGATTCAGGTAATGACTGCATTCTGGTTCTAAGTTTGTGAAATGGTGGTGGGAAGGGAGTTTTGAAGGAGTAAGGTTTGAAAACAGAAGAGTAAGTCTAACTTCAATTATAGTGGGAATAGTTCTTCCCTGGGCAACTTGTTTTCCAGCAAGTGTCATTGGTGGACTAACTTGTCATGAGATGTGAGTGAGGTAGAAGAACCAGGTTCTGTGCTTGATTAGAGGTCCTCTGATATTCTGACCCTGTATTTAACTATGTTGTGTCATTCTAAAATGATTGATATTTTTTCTTGTGAATTTCACTCTTTTCAAACCACTGGACAATGACAGCCATCCTCCCATACAGCTGTCGCTTTTGAGTAGTAGCTCAGCCTGTCCTTGCATGATGTCTAGGCTTTTGAATGGCATTCATATCACACTTGCTTTCACTGTTCTACTCTTATTTGAACAAAAAGAGTCCAGAGTGGATTACATATACTTGAAAAACATTGTTCAATTTTGGTGCAAGATGTTTTGTTGTAGTGGTGAGTCAAAGTTTTGACTGACTCCCGTAAATGGTATTACTGCACAAACAATATCTACTAAACTTGGCCTTTGGCAAATGCCTTATCATTTACTTCCCCTTTAAATTATTTTCCTTCTAACTTTGCAGACTTATATACATAAACTCGTCAATATGTAGTTTGAGACTACATTTTAACACTAATGCCAGTCAGTAAAGACCTTGTGACTAGTAGTCAGATGTCAGTATACTTTTGTGTCAAGGAAGCTATGTGGAAAGGAAGTTAGAGAATGAATAGAGTTATGGATCTTCCTAGTACTTGTCACAGAAGTGCTATATAATGGGCAAAATTTACTCAAAAATTATTCCTTCCCTTTCAGTGAGAGAAAAATAGTAATTTTGTGTCTAGACCAAGCAACACAGTTTTTTCAGGCTGCTATTGGACAATGCAGTGCATGTTAATCTCTGCTCTTAAGTCTATCTATAAAGATAGCCTTGGAGCAGCAGTGCAGGAAAAACAAGATTACAACTGAATTGGATGTTCCTGATCTATGACTCTATGTTTAAAACCCACAGGCAGCTTAGCACAAAGCAGTCCTTTGCTCGGCCCCCACAAGGGTAGTTAACAATTTCAAAAGTAAAACTCATGAGTGGAGATAAAAACAGTTTAAACAAAAAAGTGAAAATGACAAATTTTTAAATATATAAATATGTATTTATAAAACAAGTGACCACCTGCTGACCCATGCCTTTCCACCGCTCAAGCATGCGGTGCCCCATTCATCATAACACTACACAATGTGGAATATCTCTTAGGCCAGTTTGGGTCAGCTGTAGCTGTCCTGATTCTGTCTCCTCATAGGCTTGTTTATCCCCAGCTCCTTGCCTGTAGGGTAGTGTGAGAAGCTGCAAAGCCCTTATCTCATAGTAAGCACTCCTCAGCAACACCTCAAGCATTGCCGTGTTATCTACATTGTTTTTCTCTGAAATCCAAAACACAGAATTGTAACAGCTTCTATGAAGAAAATCCCTACTGAAACCATGATGCTTTTTTAGGTTTACTTTATTCTGTGCTTGTTGTTCTGTTTCTTTGGCTAAGTTACAGTGGATAAACAAATATAGTTTCAAACTGAACTTCAAAATCACAAAGTCCATTGAAAATCTGTACAACGCTCTCTCCCTTAGTACATTTCCTTGATTAGTAAGATCACAGGCAGACTGAACTTTCCTTTTATGTGTTCTACCCAACGTGCCTATGTAAACAAATATTCAGTTACCAATTAATTATATAGTGTTTGAAATTTAGAAACAGTATGCACGTCTTGTATAAATTCTATGCAAAATGTAGTGAGTTTTTTGAGATGCCACTGAATATTTTAATTTCATTTCCAATCCCTTGCAAATGTCTACTTTTCTTAAATTAGATTAATCACAAATAAGAGTATTTAGTACCTAATTTATCATGTGCATAATTAAGTCAGGAAGTAGCTTTCATCCAGGAAACACTCTACTATTGGAGGCTGGCCCTTAAATGAGCCCAGGGTCCCGTGGGAAGCAGAGGTGAATTGCTTGCACTGCCCCCATTTCTTCACTAGGTGCTCAGTCATCAGTTCTGGTTGTGACATAACAGTTCCCTTACAGAGTGACAGCATTGGTGGACAAAGGAAGGGCAACTGCTGTCATCTACTTGGACATGTGCAAAGCCTTTGGCATGGTCCTGCACTCCATTCTTATCACTAAATTGGAGAAATATGGGTTTGAAGTGTGGGATACTTGGTAAACAAGGAATTTATAGAGTAGTTTGGGTTGGAAGAGACCTTTAAGATCATCCAGTTTCAACTCCCTGCCATAGGCAGGGACACCTCCTTCTAGACCAGGTGGCTCAAAGCCCCATCCAGCCTGCCTGTGAAGGCTTCCACAGAGGGGACATTTCAAAACCTCACTTGGTCTGGTGTCTCACCACTCTCAGAATAAGGAATTTCTTTCTAGTCTAGGTCTCTATCTGCATATAAATTAGTAAAGGTTATTGGCATTCTATGGTGGGACCCCTAGTACAAGAAAGATATAGTACTGTTGGGATGGGTCCAGAGAGCTACAACACCTCTCCTATGAAGACAGGCTGAGAGAGTTGGGCTGCTTCTTTCAGGAGAAGAGTGGGATCTGGGAGGACCTCATTGCAGCCTTCCAGTACTTAAAGGGTGTTTATAAATGGCAGACTGGCTTTTTATGTTGTCTGATAGTGATAGGATAAGGAAAATGGTTTTAAACTAAAAGAGGGACTATTTAGACTGGATAATTAGGTATTATTTATTTTTTCTTTTACAAAGAGGTTGGTGAGGCACTGGCACAGACTGCCTAGAGAAGCTGTGGTGCCCTGTCCCTGGAGGAGTTTAAGGTCAGACTGCATAGGACCCTGAGCTGCCTAATATGGCGGGTGGCAGCCAGCCTGCAGTAGGGGGTTGGGACTGGCTGGGCTTTAAGGTCCCTTCCAACTCAAACCATTCTGTAATTCCACAGTTAATTTTAAGCGGGAGTCTGGTTTCTGTTCTTTATATTTCTATATGCAATTGATTTGCTATATTCATAGTATGTGAGTAAAGAATTGGGGGGAAAAGAAGTAGTTTTTCTGAGATTGCAGTGATCATCTTTAGCACTGGCAATCATTCATTTCTTAAGCAGTGTTTCGTAGTCAGTCTTGTGACATAGGAAAGAAACTCTTCAAAACCAGAGAGAAAAAATCACCAAACTGCATTGGAACAACACTAAGGTTGGCTGTAGGACCTTGATATGAAGCACTGAACAATGGCATACTGCTCTTACACCACTCAGATATCTGTGGAATTAACATCCTATGGCTTTTTGTCAAAAATGATTGCACTGTTTCCTATGCATTTGTTTTGTCCTTTTACAGTGAACATCATAGGTTTCAGCAGAAATGGTGCTCAGCAATAAGAGCACCCTGGTGTTTGGCTGTTGTTAGGCAATGGGTGCACAGATGGGGCTGGGCTGCCTAGCTGAGGCTGGGGTGACTTGGTACCACATGACAGCTCAGAGGGGGCTGTGAGACACTGTGGTGCTGGCGGAGTGTTGGTCGGTGGCTGGGGAGCAGTTATGCTGTGGATATGTATCTATTGGTGCATTTTTGTTCCTATTTTCCTTTTCTCTTAGTTTTTATTTTGGCTTGTGAGTTCCGTTTTGCGTTCTCTTCCTCATCTTCATGCTTGAGGGAGGAGTAAGGGAACAGCGGTGTGGTGCTGAGCTGCTGTGCAGTATTCAGCAGTGGGGCAGGATCTCCTCCCTGGACCTGCTGGCTGCTTCTCTTTTGATGCAGCCCAGTGTATGGTTGGCATTTCAATGTTAGTTTATCATTTAATATAATTATGCAGTCTCTGAACAGAGTATTTGGGTTTCTTTAGTTGGATTTTTGCAGGGTCTATGGACCTTGACATTGTGAATTAAGGAATGTTGGTGGTATTGGAGCAGCACCCAGCTCCTGCCATGGATTGGAAACAACTCTTTATTCACAGTCTAACACTACAGTGTTTCTTAGAACAGGTTTAAACTATCTAGTTATTTGCAAGTAATCTTTTTGCAAAATAAATAGCACTATCACTGAGGCTCAGGTATATACAGAGAGACCGAGTAGCAGAGAAAGAGAAGAGATGTTCAGAGGTCACTGATGTGTTGACACTTGTGCAATCTTATCTTGTTTGCTAGAACATGATGAAGTAGGTTTCAGCTTTAAATGTGGTAAAGAATTCATTTGTTAAGCTGTTCAATCAGTTTAGAGGATCTGATGAAGAGAACAAGTTCCCAAACAGCTAGATGTTATCACATACTGAGTGCTTATCAGAAGAACTGGGCAACTGGTATGTGAGTTCTTAGGAATCCCTTTGTTGCCTGTAGTGGATGAGAAGGAGAGTTGTCCAAGGTGTGCTATCTGCTTTGCATTCAGATAAGGCTGTGGGGAACGCTGGAACAATGCTACAGACTTCCATTACACTATCTAGAAAGCTGAAATGGAAGGCATGGAATGTTACCTGACAGGACTGTTCTTCTGATCTGGAAAAGGATTTTGACAAAATGATACTGAAAGACTTTGGATCTCAGTGGAAAAAAATACCAGAAAATTTCCCTTTAGTGGGCTTCTAGTGAATTCTAACCTGAGTTATATGTGACTGAGTCATATATGAAGACCAAGAATGTTTCTTTATGAGGAGCCAAGTGAAGTTCTGGATATCATTACAGCAGCTTGACAATTGCAGTATAACTTAATACAGATAAATACGGGGAGAATTCTAAGCATCATAGAAATACTTGAATGCAGGCATTTAATATTCTGTAAGAGCTTTTGTCATTATCATAAAATTGCCCGGATTGTATCTATATGTTCTTGCATTCTATTCAGGACTACTATATATATATGAATACACTTGTATCTTTGCTTATTTTGCAGTAAGTGCTATTTGGGTTCTATATTGATCTAGGTTTCCTTGTGGGAATCCTTTGAGGTGCCTGAAAATAATCTGTGTAGTGCAGAGCATTAGGATGTGCTAGCACTTCAGCCTGGCTTCTATGTGTCAGCTCATGTTACAATGAGTGGGCTCTGGATCCAGTCAAACAACTTTTAACTAGTATTTAGCCACTGTATTATAAAAGTTTCCATCCAGTTCTGTCTGTTAAGTGTCAGATGTATCTGTGTTTCAAAATCAGTGTATCTGATTTGTCTTCTATAAGCTACTTAATTGTCTACAGGTATTCTCACAAAAAAAGAAAAAGTAGTTTTATAGCATTAACAGATTAGTGTAAAGCATGGGAATGTATCTCAGATATTTACCATACCTATGACATCATTAATGTTTACATCTAAATATGTAATGACCACTGAAAAGTTTAATTATCACATCCACTTCAGTAATGTAAAGCACTTTATTAATAAACTTCTTATAGATCACACTTTTGCTTTAATTGCATTTCAAACTGGTAATTTCTAAACTGCTTTTCTTCTAAAGTATGTGGGAGTTGTGATGGTGGTGGAATTTGATTATAAGAAAATAAAAGCTGGCTGGTTGTCCTCTGCAGTAGGGGAACCCAACAGTGCCCGCATAGTTGTGGAAGCAGTGGTTGTGGCAGATGAATGCAGGTAGGCTTAATGTTCTTCCTTTCTCATTTTCTTTGTTTCACACGCAAAACTTCAGTTTACCAAGCTATATACCTCAAATGCCCATCCCAGACATCAGATCTTGTACATCTATTTATGTGGTAGTTGTATCAAAATAGGTGTTTTCCTCTGTAACCTTCATTGCTTCTCCCTGTGTATGTGTTGGGCTGTCAAATTGAAATGACAGCTGCTGTCAGGTAGGCCTCAAGAAATGACATAATGACAGAGGAAGTCACAGGGACATCATACCCTAGCAAATCCAATGCAAATTAAAATCTCTCCCTACAGATTTCTCCTATAAGTTGACTGTTAGTCGTTGGGAGTTAAAACTGTATGGATGTGAAGAATAAGGGAATATTTTTGAGCAGCTAGGAGTAAAAACCAAGTTAACAGAAAAGCACAATGTCCCTGTTGTACTTTCTAAAATACTAAGTCCCTCTTAAACAATCTTTTATGTCCTGCTAACTTAAGCCTTGTAAAATTAATTAGCCCTAAGCTTCCACGGGAACTCTTCTAGAGGGAGATGTAGTGTGACTGAGATCAGTCCTTTCACTGAACTGCCCCCAAGGAAACTTCTCTGTGACTGCTGAATGAGAAAGGACCTTGGATTCAGTAGTCTTCATAGGATAGTTTTAGTGTTTCAGGAAATCCTACTGGATTTCTTCTTGCTATTTGCAGTGTTAATATTGATTTTTGGAATTATTCATCTACTTACATAAATACTTGAACATATCGTTAGGAATAGCTCCATGAGTTGTTTTAAAAAGCATACTGAACTAGATGACCAAAATAGTCTTTAGGGATGTGAAAATCAGTTAATTCAAGGTTGGGTGCATAATGAACATCAGTTTCCATCTCTCTACTGATCAGAGAGCTATGTGGAATGGATGAGTGATCTTGAACCAGCTGGCCACGTAGCAAAGCTGCCAGCTTTACAAGCCTTTACCATTATAGAACCTGCTGCCGAAATTGAGTTTAAAAGGAACTCACTGCTGGAGGAGGTTACTGTAGGCCAGAGCTGATGGGTTTTGATGAGACAGTGTGGGGAGGTTGGTGCCAGTTCTGCTCAAGCTGAACCTTTTTGTGAATTCACAATGGAATACAGTCACCATGGCTGTCATTCACACATTATTCTGTGCTAACTTGACTAAACATTGAGAGAGGGGAAAAAACCCAGCAGATTCCTGACAGTGTCAATGATCTTGTTTCATAACCATCTGGGAACAAGGTGACTTGTCACAAGGGAGATTTCTGGCAGTGCAGCTGAATCATTGACCTTGTAGACTTAAATGCCTGAAGCATACAATATAAGCTGTGGTATGTGCTACATTGCAGTATTCCTCATGAGGCAGAAAAATATTTATACATTTTGGGCAAAGTTCTCCTTTCAATTCATACTTTTTGCTGAATTGCTGATATCTCTGGTTGTGTAAGATCTAAATCCACATAGAATATGTACAAATGCATATCACTTTTTAAATTTGAGTTTCTCTCTTACTGACTTATCACGATTCTGCTTAAGCATGCTCTTTCAAATACATTTTTAAAAAATCACACAAATATTAGATATTACATTTTCATTCTGATCCTTAAATGAAGCTGAGCTACAAAGCTGTAATTTTACACTATTCCTTTGCTTGTTGATTTTATTTCCCTATATTTCTGAGATTTATAGTTGAGATCAAAGCAGGAGAAAAATAGTGTCAGCAGTCTTTCTGTACTCAGCAACCTCAACCACTCTAAGAATAAGAGGGTAGCTGCCATTCCCTCGGTCCTTCTGGGATGTGAACCACTATGTCTGAGTCAGGTTTGAGGTAATAATGTATAATGGGTCTGGGTGATGTTGGAGTTACAGGCTGCTCCACAGCAGAAATATAGCAGCAATCTGAGACATCTAAGGCTCTCCTGGGCCAAGAGATAGTGGAGGTACTGATCTATAGCTGGTCTCAGTGAACATACTACTGCCATGCTCTGCTCCTATCCTTGTCCTTAGGGGGGAAAAAAGACAGAAAAACAATGGAGGGAGTGGGGCAGAAACTGCACTGGAGAGTGCACAGCAATTCCCTGCATTAGTGAGCCAGGAGACTGTCTTAATATTTTTGTGCTTTCTTCTCCCTTTGGAAACAATGCCTAAAGCTAAAGCTGTGACTTTGGCATGGGAATTTTGAGTCAGATTCATGGCAATGGGCAAAAACTGAACACAGGTTTTTACTTTTTCACCATGAGAGACTGAGCCTGAGCACTGGTACAAGCCACCCAGAGAGGATGTGGTGTCCCCTCCTTGGTTATCTCCAAAAGCTGCCTACACCTGGTCTCAGCAGGCTGCTTTGAGTGTCTGCTTGAGCAGGGGATGGGCGAGACGGACTCAGAGGAGGGGCCTTCCCAACCTCAACCTTCCTGCAATGCTGTGAACCCATCAGCAGTACTTTTAGATTGTTTACCTAACTTTCAAAGCTATGGGTATGAACTGCTAGCTGATGTTTCAAAAGAACTTTCTAGTTAGCTCTTTGGAGCTGAGCTCTCAGCATCAACAGTGCATGGAGTCTCAGGAAATTGGTAGAATTCATTTTTTTTTCAGATGCACTTGTATGTTTAATCTTCAGAGAAAATAGCTTAGTCACTGTTTTTCATATTTTGGTTGTTGCTTTCCAAATTGCTTGGAGCTCTTATCTGTGTAAAGCTCTCAAGACTTTTGTCACAGCCCACTTTTCTCAAAACTCATGGGAGCATTACATGTTATTTTTATCACCATTCCATCAATTTTTGTGAAATATCCCTTCTGAATACATTTCATTTTTTCAGGTTATCATTTATAGGTGCTGATTTACTGGCACTTGTACAGTTATTTTTACCATGCCATATTTTCATCTCAGTGGGACTTATTACTTCCTTGCAATGCTGCACATCTCATTACTCTGCAATGTAAGCTTGATTGTCTTTATAACAGAAGAACAACATCTCTTTAAAAGGAAACTCATTAATTTTTATATGTTGGTAACAAATAATATGGCATACTTTTTTCTAATGGAATAAAGGATTTTGTGCTTGATGGACAAGATTATAATAATCTCCTATGAAGATGTTCCTGGTTTTCCATGTCACAGAAGAAATACTAGTAAATGTCCCTTCTAAAATATCCAGTCCCAATAAAGTCATATGTGAATATGTGTGTATAATTATTCTTCTTGATGTATAAAATGTTAGGTCAGTGAATGTACTTAGTGCTTTTCTGTTCTAAAAGAGGTGCAAAAGGCAGGGTTAGACTGTTTTCCTGGTCTCCTTTCAGTGCAAATTATTAATGCTGAGGAACATTAAGGGTAGAACTGGAGGCGTTTATCCTGACTGTGGTGTCTGAAAAGCTGCTTCCAAGCATTAGGGCTCTCTTAAAATCAGTGTGAGATGTATTGTTGAGTGGCATATACTTGGAAATAGGAGCTGAGGTTTTACAGCTGTTGGTCTGAAATTAGAATCACAAAATTGTAGGGGCTGGAAGGGACCTCTAGAGTCCAACCCCCTGCCAAAGCAGCTCCCTAGCCCAGGTTGCACAGGTAGGCGTCCAGGCGGGTCTGGAATGTCTCCAGAGAAGGAGACTCCACCACTTCTCTGTGCAGCTGTGCCAGTGCTCTGTCACCCTTACTCCCATGCATATGTGTGTGGAACTTCCTGTGCATCAGTTTGTGGCCATTTCCCCTTGTCCTATTGCTACACACTGCAGAGAAGTGTCCAGCCTCATCCCTTTGCCTCCTACACCTTAGACATTCATAGATGTGTATCAGATCCCCTCTGAGTCTTCATTTTTCAAGTCTGAACAGACTCAGGTCTCTCAGCCTTTTCCTTGTAAGGGGGGGGGGGGGGGGGGCGCGGTTGTTCCATGCCCTTTATCATCTTTGTAGACCTTGGCTTAACTTTTTCAACCCTGTCTTTTTTGTACCAGGGAGCCCAGAATTGGACACAATGCTCTTGTGAGGCCTTGCTATAGTAGAGTAGAGCATGAGGATTCCCTCCCTTGACCTGCTGACCACACTCTTTAATGTACCCCAGGATCCCATTGGCCTTCTTGGCCACCAGGGCATACTGCTGGTTCATGGTCAACCTGTCATCTGCCAGGATGAAGCTGATTCCAACCATGACAGGTCACCTTGATACCATGTGAGACTTAACAGAGGTTACTAAGTTGTACTATGTAGCTCTCAAATAGAATGGCAGATGCTGATTTTCTTCTTGATTGTGCAGTACTTTGACCTTTGCCTATGGGCATGGTGGGAACAACTTTCCAGATGCTCCTTTCCTTCACAGGAAAGAGGTACATGAGTAATAATGAAAAACAGACTTACCTGCCCTTAAAGACAAAGTGAATAAGAAGTTCAGTGAATAAGTAATAATGGTTCCTTCAGTTCTGGAGATGGAATTGATTCAGATCAAATCTCTGTGGCTGAAGCTGGAAAAGGAGTATTACCATCAGAGCCAATGGTATCTCAGTACACTCCTGCTTTCTGTTTCTTTGTTCCATCTCAGATTCAGAAGGCTCTTTTCCAAATGCCATGTGCAGCATGGGAAAATGGAGCTACTGAACTGGGACTAAGATTATTGCTATCCTCATATCTTACTTGGATACGTGACAGATTGATGTTGATTTTTATGTTAAAAGTTTCAGTTTGTTCCAGAGCTGGATCTGTTTTTCACATCATGAATATTTTTAATGGTATTTCACTTCCTGGGATGCTAGCTAATGCAGCTTTGTTAGAACTTGAATCCAGTCCCTTACTTTTCATTTAAGAAAATGAAGACCCTCTTATCAGGCAGCTCTTCTTCTGTTCCTGATATTAGGGAAGTAGACATTTGCAAAATGGAAAGGCTGTAGGACTTAAACAGATGTATGTAGAGCAATGTAATTTGAGGAATCTCACACTGAAGGAAATATGAAGTCACAAGAATTCTTCAGAGAACTCTGAAAAGTTTTAATCAGACTTAGGATAGACCTGGGACAGATTTCTAGGTTGCAGGCTGTTGGGCTGGGGTCTTAATGTTGCTTCAGCAGAAGAGTGAAACTCTCTTCTGGAGAGGAAAGTGTTGTCTTTAACCCAGCAGGTGGCTCAACACCATACAGTTGTTTGCTCATTCACCCCCTTCACAGTGGGATGGGGGAAAGAATATATATTAAAAAAACTCCAAAAACGGAGTAGAACTTGTGTTTGAAATAAAACTGTTTACTAAGATAGAGAACAGGAAATGGATAGTAATTATGATGAATATATATATGGATATATAAAGATATGCACAAGGAATTGTTCACTATCCGTTGACCAATGCCATCTAGCATCCTGAGCAGTGGAAGAGAGCTGGAAAAACTCCCAACCCCCTTCAAAACTCCTTCTGCTTGATGTCATAAGGTATGGAATATTCCTTTGTCCATGTTTAAGTCAGCTGCCTTAACTCTGTTCCCAGCTTCTTGGATGGTGACTCGTCATGAGTTGTGTTCCATGAGTCAGTACTGGGATCTGCCCTGTTCAGTATTTTTATTGATGATCTGGATAAGAGAATTGAATATACCCTTGATGTTGGCAGATGATACTGAGTTGGGAGGCCTCTTCTCCCACATCACTAGCAGTAGGCTGAGTGAATGGACTCAAGTTGTGCCAGGGGAGATTCAGATTGGATGTTAAGAAAAATTTCTTCTGTGAAAGAGTGGTCAGGTGGTGGAATAGACTGCCCAGGGAGGTGGGTGAGGCATCATCCCTGGAGGCATTCAGTAAATGTTTACATGTTTGACTAGGGGACATGGTTTAGTGGGGAAATATTGGTGATAGGTGGACAGCTGAACTGGATGATCTGGGAAGTCTTTTCCAACCTTAGTGATTCTATGTTTTCTCCCTCAGGATTCTTACCCATTTGTCAGCACACTACCAGCTCTGTGTTGTTCATCCTTATTTAGTTTGTTCAGCTAGTCCTTTTTGCCTTGTCCCTGCACCCAGCCTCCAAGTAAGATTTGTTTTTGATGCCCATGTCTGTTCCTCTCTGTCTTTCTGAGTGTATGAGTCTTGCTCCTCATCTGTTCTCAGTCCCATGCACTCTCTGGATGCTTTTTGGCACTTTGCTATATCTCAAATATCTCAACTTTCTTTATTTGTTGATTCTCATTGTCCCTTCTGCTACCTGGTGATGGTCTCCTACTCAGTTATGGTCTCTATCAACATTTTTGCCTTCTCCCTTAAAGACTCAAAGCTGTATTAAAAAAAACTTGGTCAGTTTAACAGGGTGTGAAAATAGCTCCCTTGCTGACTGGCTGCCATGTGATAAAGTTCTCTGTCTTGCATTGTGTGCTGAGTTTTCTTATTCAATGCATGGGAAAGTCAAGCACTTCAAAATGGGATCCATAAGAAAATGTCTGCTGGCTAAAATGCTTTTGAATGTTAGCTACTCAGTAACGGCATGCTACTGGAGAAAAGATGTTCATGTATCAAAATAGGGTTAAAATGCTTTATTTATTCAGTGCTCTACACGTGGTCAGGAGCAAACATTTTGGTAACCTTACAATTGCTTTTGTCACACTAATGATGAGTGACAGCTCTTTAAATGTCCGGAGATTTGCATTTGTACCGCTTTGTTTAGCACCTATACTTGTTTAAATCCAGCCTTCACACTCCTCGGGGTCTGTAGACTTAGGTTTCTCATCTTGACCACAGGTAGACCATCCCATAATCTCATATTCCTTTTGTACTTCTGACTCAAGGTTTTTCCCAATCCTCAGACAGCTCCTCTCCTCCCCACCTGATACTCAAGTCCCTGTTTCAGAGAAAAAATTGGTTAAACTTTAACAACATCAGATTAGTTGGTTGTCATTGTTTTTTTTTCCCCTCCTCTTCACACAGGCAAACCCACATTTCCCCCTCAGTCAGCCCTGACTGTCCAGCCGAACTATTGAAATCTATTCCTTTCCTTCTATTGTGCCTCCTTCTCAGATTTCAAGCTGACATGATACTTGGCCTGAAAGCAAAATATAAGGGCATACTACTGATGATTGACAAAGCTGCAAACAACTAAAGCCAGTGTTTTAGCTTGGAAGTGTTCTGTGTACTTGATATTAGGTTCTACTAGTGCCATCTACCAGAGGAATGAAACAATGCAACATTGGGCTTATTTGATAATTTCCTTATATCTTGTTTTTCTTCTGCTACCATGGATATCTGTGAAATCCAAAAGTCTCCACAGCTATTTATGGACCCTTTTCTCTGCTAAATCCTGTTTGTTTCTTTTTTTCCTTCTCCTCTAGTTTTACTTCTGTGAGAGATTGAACAAAAGATTTGTCTTCTTGAGCCTGGGTCCTCTTGTACTAGAGAAATTGACATAGACTAGAATATCACATATACAAATTTCAAAAGGATGAACGCTTTTCTTTCTAAAGCTGGCCTACTCATTCTGCTTGGGTTACTGAGGAGGGAAAACCTTCTTGTGCTCATTCTGTAGTGTTCCTAGCTGGCTCTGCAAGGTGCCTGGAAAAAAGAACTGATAGCTCAGATACACTTCTATAGAATTTGGAGCTCTCTGAAGTGCATTCTGTTTCTACTTATTCTAAACTCTGTAGTTATTTACTTCTAGCTGCTTCTGAAAGTTAGATCTGAGCATCAAAGAAAGTTAGATCTGATGCTGATAAAAGGTACAAAGCCATTCTTGTAAATTAAAAACACTACAATCTGGCTTGCTCCACAAAGGATTGTATTACACTGGCACACAGAATTGTCATCATATCCATCTGTTCCCTATGTATGTTTAAAAAACGGGCAGCAATGCCGCAAAAGCTAAATCCTGAATGAACAACACTGCGTATTCCTGAGAGACTGAAAAAATGAGTACAGGCTCAGATGGAAGACAGGAGGGCTGCAGTGGAGTCTTCTGCAGCACTGAAGTGATAAGCCTTGTAAAGAAAGATGTGCTGCTGACTTGAGGCAACTGATACCCTTGATCTGCCCTTATACACTGGCCATGAATCTAGACTGTGGTCAGAATCTTCAGTTTCACTACAGTGCTATTATTCCTCATAATGTCTGGAGATACCTGTGCAATGTAATGATTCCTCTCTAATGCAGCCTTGATTTTATTCCCACCAAAGTTATTTGCCAAGATTTCTTCATATCAGCGATGTCAGAGTTGACTTCATAGATTAAAATCTTAGACCATGAGGATCATCTCATCGTTAGAGAGCATGATGAGATTATTTTTTCTTAATGGGGAAAACTAAGGAATATTTAACCCTATTCTAAATTCTTGGTTTTAAAGATGGTAGGAAGCAGTGTATGTACTGTATTCAGTGATCAGTGATGGGACTTGTTTACTTGTACCATGCTAATTAAGAGATTGTGATCTTTTTCTTATGACTGTTAGTTGCAAATTAAGTGATGAAGGAAGTAGAGGGGAATCATTCTTTTAGACTGCACTAAATGTGGTTATTGACAGGTATTATTAATCATACGTTTTAGACACTGAAGTAACCTTCCTAGGGCATCCATTTGGGGACATCCTATTTTACCTTTAAGTTTAACCATGTTGAAATTCAGAGATAAACTACTTATCTAGCTTCGGTGATTAAAATAATTAAAAACAAACAAACAACAACAAAAAAAAAACAAAACACCAAAGACACACAAGAATTTGTGATTTTGTGGATTAGTTCAAACAGTAGAGAAACTCATATTTTGAGATGGAGTGAACAACAGTGTTGACCATACAACTGTTTGGGGGGAAGGAACCATTAAAGGTCACCTGGTCCAACTCTTCTGCACTGAGCAGGGCCATCTACAGCTACATTTGGTTGCTCAGAGCCCCTTCCAGCCTGAAAGAGCCTGGTCAAGCCTGGGGATTTTAACCCTCACCTTGGCTCTGTCTTAAACAATTTTTTTTCCCCCAAGAATATTTGCTGATCTGTCTTATTCTGTGTGTCAATTATATTGAAATTACTGTCCTGCAGTCTTGGTACTCAAAATTTATTTGCTTATTAAGCCTTGGCTTAAATAAATGCCTTTTAAAGTCTTTGCAGACCTTTGTTTCTGAAGTAGCTTAAGGCTTTCATTTTTCTTTTTTTCCAAATATATAATGGATATAGAAGAGAAAGTTTTGTAGCTGAAATTATCAAATTCCAATTTGAGACATTTAAACATAAAAAGTATGAATAAGAATCACTAATATGAAGAGCTAACATCTGAATGTACAGTATATACAATGCAAAGTGTTGTAAATGTATACCTTCTTAATTAGAGATCAGTTCTGTCAATGCTTATCTATATGCCGAAGTATGAATTCTGATGGACCCACTGTTGGTATTGAACTCAAGCTTGCGTTTACGTAGCCTGGAAAAACCATTTATCATTTCTTTTTTTTTTTTTACTGCTCAAAGCCACGAGAGGGCAGAAGACAGCAAGGGTTCGGGCAGTGCCTCGCTGCAGGCAGCTCAGGCAGCACCCCGCAAGAGAATGGGGGGGCAGGGGGGGAACGAGGCTGGGCATTGCTCAGAGAGCATTAAAGTACTCTCGAGCCGGGTCTGGAAAAAAATGTGATAGACTCTGTAATTTTAGATGAACTTTGTCTCTAACATCGGAATCTGCCACTCTCCTTGGCTCCTGTTATCACAACTGCAAGGGCTGTGTACTGGTTGAAAGAAGGATGGAAGCAAGCTGGATTTAAAAACAGGTATCATGATTGTAAAGGTGCTGTGGCCATAATGGAAAAAAATGTAGTGAAATAAAAATCGTAAAAATTAGTGATAATGAATTGTAACAACACACTTGACAGCTATTTCAAGGCTTGAAATAACACAGATAATTAGACAACTGAGAAGTTGCTACAGTTCGTATGGTTTTGTTCATAGTCAGATTGTCTTATTAAAAAACATGAATTCAGAGACTGTTGCAATCACTGGAACAACTGAACTATTTAAATATGTCTGGAATTTCTCACTTAGGCCCAATAGCTTGGCGTGCTATGTTTCTGAATGTAATATTTCATTAATTACAAATTAAATCACCCATGCTTGTGCCAGTAACGCATTGGCTTTTTAATGTGGTGATAATGGAAAGGTACATCTGATGTACAAAAAATTCAGCATGCCCGTGTGGCTGGGTTGTTCTAATTCTGAGTGCTAATAGATGGAAATTTTTCTGAGTTAAGACCTAAATATTTAATGTTCTTCTCTTATAGAAGGTAACTTCCTTGAGTATTAATTAGTCAGTGAGCTAATGAAACAAAACAAAGATCTAAATCAAAATGGCAAGTGGTCTTTTAAGCATTTTATAGACATGCATTTTTGTATACCCCTCATACTTCTTTCTCATGGCAGCAGATGCCAAACCTTACTTGTGACATATTAGGTTTACCTTGAGTGACAGTGTAGCAGAAATGCTAAGTAATGACTTGAACCAGTGATTGAGTACCTGGTGGGAAGTCAGGGACAACCCAGGGGTGCTTAGGTGCATGCAACGTGCCTTGTTTAAGGCTTGGCAGTGGAAGTAAGGGCATCCTGCTAGAGTTCTCTGCCTAGCTGAGGCCTTCTGAAGGTACGAAGCTTCTTTCCTTTACTTTTGTGCCCATGGCTGCTGCTTTTGAGCAAACACTCACTTGCTGCAGCCTAGCACCTTGCTGCTCTGCTGTCATTGCTGTGCTTTCCATTGCATTACAGACAGCATGTATAGAAATGCTGCTATAGATTTCAGAGGTTCCTAATTTAGTCTTTCTGACAACTTCTAGTTATGGTCTGATCAAGACATAGCTACCTTCTGTGTGCAAATGCCACATGGTTGCCATGACTGCCTTAAGAGTCTAGCATGTGACAAGCTGCAAGGTAACCACCGTTATTTGTGTGCTTTGAACAGAGTTAAGCAGTGTTTGCACTTTGTGGCTGCTTCTGGAGCACTCTTTACTATTAGTACAAGCTAGTGACTTGTATAGGGAAGGCATCAAATAAAATCTCCCTAGAGCCAGGTGCAGAGAGTTTGGCTGCAGGACTTCACCTGTCCTTGCTTCTAGTCTTTGCTTGTGCTGTTAGTAGGTTTAACTTATCCTTGCATTTTTTAGCTCAGCTCAGCACTCTGTACAGCAGAGATAAAGATTAATAGAATCATAGAATGGCTTAGCTTGAAAGAGACCTCAAAGATCATCTTGCTCTAACTCTGCTGCTGTAGGTAGGGCCCGCTCAGGGCCCCATCCAGACTGGTCTTGAATACCTGCATGGATGGGGCACTCACAGCTTCTCTGGGCAGCCCTTTGTTAGTGCCTAACTATGCTTTGAGTAAATAATTTCTTTCTAATTTCTAACCTAAACCTCCCCTTTTTGTGTGTGAAGCTATTCCCTATCACTATCAGACTATGTAAAAAGTTGGTCCCTCTCCTGCTCATAAGCTCCCTTCAAGAACTGGGAAGCTGTAATGAGGTCTCTGTGGAATTCTCCATGTCTCAGTTTAAGCATGGAGAAAAAAAACTTGCACTCCCTGCTGTTTCTGTGTGCTTTTCAGCTTATCTCCATTCTCTTCCACTCCAAGATCTAGCCAAAAGTGGTTTTGTGTGTGTGTGTACCTGTGGATAAATACACACATCCACATGCAGTCAGGCATACACACGCATTCATACAATGTGGTAAGCCCTCTGTGTGTTTTGTCTTGTATGTGGAAGGGAAGAAAGATGGGTGTCCAGATGCGGGGGCTGTAAGTGTGTGAGGTGTGCATGCATGCAAAATCATGTCTGTGCATAGGTAGGATGAATATGACTGGGAGTGACTAGTAGAAGTAAGTGTGTGTTTGAGAAAGGATCAGACAAGCTAAAATGAATAAAAATAACACAGGAAGTGCTGAGTGCAACTGAAAAAGGAGGTGGGGAGAACTGTGGCTGTGTTCATGCAAGTAAATTTACCTACTGCTAATTTATGCAAGTTGTGTATACTACATAGTTAAAGGAAAGGAGGAGGGGTAGTGGAAGCAGAATTTTAGTTACTCTGTACGTAAACTCCATGAGGGGGCCTACTCTGAGCAGTAGGATAGCAGCTGTAGCAGAGGGAGCCTTGAGGAGAGGTAATTTCTTCTTGCAGGTAGAAGTGTCAGTTTCAGAAGTAAGATATCCCTCTCCAGAAGTTCTCCTGTGAACATCCTTTCTCTTAGGGAGTAGTAATGATGAATAGAGTTGTAAGAAAATCCTTTAGCAGTTCATATGAGCAAAATGGAAGAAGTTCTATGGATGGGTTCTGAGACGTACTGGATTGAAGCATCATTCTACACCACTCAGAATTCCCAGCATCTCAAGGGATTATTGTTGATTTTTTTTATTCTCCTGATAGTGATAGCTCTAACAAATGGCATTTTGCTGTATCATACAGAATCTGAATGCCTTTCTTATTGGGATCATAAGGGACCAGCAACTCATGATGCAAAACAATTTGCCAGATGAGAGATTAACTGTATATAATCTGAATTTTCTGAATGAAATTCTCACCTCTACTGAAATGAGTGTGGAAGCTTAGTGCTGAGTGGAAAAAGACAAGGCATGACTTTTTGAAGAATGCTTTGGATCTCTTATTACAGCATGATATTGCTCCACAGTGCTGGGTTCATTATCCTTTCTCTTTTTTCCTAATTGGTGACAGAACTATGTCACAGAATCACAGAATTGTAGGGGTTGGAAGGGACCTCCAGGGATCGTAAGAGTCTAACCGCCCTGTAAAGCAGGCTCCCTACAGCAGGCCACACAGGCAGGTGTCCAGGTGGGTCTTGAATATATCTCCTGAGGAGAATCCACAACCTCCCAGGGCCTCCTGTTCCAGACTGGGAGAGGAGAATGGGAAGTGGAAGAAGCTCAGGACATTGTGTCATAGAAGCCTGACTCTGGTAGGAGATAAAACAAGCAGTTGTGGACAAAGGTTAGAGCTCCTCTAAAGACATAGATGTTACAGATCTTAGAGCTCAGAAGGAACTATTTAGATTCACATTGCCTTTTTTAGCCATGAAAGGCCTGCTGAGGGCTTGAGGTCAGCCTGAAACTGTGAAATGATCCTGACAACTATTTTTGCACCTTTTCTTCTGAAACAGTCTAATTTAGTATGAGCAAGATTTTCTGAAATCTTTTGTGGAATTGAATGAAACTGAAAGAGTGACTGGCCATATAAACAAAAGGAAAAATTGTTTGACTTTTAGGCTTGTAGCTGAGAACTTGACTTTCATAATTCTTAGGAGGATTTTGTATTAAAAACTCTTGATTGTTGTATATTTTCCTGATGTTTCAAGTTTAGTTCCAGTTTTAATTCACTTTAATCAGTTATTTATACACAGATTAGCAGCTTTACTGTGGTGTCAGCCTGGTGGAACTACCCAATGTACCCAAGATTTTTACATGAAAGATGAGTAGTTCTGCTAACAGAAGATGATAATCAAAAGAAATTATAAATTATGTAAGACACTGACTTCTTCCTTTTCCTCAATAACTGTGCAAGTAAAATTAAATAAAGGGACGTTTTTATCATTACATGAGAAATATATTTATGAGAAGCCTTAATGAAAATCATAGAAAATTTGAAGTGGAAAAAAACAAAAAATATTGAATTGGTTTGAGTAGGTGTAGTTTAAGCTACAGACCACTCATAAATATCATTCTTCTAGTCAGTGTTGGCATTACTAGTAGAACAGATGGGAAATGCTCCTGAATAGTTTTTTTTTTTTTTTTTTTCCTGAGTCTTTCCTATTTGAACTAAGTAAAGACATTCTTATCTGGGGATGAATATACTGAGATGGCATTGTTTTTTAATGGCTTCTGTTAGTGGAAGAGGCATATTGAGCAAGACAAAAGTGCAGAATAATAGAGTAAACCAAAGCAGATACTGTTTTTGTAGAGGTGGAGAAGACCACAGCCTCATGATTGCACTTCTAGTTTGGAATCATTTCCCCTTGCCCTTTCACAACAGGCCCTGCTCTAGAGTGTGTTCCCTCCCTTCTTTAAAACCTCCCTTTAGATACTGTAGGAACTTCATTTCAGAATACTAAGAGAAGTTGTTGATAGGAAAAAATAGTTAAAATCTTACAATCAAAGAGATGGTACAATGTCATTCTTGTTGAAGGAATGTTAATTATATTACTTTTTTAAACAATTGTAAGAATGAGAATTCAACCTATGCAAAACTGAACTTATCTGTCACTTTCTTTCTCTTCTTGTTTCCTTTGAAATAATCATAAGGTAAATGTTGAAAAGGATGATTAAAATGTATTAAACGTAGTGAATACCCACAATTACTAAAACTGAGATCTGGTGCAAGTGTTTGGCTTTTTCTGCTTCCACTGGTTCATTTTCCCTTCGCAGAATTTTCTCATCAAGAAAAAAAAGATGTTTTATCAAAAGAATGCCTTTAGAAAGCGTATACTTAAAAAACTTATGATATTTTCTCTTATTTGAAGTGCTAAGCAAGAGAACAAACAAACAAAACAATAAAAAAAAACCAAAAAACCCAACAACAACAAACCCACAAAACCAGCAACAAACCTAACTGATCAAATACTTAGAGAATAGCAGGTAATCAAAACTACCAGAGAAAGACACAATTTTGTCCTTAATTAGTGATGCAGAATCACATTCTTGTCAACCCTTCACTACTGATTTTATTAGATTTCTCACAAGAGAGATATTATCTTGATTTCTTTTTCCTTGATGTGCTGTACTAGAAAAAATACCCAAAGGTATTTTTCAATTTTTTTTAGAATTAGTGGTGTGTTTTTTCTGTGTGTAAGAGCAGAGTTTGATGGTTGAGCTATATAGTCAGAGAAATCTCCTACTGTAAATTGTTTGAATACATCTCCCTTTGTCTTATAAGTGGGTACACAACTAAACTTTACTAATGTGAGTAGTGTTCTTTATAATTAGTGGTGTTACTGTTGAGGTAGAGTTAAAACTCTGTATATATTCTTAAAGGTGGAGCATCAACCTGTAGATGTTCTTTGAACCTGTGACAACACAGGATACTTTAAAATCATAGAAAAAGTTCTTTGCTCCAGCTCAGATTGAAAACACACCTAAAAAAGACAATGTTGCATGATATTATATCTGAACAGTCAAGAGCTAAAAAGATGTAAGACTGTAATATTTGATGAAAATCTGGGATTTTTGAGACATAAGAATGCCCTTTTACCATGTAAGTATAATGTGATATTTTTCTATCAGTGGATACCTTGGGCAATAAAAAAATAAGTAAAATGAGATATTGTGAAACTTGTGGTGAACTGAGCTCAGCTGGTAGTTAAGCTTCCAACCAATCATTCACTTGATTTTTCCTGAAGTAAGGTGGGGAAGAGAATCAAAATAGAATAGGTGAGGGGGAAAAAAGCAACTTCCTGGTTTGAGATAAAAGCTTGTAAAACAAGGAGGAAAAAAAAATGTTGGAAAGTGGAGCAAAATCAATCACTCGACTCTTGCAGATAGCCTTTTCTCAGGGTCTGATTGTGGCAATTTTGGAAAGTGCTACTCCAAATTTGTTGCTGAACATGGCACTATAGGACACGGAATATTGATGGCTGAACTGGGTGCTCTTGGAGGTTTTTTCCAACTTAGGTGGTTCTATGATTTCTTTGCTGAGTTTGAGTCAGCTGTCCTGGCTGTGCCCCCTCCCATCCTCTTGCCCATCCCCCAGCCTGCTCACTGAAGGCAAGAGTGGGAAATTGAGAGTCTTGATGCTCTGCAAAAGTTGCTAAGCAATAGCTAAACTGTCATTTTTTAGCAGTGCTCTCTGGTCACTTGTCTAAAACACAACAGTGTACGGGTTGCTGTGAACTTCATTCCACATAGACCATTATACTTGTAAAAGTTGGCAGACTAAACAGAGTGCTTCATGTGCATTTTCCATGCTTAATAAGGACTATATAGTTGATCTATTAAAAAAAAAAAACAACAAAAACCTAAAAACATATTTTTTATTTGGGTGTTTAAAATGGTTTAGTCATAAGTCTGGAACTACAACCAACACAAATCCATTTTTTTAAAAAGATGGTTCTTTTTACAGACCAGACAGCTCTGGAGGTTATATAACACACCGAACGTGTCTGTTCCTCCACTAGGAAATAAAATAATGCTAAAATACATTTTGATAAGCTTTGTTTTAATATCTAAAATGTTGTGGGTCAAATTACTACATAGTGTTAATCAGTCTGGAAGTTATGAGAAATGTGATCAAATGGCATCTGATACGCAGCTGATGATGATCAGAGAGAGGAACCATTACCCCTTCAATGCTTCAGTACTTCATATACTTTTAAATGTTTTTCTGTCCTAATTACAGTTGCTACAACAAGATTGCAATATTGGCAGTGGATCCTCTACATTTAAGACATTTTCCAGTGGCATATCAGTGAGCTTTTTCTTTCAGTTGTGTTCCACAAAATGACTCAACTTCTGTAATTTACTCAAATGTTCCTCATGAACATTTTTCATAGTTCTTGCACATTTTTAGTTTTGTGAACTGTGGTGGTGATCATGACAACTGTTTCAGAGCTATTCTTTCTTTACTGTCTGGTTCCACATGAGAATCTTTGAGCTCCTGCTTTTTCTAGACATATTTTTTTTTGCATGTGATCTTTCAATAAGCATTAAAATTTTATTATCAGAAGTACTTTTTCCAAGTTAGCTGGTAAATAGAAAAAAAATTAAGTCACCTAATGATTCATGCTATTCACCATGAGAGTGACAGAGCACTAGCAGAGGTTGCCCACTGGGCAGACAGGACAAGAGAGAATGGCCACAAGTTGCGCCGGGGAAGATTTAGATTAGACCTGAGGAAGCATTTCTTTTCTGAAAGAGTGGTCAGGCACTGGAATGGCCTGCCTAGGGAGGTGGTTGAGGCACCGTCCCTAGCGCTGTTCAAGAAGCGTTTAGATGAGGTGCTAAAGGACTTAATTTAGTAGTTGGGTAGAGATAGTGATAGGAGGATGGTTGGACTAGATGATCTTGTAGGTCCTTTCCAACCTTATGAACTTATGAACTTATGGGGTTCTGGAGTCTCCATTTCTGGAGATATTTAGAAGCCACCTGGATATTTTCCTGAGTGATGTCCTATAAGTGGTTCTGCTTGAGCAGGGGAATTGGACTTTCTGACTTTTACAGGTCCCTTCCAATTCAATTAGTAATTCTGTGATTCTCTGTTTTGTGAAAGAAAATATTATTCCCCACCACAAAAGACTCAAATCCAAACCAAAACAAAACTTCTATTTAAAGTGAATGTATTCAGCATGAGTCTTTGATAATATAAACTGCAGTTTTATAAGGTTATAATATAGACAAATGTATATATAGCTTTTAAATATGTAATACTGACCAATGTTTGAGTTGCATTTTACTTTTCCACTAGGAACGTCCTCAGAATACATAGATGCAAGTTATGCAGGTAGACTGCTTGGTGAAATCTCTGGAGCCTTAAGGTGACTGCAAGAAAAATTATCTTGATAAAGTCTTACAAGAAATCAGTTACTGATTTCTTAGAAAGTCTCTGCAGTCATGCTTCATTGACAGTGATACTGCAATCTCTTCTATCCTTAAGGCCATGACTCTAAACACTTAGAGAAATGCTTAACATTTTAATCCAGTGATGCTAACTGAATATTCAAGGATATATTTAATACATAATTTATTTGTGAGAGAACTTGCACATGGTGATTAGATGAACGATATAAATTTAACATAAAGCAGTTTCATTGAATTCACTGTGTTTGGAAGAACAGTTGTGTGTCTGGGTCCCTGCTGACTTCAGGGGATCTTAGCTGGGTATTTTGTACATGGATTAATTTGTTGCTTCTTTAGTATAATTTTTATTTTAATAAAGTAATCTTTATAATAATAATTTTAATAATCTTTAGTTTGTTTCTTTAGTATAATTTGAGTTAGTTCTATCTTTTGTGATCAAGTATTTGAAATAAAAAATTGGGATTTGGAAGATAATTAAGTGAAATTCCAATTTTTTCCTATTTTCTATTGATAAGAACAAAAAGTACACAACGTAACTGTATTTATGCAGAGCATGTAGTGTGTAGGGGAAAAAATCTGAATTTGGCAAGTAATGTATTTACCTTTTATATCTATAAATATAAGGTATAATTAATTTTAGAATAGGAAATAGTTTAATTTTGCCATTGTTAGCAGATGTATGAGTAGCAGGTGAAACAATGATTATGAAGTGAAAGTACCTGTGTTTTGGAAGCCGAAAGATAGTTATCAGCAAAGTTGAGTCTTGAAGTTAAATTAGGCTGGGAGAAAGGTGATCAAGAAAATGCTCCCACTTGTGAAGCAGGAAATCTCTGAAGGATAAACATTTCAAGTTGAGCAGACTTTCCCCCTTAAAGCTTCTAAACTGTTTCTCATTTCATTGCTGCGACTGGGACTAATACTGTTAAACATAGTCAAGTTTCTCAGAATAAAAAAGGCAAATGTTTGCATTTCAAAAAAAATGTGGAACTGCACACATTTTGTACTGATGTGGCAGCATCAGTTATGTTTCAATAGTACAACATCAAGAATACAGTAGATGATGGAGAATCAGCCTGTTATCAAGCCTGTGTATTGAGGCCTTGAGATCTATGGGCAGTGAGATGGAAATTTTCCTTTGGACTTCCAGTCCATGAGGTGTGGCAGGGAGCAGTGTGGCTGTTCTTCTGGGGTGCCACTGGGGAGGTGACATGGCTGATAGAGCAGGAGTATCACCAGCTGAGGACAGTCCCGTAGTACCTGTGTGAGAGAGATGCAGTAGAGACTGTGGCTAGATTCAACCAAGGCTCCAAATGAGTCATCTGCAGGTCAAGATTGAATCTGTTAATGAGCAGGCAGGGTGGTGATGGGGACAAGCTGAGACTGGGATGGCATATCACTCTGCTGGTGGTGGTCAGACACAGCCCAGAATGGCCAGGCAGGGCTGTGGGGATGGGTCAAGGTTGGGTTGGAATTTGGACTTGAGGGTGGGCCTGGCTGATGGCTCTTGTGGTCTGAAATGGGATCCTGGACCCTGAGAAGGATGGGGGAACCCCAAGGAGGCAGGATGAGGTGATAAAAGTGACCTCATGGCCATGAAAAAGTGAATTATATATGGTCCTGTACTCAAAAGAAAATGTCTGTTTCAGTAATCTTAGTTTGGAGGTGCTGTCTGTAAATTTGTGAAGATTTAAGTGCTAAAGTAGGGTCTTCACTGAGTTTTTGTTTTTGTTTTGTTTTGTTTTTGTTTTTTTACAAAAGTTATCTTACAGAACAGATGAAGCTGTGGCTTCCAGAGAATGTCTGGTTCAGGTTCCCATTCAACAGTGCCCACTGAGGCTACTTGCCTAAGGCAAGGATCATGAGAATTCTACAGCTCTTTTTTATCTGCAAATAAGAAAGAAAATTAGTCTGGGTTTCAGATATTTCATTATTTTAGTCATATAACTAACTAGAATTAGAATCTTTTAACAGTATACAGATTATTGATTTCCTGCTATATACATGTAAGTTTGTTGTGATTCTGTGAAATAAAATCATCGAGTCATATAAACATAGAATTGCCTGAGTTGAAAGGGACCGTTAAATATAATCTGCTCCAAATCTCCTCCTATGAACAGGGATACCTGCAGCTTGATCAGGTTGCTCAGAGCCCTGCCCAGCCTGACCTTGAATTTCTCTGAGGATGGGGCTTCCACCACTTCTCTGGGCAGCCTGTTCCATTGCCTCACCATCCCTATTGTAAAAATAATAATAAAAATTCTTCCTTGTAACCTGTTTAAATAAGAAATAGGTCAAACACCACAATTTTTTTTTTTGTTCTTTAAGTCCTCAATACATCTATTCATACTATGCATATCCAATTTTACTGGGGAAGATGCCAGGCATTGTATTTCATTCTAATGGCTAATGACTGCTTTCGCAGTTAAGTTGCATCAGAGGAAGTTTACTCACTAGTGGTTTTATATTAGAGAATTGTTCTATTGGGTGGCATACTTGTAAATCACAGAGCACGAGTTGGATTTATTTTTGGGGGAATCACAGGTTAAGACTGGAATAGGTGCTGCAAATGTGTGTGGAGGAGTTAAGGGGCAGTAGGAAATGGCTGTGTGAGAGTTAAAAGGGTTTGGTGGTAGAGGTGAAAGGAAGTGAATGGGTGGCAATAGCCCTCAGGTGAAGGTTTGCCGTTGTTTGTGTTGGAGGTGCCCTGAGAGGACCGTGGATTCAAGTGCTGAGAACGAGGAACATTAGGGTTCCCTGCTTTGACCAGGTATTGGACTCCATCTCGAGGTCCCTTCCAACCTCTATGATTCTATGTTGGTGGAAATGGAGCATGTGACTTGTGATGTTAAGGTCAGGGCTTCAGGATCTGAGAGATCTGGTTTTTGGGTTTGAGGAGCACTCTATGCCTTCATGATTAGAGATGGATGGGAGTTGGGACCTTCTGTCACAAGACAGGGCTGGCAGAAGGCAGCAGCCCAGGGTATGGATAATGGATAGAGTGATGAATGACGTTCCCCATCCTTACTATTCAAAGTCAAAATGAGCTTTGTGTCTGTTGGGTTGGGAGCTGTCACAGACAAGATTTCAGTTAGAGAATATATTGCTAATTAACCTAAACATTTAATTACTCATTTGGGTATTGAGAAAGAAGACAAACGATGAAAGACTTGAGAAGAATGCTCAAAAAACACTTGTAGGCTATTAATATAGTTGGTTTTAGCTTGAGCAGTACTGCATTAGTATCTCCAGCTCAGAAATGATAAACAGTCAACTCATCGAAGCTGCTTGATTCTTCTCTATATCCTCAAGATGAACTATTTTGTATTAAGTGTCCAAATTTATTTACCCAAGAAGTATCATCTGTTAAATGGAGTAATAGTACTTCTGATACCAATTTTTTTATTTTGGTACTTGCTTTTACCCAGGAATGAATAATAAAAATAAAATAAAAATTGAAACAGAAAAATAAAATAAAATTGGGAGACATAACATTAACAGTGGTACTGAGGATAACAAGATCTTGTGTTAGATCTGTATGTGCTGTTTGATGGGAAGGAAAAAAATCTTGTTTACTTGCTAACACATCTATATTCATTGAAGTTAATCCCTGTGTAGGAGCCATGCCTTGAGGTGCTGCAGTTCCTGCTATGGAGTAGTGGAGAAAGCAGGAGTTCCTGTGCAAATAGCTTTCTTGCTTACTAATCAACCTCAACAGAAAGACTCTTTCTTGGTGTGCATCTGTCTGTCTAATTCTAAAGGTGGAAATTACATTTGGTGTTTTAGAATTACTTCATATTATGTGGAATTAAGCAAAGTATCCTGCTACAAAGCAAGATGATTTTCTGGTATATGGGCAGCAATCCTTCCAGCTCTCTGTAATTTCTCTTATAGGCTACCCTGAGATTTTTTTCATACTGGCAGCCACAGGCAGTCTTGCTGAAAACTGTTGAAGAAGCACTGTAACTTCCTCAGAGCTGCAGTCGGTACTGATTCCTTGAAGTTGTACTGGTTCACTTCAAATATCTTAGTATAGGTACCTTGAAAATGGGGTAGTCGTATAAACCCATAATGATAATACAAAGATTTGGTTATATTTCCTTATGTTTATCTTCTGTCAGTCAATTTTTTTGTTAGCTCTGGAGGTACTGTTTTTTATCTGTATTTGATGTTTATCATGGTACTGCACAGTGCATTCAAAGAGTGTACAGTAATTTATAGAGAGTGCAGAGCCTTTGTCTTAGCCTCTGGATCCTCAGTGTTACTTGCATGTAGATGCTTCCAGCTTTACAGGTAGATTCAGTCACTGAATTCCATTATGAGTTGGGTTAGTAAGCGGTCTTCAAGGTAATCACATAGGAATATCTATACGGATTTAATTTTTTACTTTGATTATTGAAAGCTTTAAAGTACATAAGTGTAGCAGTGAAAAAACTATTGCATGCATGAATGACAACACTGACATTTGAGCTCCAGTGCATTTCGTACTTGTGGCTTGTGATGTTTCTTTTATGTTTCTCTATCAAGAAGTGACTGACTCACAGAAAAGCTGTTAAAAGGAAACTTACATTCAAGTTTGCTTCAGAAATGGGGATGAGAGACTGGGCTTCTAATGGACTGGAGAAGCACTCTCTAAACTTCTTTGATCATACACCTCAGTAAAAAAAATTTTGAGATGTAATCCCAGTATATGCATAATTTTTTATAAATCACATCCATGTACTACTGAACTAATATTACATATATCATGAAATAAACACAGAACAATAAATGTTAGAAGAGAGACATCAAAATAAAATAGAAGTATTTTAACAGTAGTGGTTTTTTTTTTATTAACAGTGCAGAATTTTATTCCTGCAACTCAACAGATTTGTCCAAACTAAGTACAGAAGACACACTAGAACTGATGAATTTTAATGAAGGTGAACTTTTCTTTTTGCTTTTTTTTTCTGTGAGCTATGCTGTAAAATTGATGATCTTCAACACTAGGGAGAGTAAAATCTCAGGGAAAGCTGCTGCTGATATATAAATACTTTAGGCAACGTAATGAGAGAAGCATGCCTTGATCTGGAAGAGTCTTTGACAAGACATTCTTCTAATTCACTTCAAATCTGGCTACAGACTTGCAGAATCATAGAATTACTGATATTGCAAAAGAATTCAGTATGCCATCTTGTTCAGTTCCACTGTTCAAGCACTTAGAGCTGTTTGCCCAGAACCTTGTACAGGAGACTTTTGGAGATCTACAGGGATGGAGATTCCACAGCCTCTCTGGGCAACCTGTGTCAGTGCTCTGGCACTTGCATGGCTCAGAAGTGTTTCTTGGTGTTCAGATAGAACCTCCTGTGCACCCATTTATGCCCATGGTCTCTTGTGCTGTCAACAGACACTGAACAGAACCTGCTTCTGTCTTCCTTGCTCCCTTCCTTCCATATTTACATACATTGATAAGATTCATCCTGAGCTTTCTCTTCTCTAGGCTAAACAGTTCCAGCCTAGGCTAAACAATCTCATATATATTTATCTGTTGTAATGATAACAGATAAAGTTCCTGTATTAACAAATGACACAACAAAAAGTATGTTTTCTACCAGAAGGAGTGCAAGCATTGGTTTTTGAAGCTGCACATTGGAAGTGGGACAGCAGATCTTACAGCTGTGCTACAGTTGTATATAAACCTCTTTAAAGAAATATCTTACATATTGCAGTATTTTGAAAAATAGTGGAAAAGATAAATATTGAGGCAACATTATTACTCTACCAGAATAAATTCTGCTATCTGAGAAGGAGAAAGGCTAACAGATAGAACTTCCACTGATTTTCATGGATCTCTTCTGTTTCCTGTGGTGAAATTCCTGTTAGAATGCAGTCCTTCATTGTTACTTCCCGTTTATAACAGCAGCAAATGTCTCTTTTTGGTGTCAGACAGTTTGTAAAAATACCCCCCAAGGTATTTTATGACAGTATGTGAGCAAGGAAGTGTGAGTTAAGACCTATGAAAGCGTAACAGCTGCTGAACAAAAACCAATATGAAAACCAATATGAATTTGAGGGTTAGCGGTAGTCAGAGTGTGTAAATGGACTTACTAACTTGTAGCAACCCGGGGTGAGTATTGTAGAATGACTTAGTGGTACTTACAGGCCAAATTAGCCATCAACTCCAGATTCAGTTTGTAATTTACTGTTTCCTGGTCAGTGATCCAAGCTCCTGCATCGATGTGCTGAAATGCTTGCTTTTTCAATTGTTATTTTATGTTGTTGACAAAATGTGTTTGTGTGCTGTTTAGACACAAACAATTTCTGCAGTTCCTTCCAGCATTCAAGGAGCACCTGTACAGGAAAGTTTCTTGATTCCAAACAATGTCAGGGTGGCTGAGTGACAATTCTTACTGTGGGGGGTGGAAAAAAACTACTTCCCCAGGAAATTCCTAATCCTTCATTCCCAAGCCTGTCTTACCACACATTGCTTTGTGGTCCTTGTGGATGCCAATGAACAGTTTCTGGTTTGGACATAATTTTTATTTGAATTACTAATTTTTCAGCAGTCATAAATCAGTGTGCTGTCATCAGCAGGCACTTTTACATCCTGCAGCTAGCAACCTTGATCTCACATTATACCTGTAACACTTTGTTAGCCACAGAATGGTGCTAGCCTTTGCTAATAACCTAGAAGATATCGATACTGAGGCACCGCTTGGTTTCAGGTTGCATTTCTTCTTGGCAGAACTGCAATGTTTTTAAAACAGCATAGCCAGCAAGTCCTACATTTCCTCTAGAAGTAATTTAGTGACAAATATACTAGATTGAGTATAAGAACAGGAGTGCAGCCAGTAAGTTAAAGAAAATGATTCTTTCTGTCTGGCACTTCAGGGACTGCTGCTCAAGCACTGTACTCAGGTTTGGGCTTCCTGATACCACTGATGGATTTGAATGAGCCCACCAGAGGGCCAGCAGGAAAGCTTCTAAGGCTGGAGCACATGATGCCAGAGAAGGAACTGAAAGAATCAGCTGGGCTTGTTCAGAACAAAAGGTGGAAGGGCAGCTGGTGCTCCTTTCTGCAGCTCCCTAGGTGGGAAGATGTCTGTGGAACCAGAATCTTTTCAGACATTGTGCAATGCAAGACCTAGATGTTTAGGTTAAACTGAGGCAGAAGTTAAGTAATATACTAAATCATTTAACTTCCTTGTTTATGAAACTTCTTTTAATTTATTTCCAGCTGAAATATTCATTTTTCCAAGCAAATAGTCATTTTAAAAAGTGGAGAAGTTTACAAGTGAGCAATTCAGAGCAAATTATCATGTTTTATTTAAGAAATTATACAAGCATTCATTGTGTAATCACTTCATAGATATACTTTGTCCTTCAACTATGAAAAACTCGTTGTTTAGCACATAGGGTTTTTGGTAGTGATTTTTCTATTTTATTTTTAATGTTCTCTGTCCTTTTCCTACCTTCTCTAAGAAGAAAAGTGTATTAGGATTGTGCTATAAAAGAGCAACTTTCCTGCCACCAAATAACTACTGCAAATTCCTGGTAATGTTTGTTCCTTTTATACTTACATAGCTAAAATAAATGGCCAGTAGTTCAAGTAGGGTTAAATTGCTAGTCCATATTTCATTTGAGTCTGTAATGGTCAGCGAAATTAATGGAGTTATGATGACTTATGTTGACCATTGATCTAACTTTGTGTTGTTTTGTTTCATGATTAAAGCACATGGCTTAGGCTGCAGAATATTTGATACTCTGTTTGGACAAACAAATGGACAGAGAATATCAGAACATACCAATCAGTCTGTAGGATAACTTGCTATAAAATAAGTTGCCACTTCAGTAAACTTACTATTCAAATTTCATGAAAATCTTGCTTTTATAAACTGAATTGTTTTTCTTTGTTGAAAAAATTTATATTGATTTTGGTAGTTATCAATTGTACTTAGATTAGACACACCCAGAAAGACTTTGTTTTTTTGGTAATTAATTTTAATGGAAAAATTTTTTTTAAGGGATTCATTTTTGCAGAATCTTCATCTTCTAATAGTAATGATCCTAACAAAGGACCAATGTATTTAGGTTTCTCCATGCTTCAGCTCCTTGACAAAGAAGTTGTGCCTATCATAATAAAATAAGAATTAATTTTTCTGTGTAATGTAAGTTCATCTTTTCTTGATCTGCTGGTTTTGCTAGAATCTCTAATTTGGAATGCTTTACAACTACTCCTTGCTCTATGCCTATGCTCTCCCAAGGGCTTGAAATAGAAAATATCTGCCTTGAGTGTCATCAACATTAAATCTCTGGTGTATAAAGCAATTTGTTCTGTACTTTAGCTGGTGAACTTAACATCTCAGGTGTTATTTATCATCTGTGCAAGTTGTAGCATGGCAAAAGAAACTAGGAAGAAAAAAGAAGCTTTGCTGCCATATACCTCAAAGCACATCATAACTTGAACAGTCTGTATTTATTCCTGCTTTGGCAGATCCAAAGAGGTACAGTACAAGTATCAGTTCATTAAAGCAAAATGAAAATCACAGAACTTTTCAAATGCTGTTTGTTTGTGCTAATGGTACCAATTTAACTTGTATTCTGCTCACATGTATGTATGGCTTGTTTCCCAACATCTGCTTTAGGTTAGCTCTCCTTGTCCGCCAACCCTCCACCTGCAACACATAACTGCACAAAATAATTTCTGACAAAGTGAGAATTAAGGATTTTTTGTCTTGGTCTTTCAACTGATTGATATTTGAGTATTATAACAAAGAATTTCATGTCACCTGGAAATCAAAGCAAGATATAAGAATTTTATACTGAATAGCAGCCTTTCTTCTTCTAGTATGAAGATTTTCAGCAAATACTGACAGTGCATTATACTGAGCATGCTAGAGAGATTAGTAAATCTGTTTTACACATTAGAAAAAGCAAAAAAAAAAAGTCAATTTATAAGAGTAAGTGTATTACAGCAGTGAGAAAAATCCAGCTTTCTAGACAGCAAAACAAAGATTACTGAATAAAACATTTAGTGTATTAACTTCTGAACAGCAGTAATGAGTCTTTCCAACTTTGTGGGACAGAAGCTCAGATTAATAAAACTACAGGGAAACTCTGGAAGTCAGATACAGATGCATCTATCTTGCAGCATGTATCTTACAATCATTAATGTTGAAAGACCACTAAGATCATCTAGTCCAAACATCAACCCTTTCCTACCATGCATGTTAACCCATGTTCTTCAGTTCTGCATCTTCATGTTTCTTGAACATCTCCAAGGATGGGGACTCCGCCACCTTCCTGGGCAGCCTGTTCCAGTGCTTCACCATCATCTCTACCACCCGATGAATCTAATGTTTCTTCCATCTTCTAAATGTTGATGAATGGTTGGGTGTATTTATATAATGCTTCAACTCCTAGTTCTGGAAACTCTCTTATTCCTGTCCTCTAGTTGACTATGAATATGATACTGTCTTTGGAGAGCTTGCTCTACCATGAGCTCCACTCAAGGATTTCTGGTTGGAAGTTTTTAAGCACTACTTCTGTGAACAATAGTTCAAGTCTGTATTCCTAATGTGAGCTGTCCATGGAGGCAGCAGTTTAAAATGTCTACTGTGATGCTTTGCTCTTAATGAGCTTTTTATTATTATCTATACCTTGAAGTAAATTAAATGGAAACTTGTTACACTTCTTTGTATTCATTTTTTCCTTTGCTGTTTTTTTTTTTAAAGCCCAAGAAGTGATTGAGTTATTTTTGTCAGTTTCCGTGTAATGCCTTGTTTCTCAGTCTGTTTGGTTGTTCTGCAGCACTCCCAAGTCACAGCAGATCAAATAGGTGTTTCAATCGATCAGTTATGGTTTCTTTCCCATGATGAGTCCAGAGTGACATAAATCTGACTAGCAACACGAAAGAGCTTTTGCATACTCTTACATTTGTTTTATTTCTCACTAAGATGTAAGGTTCTATAAGATTGCTTGGTTAAACTGTATTCTGCTCGTTTCAACTTGCATGGTTTATAATTTCATATTAGTTCTAAAAGAGATTGTTAAATATCTAGTTAGAAGAGGCTGTAATCAATCAGATGTCCTCTTGAAGGTGGATTTGATTGTCTACAGCTGTCCATCCTATCCAGTGTAGATAGGAAAAATGGTGAGACTTGGTTTAAATGGCTTTGATCGAGATACACTATGCTAGTGTTGAACCTAGTGAATAGCATTTTTACTAGCTTCATGTACAGTCACTTTCTTCCTAAGCTTACAGAATTCTTGAGACGATCTTTCTATGTTATTTATTTATTTTAATACACTCTAAACTCATAGGTGTGTGAGCTAACATCACTACTGTCATGAAGTTCTAGAGGCATGCTGGCCATATTAGATGTTCTACTAAAAATAACAACCATCTGTAGTGATCATTTGCCATTTTGACACTTGCATGGCTTCTTGCTGCAGTATTTCTTAAAGGTACAAATGATTCTAATAGCAAAAACCACTCTTTCAAGTGAACTACCAGAAGATACAATCTAAATTTTTGAATAAATCAGATTTGAATTGTGCAGCAGTTCTTTACATGCTCAGGAAAGCTGAATATAAAGTTTGTTTGCTGCATCCCCTGTACTGGATGGAATAGAATAGTTGAAAGCCTTGCATATGAATATGTGACATTACTAGTGGTTTGTGGAAAGTCTGTGTGGTAAGTCCAGTGTATTCAAGCTTGGATAGTAATAGCAGTCTAGGACTTTTTTTTGGTGGGTTTTTTTTTTCGGTGGAGAGCTTGTTGGTAGTCAAAATACATGAAATCTTTTGATTACATGACCTCACTGTAAGCAAACTGGTGGTTGGGGCTAATTAAATGCTTTTGTGGTTAAAGTATCTTTATCTTCCTTAAGAAATGCCATAAAGGAAGATTACAGAACTGATTACTTTGGTCCAATATGTACAAATAATGACTTGCTTTTTAAATCTGTGGCCACAAAGATCGTTTAGCGTAAACTTTGTGGTGAGTGATACACTGCAGTGTGTCAAGCTTAGCTCATAACAGTTTACAGCTAGTCTCCTAGATAGTAACCTTTTCATTGTTTAATATGGTACTTACAGACACCTGTAAACAAACTGGTTTTATTCAGATGAACTTTTGAAATGTTGCTTCTTAATCACATTTCTTGGATGGTTTTCTTAAACATTTATGTGTATTTTTCAATTCTGGTACTTAGCCAGACATTTTCCCCTAGCTTTGATAGCAATTTCTGCATTGCATGGACAGCTTAGGGAAGTTAGACATTTTCAAGATGACCTGGACAAAAGGAGCTCTTTGTAATGTCTTCTACAAGGAGAGCAGAAATGGCTTGCTTCTGTTACACTGCTCTTTCTGCCCTGCAGGAAAACTAAGCTTGGAGAGAGAAGTTTTTGTGTTGGTGAGAAGCCCAAGAAGTGAGCAATCCCATGTATTGATACAGCTTAAATTTATTTTAGCTTTCTCTGAAGACAATTTAAAATTATCTGCTAAGAGCACGAAGATAATTAAGGGACTGGAGCATCTTATTTATGTAAGATATACCTCATATATGAGGAGAGAGTGAGAGATGGTACCATTCAGGTTGGAGAAAAGTTTATGAACAGTCTTACTAGTGTTTTGAAATATGGGAGAACACAGGATCCAGGCTATTCTCGTAAGTGGTTACTGAAAGTAAACCATGGAATAAGCACAATTAAATTCTCACTGAACATAAGAGGAGATGCTGTGCAACACTAATCGTGCAATGGCACAAGTTGGCTCAAAGGAGTCCCCGTCAGTGAAAATGCTCAAAACCAGATCAGACAACCTCTTCTGCTGTAGGTGATGCTGCCTGAAGTTGGGGGTGGACTGGAGGGTCATGAGAGGTCCCGTCCATACTCAATGATTATATGATTTCATAAGCAAACCAAAAGTTGTGTTGTGCCATATATATGTAATACACTTTTATCCAATGGGACTCTCTAAAGAGAATTCAGACTTGTCCCTCATGTACCTTTGGACAGTGCAGTGACGGAGCAGTGGCACCGCTGCACAGAGAGGTGGTGGAGTCTCCTTCTCTGGAGACGTTCCAGACCCGCCTGGACGCCTACCTGTGCAACCTGGGCTAGGGAGCTGCTTTGCAGGGGGTTGGACTCAATGATCTCTACAGGTCCCTTCCAATCCCTACAATTCTGTGATTGTGCTAATTCTTGATGTATTGCAAAGAGATGGTGGTGTATCAATGGTCAATGGGAAGAACCTGTTTTTTGCAGCTTCATCAAACCTCTGTCTTTGTTTCTGTGTTTAATACAGGTGGTGCTATCTATTAGTCAGGTTCCCTGATAGATCACAGGATAAAACCTGGTTTTCCATTGCTTATGCTTTGTTTGAGCTGTTTTTTTTTAATCTCGTGTGCGTGTCCTACCTCCCATTTTATCCTTTTCTTTTTTTTCCAGTTTAGTTGCAGTGAAAACAATAGTTGGAGCAGTTCAGCTTTTCCTTGAGACTAGAGGGAAAAGAGTAATTTGTCCTTGTTTTTAGTACTTCAGGCAGGTTGTCAGGAAAACTGATGAAGCCTGTATGAATGTATGTTCTCCATAGATTGTGCCTTGTACTTAGAACCTTTCCCAGTCATTGTATATCTGTTGTGGGCTTTGTGTTCAGTGGCTTGAAGTCAGGCATAAAACTCTCCTCTGTATTGTCAGTAATGCTTTTGCTGGGCCAAACAGATGGAGCTGCATTCTTGAATTAAGGAGCAAAAGTCAGATGTGTGAGGATCACAGGAATGTAGGCGAGGACAGGATCACTTTAAACTTAAGAGATTCTGCGAATGAAAAGATAAATATTTGAAGGAAAGGAATTCTTATTGCTCTTGATTATGAGGAAATGACATTATGCTGCTGCTCATGACTCCTCTAGCCTTCACCTAGGTCTGTGAGTGTGCATGTGGGTTGTGAAAAGTAATGGCACATTGGCTGAACGCAAATGCAAAAGGGTATGTCCAAAACCAGAACCTGTAGTCCCAAAGGGGAAGACATGGTGCTTGCTGACAGGAGATTTAAGTAGTTTGAAGTATCTGGCTGAGAGGGGCTATCTGCATGCTTTTTCAAGAGAGGAAAGTGGTTCTTCTCCAGTGGTTTTGGATCTCCTAGTAGTTATCTCTTGAGATAACTGGTTCCATCACGGGCTTTTTTAAAATTATTATTATTATTTTTTTGCTTTTCCTTGCCACAGTAGCATCAGCCCTCTTGCTACTAGTGCTAGCAAGTGTGACACAATCTTCTACTGAGGTCCAAGGCATATGCCAATATGCCACAGACTTTTGGGACTTCAAGATCTCTGACTCCATTATGGAGCCCACCTGAGAGGGTGACAAAGTTTCTAGTCAACCACCAGTTGATTTCAGGCTGCTTTCCTAAGGAAAAAGTCTTCAATGATTGGACTATGTTTGTTTATTGTCCCAGTCTGTTTTGAACCCATCAGTCCACTTGAACCAAATTTGGCAGGGGAGTGAGCTTCTCAAAAACATCAAGTTCTGATTTTCATGAAAATCACTGTCTGGTTTTGGATTGAGAGTCCCAAACTTAACTGAGGGGATGAGCTCAGCAGGCAAGCATGCAGGCTAGTGTGCAAATAAATGATGGTTGAGCAGTATGTGTGACAGGCACAGCAAGAAGTGCTGCTTGCCTAGTGGGAGGGTGCCATGTTGTGTTTAGAAAAGGGTATGAAATGCAGGGAATTTGTACACAATGAAAGAAACAAGCATTTACATATCAGCTTGCAGAGGAATATCTTGTGAGAACACTATTTCCTATTTCCCAATGAAGTCTGAGACTGACTGCTTGATGATTTTTCATTATCAGAAAACAAATGTCTTTCCATACACTATCCCACTAAAGACTCTTCTTGCTGTCACAGCTCTGGCTGTAGAAGAGTTTTAAACCCCGGTTTCTCTTTCTTTCCTTCCTTTTAGGATGTTGCAGGTTTAGGCACTTGATTATGAAATCTTGAATTTGAGCACCTGGGTTTTCTTTCTAATTCCAGGCTGAAGAGCTAGCCAGAGAAACTTTCAGATTTTCACTGATGAGCTCAAAATTCACACTGCAGCATCTTGACATTCTAGTTTTCAAGAAAGCATTTCACAGGATCATTAAGTTGGAAATGAACATTGAGATCTAGTCCCAACATCAACCTATCACAAAACCACATCCCTCGCTGCCCCACACATTTCTTCTTGTACAGGGTATCTATATAGCTGTTACTAACTCAGTGAACAATTTATTGCATCTCTTTTGATGCAATAAGAGGAAATGAAGTCTCTATGATGTATTATAAGAGGAAAATCTGAACTTCCAGTGCCGATGAAATAACCTTGTAACCTGGGGATTTTATAGAACCCAGTTTCAACAAACAGCAAGTATCTCAGAACTTTCCTGTACCTGCTGTAGCATATACTGTTTGCAACCACTTAGTACATAGGTGTGCTCACCTCTGTGTTTGTTCAGAAGCAGAGCATAGCCTGTATTTGCAATATGCAGTTGCACAGGAGTATATTTGTACTATTTGTCTCGTGGGAAGGTGTGGAAGGGGAAGCAGAAACGGCTCTTTTGCTGAGGCTTGGAACAAACCACAAACAACTGCCGGTTCCCTGGCCGGCCAGCTCGCCGGGACATTTTTATAATTCTTGCGCTGTGTTGCTGGAGATCTCCAATTAGCCTCAAACCGGAGCTCGCAGCTTGTGTGCGAAACAGGCAGCTGCTGGCACGCAATCTTCCCCGAAGTTGTTTCCTTTCCTTTTTCCTGAGATTTCGCGCGGGGGGGCGAGGGGGGGGGGGGGGAAGGGGTTGGGAGTCACATGGATACAGAGCTTTTGATTAATGTCCAAGTCTGTGCTGCGGCGGAGGCTTTCCAGCCTCTCAGCGAACGGGGCGAGCTGGGAACCAGTGACCGCTCGTTTCCTCCAGGCTGCGTCCCCTTCCTGCCGGGAAAGCAGCGCGCACCGGGCAGGCTCCTCGCCTGTGGAGCTCGGGCTGCTCCAGGAGCCGGGGCTGGGGCTGTTCTGTGCCTGGGCACCCGCGGGGGCCGGGCCCGGCCGCGCAGCTCGGCGGGCTCTTTTGTTGTTTTCGCCTGCAGCCCGGCTGCGAGCCCCGCTACTCCGCGCCGCACCATGACGGAGGAAAGCAAAGGGGAAGGCAAGGGGGAGAGCGGGAAGGACTTGGAGAAGCAGCTTCGCCTGCGCGTGTGCGTCCTCAACGAGCTGCTCAAGACTGAGCGGGACTACGTGGGCACGCTGGAGTTCCTGGTGTCGGTGAGCAGCGCGGGGAGACCGCTCCGCGGCCGGGAAGGGTTCGGAGCCGCCAAGCGGGGCTGGGGCGCTTGGAGACGCCTGCGGAGGGGCTGCCCTCCTCGGGAGCCCGCCCGGGTGACCTCAGTTCTCCGGGCATCGTGCCGCGTTCGGGTCTGTCCCGGCTGCCGGGCTCGGGTCCGGTCCGCTCTGTGCAGTAGTACCCGAAAGGCATCGGGGCGGGGTCAGGCGGGGACGGAGGGGTGCTGGTGTGGAGCAGCTGCTTGGCATTAAAGCCACATGTGGCCTCGTTGCTGTCTTGTGATGTGAGGTCAGCTGGAAGGTATCGCGCCGTGCTGGAGCAGCCCTTGCTGCTTGTCGCTGCGGTTAAGTGTTGTGTGGCCAGGTAGCCCACAGCTGGAAAGGAGGAATTTTTCACCTTCTGAGAAGAATAGAGGAACAACGGTCACTTAACAGATGTGTGTGATGTTTCCTTTGTGCAAAGCTCAGAGCGTCACCTCAGGACATTCTGAGATGAGTTGCGTCCAACTCATGGAATCATTAGGATCGCAAAAGACCGCTACGACCCCTCCACATCCACCCCTCACCACTATCGTGCCACTAAACTGTGCCCCTCAGTATGTTAACTTCGCGGATCTTTCACAGTAGCCCCATGTACTTTCCTCTCCTCCCCTGTCCCACTGAAGAGGGGAAATCCTTCATACTGCAAATTTCCTGCTTTGCTTCTCTGAGATCTGTGAACTTTCAGCTTATTATTATGAAAGAGGAAACTCTCAACTCGGCTGTGACAGGGAGAATAAAAGTACAGGCACAGGAGTGGAATAAGATCTACAGAGTAGCTTATTTTCTCCATATGTTTATCCTCTGCAGAGCCATGAAAAATGGTAAACGGTCCAATATGTTTTCTATTTTATTTTATTTCTTAATATTTAACATGCATATTTGAGAAGGTGACTGTGCAATTGCGTTTTATTTTGTTTCCATTTAACAATCAGATTTTACTAACTGTAAAAAAACCCACCAACATTTGGAGAAGAGGAGGAGCATTGCAATTAAATACTTAGTTCTGTCATGTTTTTCATATTCACTAATGTTTGTGAACAGAGCTCAAGTGATAGATCAGAGGTCTAAATCCTTCACATGGAGATGATGTGCTCTTTAATTGTACCTTCGTCTTGGTTTGAGGAAACACCTTCTGAGCTTTCCCTTGGCCTGTCTATGGGGACTGCTGTTGAGAGCAGCTGTGGTGGTGGGTTTTTGGAAGGGAATGACACTGGAGTAGTCTCCAGAATGGACATCAGTCTCATCTGTTATGTGTCATCATTGTCCTTGTTCATTGGCTGCTTCTTGATCCAGAGGCTAGATCTTCTCATCACAAAGTTGTCTTAGGGCATGCAGGCTGTGTTCCTTTTGGATGAAGATGAAAGATTTCCTTTTGGAGTACGTTGAGTACTGATGTGTGCCATTTTTTGGACTGGGCTGAAACCAGTCTGAAGTGGGTCCTCCACAAAACAGTGTGGGATCTCAGTGCTGACTGTTTTTCTGTCCAAATCCTATCCTATTTTGCAGGCACCTTGTTGAACTAGAGACAGCCCAAGTTCCAGTGTAAGTTAAGAGCTCGGCTTCCAGGTCTCAGCGCTGTCAGTGGATCTCACTGTGCTAGAAACTTGGTTTCCTTTGTGAATAAAAAGCTGAAGCCATTTATAGTCTTTTTTACAGTTTGCATGGAATTAACATGAAGTTAATAGGAACCAGAGCATTCACTTAGATAAATAAAGTAATCATAATATAATAAAAAAAAAAAACAGCCAAACCACCCAAGCAAACAAACATGGTGTCAGGATTAGGGCTTATTTCTTCTGCGGGGTTACAGAATTTTAAGGTTTTATGATTAAGTTACATTAAGGGTCAGAAAAATTCAATTTTCTTCTCTAAGTTGTTCAGAGATAATACATATATGGGATTTGTGAGTAAGTATGATGTATGACATACCATACCAAGCTCTCGTTCTTGAGTACTTTGTTCATCTTTTGAAGAGAATTGATAATATGCACTGCCCCTTTGACTGAGGCAAAGCTGTGCAGTTGCAGTTGGCAGTATATAGGTGACATGAAAAATACTTTGATCATTTTCCTAGGGGATGTCTTTTATTTGTTAGAATTACTTAGATTCTTCAATTTATATTGAGACTGAAAAGCATCTCACCAAAGACAAATTTCTTATTGGTTACTTAAAATGCTTTTGTCATCCCACTCCTCTGTGATGGTTCTTTCGCCAGTTGATTTGTGTATTCTGTCAGAAGCCTACAAGTCTAGGAAGTGCAAAGCAGGAGAATTTAATATGTATATTATTTGGCTAGATAGATGTAGCTGAATTATTCTCATGTGAGGTCATTCGCCTCATTTTTATGCTTTGTAAATACAGTATTTTTAATCTGCTTTCATCACAGATCACATCAGAGTGAAAAGATTTGTTTGTATCAATACTACTCTCTCAGATCTCCTGAATTTTCTGGGAGTAAATTGTAGTATGGTATGTTGATATATCAATAATACTGAGCAGTAACGATTTTAGGTCCACCAGAATGAGGTATGTAGATGTACATGAGGTGGATAAACTTAAGTCCCCCAGTAGTAACAGCAACACGAGGGAGTAGATATGCACAGGAAATCATGAAGAAAAGCTTAATTTTTTTCCTTCATTTTTCATACGTACTTGAGCTGTCATTTCAGTACTTGAGTTTTTGTTCTTGTTAGCATTTTGCATTTCTTGAAATAACTATATCTACTGATAAAATAACTTAACTAAGGTACTAAAGTATTTTTGAAAAGTTGTATCTACAGGTGGAGTTTAATATGAGGTTTCTATTGCAAACTTATTAATGTTTCACTGGCTAAAATGATGGTTGGGATTTTTCTGATGCTGGGTCATGCTTCTTTGGTGATCATGCCTTCTTCCAAGAAGGAAAGTTTTCTTTTCCAATGAAATAGAAGCTGTACCTGAGAGGAGAAGCCTTTATTTTTTTTCTTTCTTTATTCTTTTTTTTTTTCCCCACCAAAATGTGCAGTCTGGGGGGGACATATATACCTTACCTATTTAATTCTTTCCAGAAAATGAAAAGCTACATATTTAGCACTCTCTGTGTAAACACAGTGAAAATTTCTTGTTTTCCTTTAGAATTAGTATGATTAGTTAAGTACAGTAAAACTAAAAAAGCTTTTTCAGGATTATTGTTGATCCAGTATTTTATGCTAAGAAATATTCTTGATGTTTTAATGAACTTGAAGTTTTTTGTAGTTAGCTTTATGCTTTCTTTCAAAGTTTCATTTGCTGTATGAAATTGGGTACTCATCTGAAATCTCAACATACTAGTACAAAGAGACCTGTGAAACTAGGGTTAGAGGTTGCTTAGAATTTAAAAATGTTTAATAGTAGAGAGACACCTGTTTTACATGGGTGGATAGTGATAGGACAAAGAGGAATGGTTTTAAACTAAGACAGGAGAGATTTAGTTTATATGATAGGAAGAAGGTTTTTCACTCAGAGGGTGGTGATGCACTGGAACACGTTGCCCAGAGAGGTTGTGGATGCCCCATCCCTGGAGGAATTTAAGGCAAGGCTGGGTGTGGCTCTGGGCAGCCTGGTCTAGTGGTCGGTGACCTTGCCCACAGCAAGGGGGTTGAAACTTTGATCTTTGAGGTCCTTTTCAACCCAGAGGGTTCTATGATTCTATGAAATAGTGGCTAGCTTAATTTGTCACTTTGTAACTTGGTTTAAGGCTTAGTTGTACTTGTGTTTCTTGCTGGTGTTCAACAAATAAAAGCAAACCAAAATGTGTTGCGGGAATGTAAATGAAATATGATAGATTAAAATATATTTAAGAAATAGAAATTGGACATGCAATAGATCTACTACATTTTGTACTTTGGGGGGAAGCTGAGTTTATTTATACAGGACGAGGATTGTTTTTCTGATATAGTTTTGTGTTCTGACAAATTTGACATTGATTGGAATAGAAGCAGATGTTACCAGTTGTGTAAGCATTCCAAAACACCACGGCCTAAGCCTTGGTGAGTTGCTAGATCCAGAGGCAGCTGGAAGAAAAAGACTGCCAGTTATTATGTAGAATACAGCATGGTTTACACAGTCTCTTCTGTGAAAATAGGTGCTTTTCTGACAGTTAATTCAATTAGATTCTACTCTACTATCTTGTCTACCTTCTGCTTACACAGAAGTGAAAAAGTTAGTTTTCTGTGGACATGTGCTCTGTTAAGAGAAGCAAAATCCCTGCTTTTCAATGGACATGAAGAGATTTTGTTTATAAGGTTTATTGCCCAGCCTTTGCAGTGTCTGTGTGACTCCTCAGTATCTGTATTTCTCTGCTACACTATGCCCTTCCTTTCTCCTGGCTCAGTAGATATTTGTCTGATTTTTTGAGCTGGACAAGTGATTAATAGTAATTGAGACTCCACAGAAACTTTAGTCAAATTCAGTGCTACTGCTCCAGATTGGCAGTGGGATGATTTGTCCTGGATTGAAACTCCTCAATGGTTATGCTAGATGATGCAATTCATTGTTGAACCTTTAACTAAAAAAAACCCATTTAAAGATGATCTTTTATGGCTTTTTGTTGTATTTTGTTTGCATGTATATCTGTGTTAAACAGGTTATGTTATATATATCTCAATTACAGTAATAACTTCATAATGGTTTGCATAATTACGTTTAATAAAAGGGATTTAAGTGAATGGAAGGGGAAGGGTTTTAGATGGCTGCATTTTTTGATAAGCTTATGTGATTTCCTTTCTCTTCAGGAAAAGAAAAGCAACATTCTATGGCTACTTCATCATAAAAAGTCAAAAGGAAGTGCAAGGACAATTACCATAGAAAGTCAATATCTTTTCCATTCACTTCCAGTTTCTGCTGTTTTTAACATGTCTAAGCATGACAAAATACTGAATATGGTATTCTATTCTTATTTGGCTTGATTGGTTGTATCAATTGCACCACCTGTGTTCTTTGTCATAGTAAGGGTAACAGCTTAAAAGCTGTTTATTTCTGTGTAACCCCCATCCTCATCATTGAATGTTGCTTTGTAGAGTGAATTAGGAAGTAGAGATTATTCCCATCTCTGCTAGCTGAGCACAGAATCTTGCGCAGTTTGTGGAAGGTACGACAGTGTGACAATGGCATAAATGTTTTTGGTTTTTTTCCCCAGAAGTATTTTCAAGCATGTACCTATCTTATCTTGTTTGGAAGCATTGTAAATTACACAGCACTATGGATTTTCCCTTACTGCTCTCAGATGTACTTACACTATTTTGATAAGCTGCTATTTAAGAAAAATGTGTTTTTTAATTTGATCAGAGAAATATTTAAAATACTGAAATCTTTTTTATTTCATAGCTTATAGTAAACTGTTCGTAAGACAATATAGGCTAAGATCTAGCATGCTGAATAGGATGATATGCTTAGGATGTTCTACAGTTTAACTTCTTGTTTTATCTGTATTCATAAATATCATTGTGCTTGTAGTGTTTCACTTACTCCTTTGGTCTGTTTTATAGCTCAGTCCCAACTCTCCTGGCCCATATATTTCACAACGTTGTAATTTGAGCTGCTATTTTAGAAGAGATTATTTGAAGGAACTATCCGTTTGTACATCCAGACTAAGTTACTCTGTGCAGCCTAACACTGTTGAATGGTATCCTGTTTGCAGTGATGTGAACTATTTATGGAGATGTATTTTTCAGGAACAATTTTTGTCACCAATTTAAAACAGCAAGTGGTTTGAAACTATGCATTCTGAGGTTAGTAGTTTTTTGGTAGGGTTAGCATGAAGAGCAATTTTGTCAAAATGGGGGAATTCCAAGTTACTAACAGTATTACACTATAGGAGGAATTGAAAAGTTCTTCACATTGGAAACCAAAAGGAAACGTATTTTGACCAAAATAAACAAATCCTAGCTAGCTATAGATGACCTAAGAAACAGGTGGGGGCAACTTCCAGTCTGTAGAATTACCCATGTGTCTGTATGTTAAGTGTACATCTCTGTTTGGAAAGGAATAGGGCTGCTCATGAATGATGTATAGAGCTGAGCAGGATAATTTAAATTATTAATTTAGGCTTTACTTTATACAAGTATACTGAGCAAGTTTGCATTCATCTGTACTCATGGATATTCTTTCTCGGGATTTTTAATTATTTTCCCATTTTTGCTTTCAATCTCAGCTATACATGTATTTGTCCAGTTTTCTGTTTTCAGCTGAGCAGAATTGTCCCTTTCTTTGGAGAATAGATTGCATGCCTTGGTGTGGGATCCAAGAGTGTGCTTAGGGTCAGACTACTGAGGAGGAATATGAGGTCTAGTAAAAATAGAGATAGCAAAGTCCAAGCTCAGTTGGAATTGAAGTGATAGCTGTGAAGCCAACAGAAAGGGCTTTCATAAATATGTAGGTAGAAAAAAGGGGCTAAGGAGAATGTTTGCCTATTCTTCAGCGGGGCAGGCCACAAGAAACAGAAAATGCTCACGTAATCCATGCTTTTCCTTCTGGAGTTTTCACAGAAAAGGGTTTCTGTAGTCCTGTTGAAAACCAGACAGTAGGACAGCAACAAGATGTAGGAGTGTAATGATTGGAGCTTCTTGAAGCTCAGTGAAAGCAGTAGAATTCCTGCCTGAGGATTGGGCAGGAATAACCCTGTGCCACCAGTGTAGTCTAGGGGGGCTACGAAACAGCTTGAAGGAAAGGGCTGTCTGAGTGCTTCTGCACAAGAACTTGAGCAGGATTATACCACTGCAGTGCAGAAGGCAGTCAGCATTCTGGGCTGTTTTAGCCAGGGCGTTGCCAGCAGATTGAGGGAAGTGATCCTTTCACCTGTCTTCTACTCTTTATAAGAATTTTGTGAGCCAAGTTTTGGCCTCCTTCTTTAAAGAAATAAATTTGCTTACTGGAGCACATCACAGGAGGGCCAGGAAGATGATGAGGGACCTGAAGTGTGCTATCTGCCAAAACTGGCTGAAAGAATATGGTTTCTTCTACCTTAAGAAGTGAAGTCTCAGGAAATTTTTGTTGTTGTCTGTAATTGCTCCCTGATGGGATTACAGAGAAGATGTAGCCACATTCCTCCAAGGGTATGCACTGTAGACAAGAAGAGGCAATGGAAAATAGGAAATTCCAGCTCAAAATGAGGAGCAAAATACTCTTTACTGTGTGGGTGGTCTAGCACTGGAGCAGGTTACTCATAGGCTGTAGGATTTCTATGTTATGTTCAAAGCTCAGCTGTGCAAGTCTAAGCAACCTGTCCTAGTTAGCTTTGCTTTGATGGAGCGATTGGGTGTGATGAACTCTGGAGGACCCTTCCTACCTACATGACTTGTCAGTTTAGCAGTTTATGACAGAGAAAAAGACTGACTGTCTCGAAGTTTGAGCTCTTCAGGGAAGCAAAATTTTGCAGAGCTGTATCTCTTTGTTTCCTCTGTCCTCTGAAATTGCAGTGCAATTGGACAGGTTACAGCGTTCAGCAAACAAATATTCAAATTAGTAGAGGAAACACAGATAATTTTTCCATTGTCTTACCTTTGTTCAGGGAACAGATAATCTGTCAGTTCTGAAATATCTTTTGTGTGTGTTGAGAGGTCTTGCAGTGCATTTCTGTCATTAATAAATCAAATCTGAGTAGTTCTACAAATGGTCAACTTAGAGACGGAACTTGATTTTGGGTCCCAGAGGACATTTGCAGCAGAGCCAGAAATATAATCTGATGTCTTGATTCTCAGTTCAGTACTCCAACCTCAGAACTGTCCTTTCCCTTTATATATAATTGATGCTGGAAGAATGGATATGCGCTTGAACCATCTGAGAAACTTCAAGGATAACTCCTGAAAGTCAGTTTCATTTTGTGCAAGCTTTATCGCTCCTTTAATGTTTTTATGGTCTGTTCACAGCTCAAGTTATCACATTGTAAGGACAGAACTGAGATATGCTTTTCCCATATGCTGGACCATAGGAAATTCTCAGTATTTGAAACTTCATCCTCTTGAGAGATACTAAAGATACTTTTATTTGTGTAAAAAGAACTCAACACAACCATCAAGAAGATATAATTGGGTAGCAGGTATTCAGAGATTAAAGGCTGGTCATGAGTTGCTGGCTGAGGGACAATAGCCAGTGTCATACACTGTGCAGTCTGAGAAACTGCTCAGAAGGTGACACTTGGCATACATGTGTGACTATGACCTCTGAGTTCCTAGCTGAAATGACTTATACATATTTCAGGAACTGTTATTCAAAAAGACTGAACTGTAGGAAAGTAGTTTCAGTTAGGCTAGACTTATGCTTATAAGTGCTGTACTTGTAAATGTCCAGCTCTTTGATAAGCCTAATTCTTTGCCTTATTGACTGGGAGATGTGCTCATAGAAAGCCTGCAGCAATTTGTATCTTGGGGCTTGGTTAGGAACAGTTTGCTGGCAAGCTCCAAAAGGTGAGTCTGAAAGCCAAGTGTCTTCTTTAAACCACCTTGTCATGAGCACAAATTGGTGAAGTGAATGAGTTACCTATATTTGTGTACTCACTGCTCTTCTCTCCCCAGATCACAGAAGATTAAAACATAAACTGTTTTCTGTTGTTATCCGGCTAAAAAAAGATTGGGAGTTTAGTTAAATGCTGATTACTAGGTAACAGCATGAAAGTGAAGTAATCCCTGAAACTGATTATTTTGTATGTTCTTCAGAAAAGGTACCACAGGAATCAGTAACTTTCCAGCTTATTTCAGTAATATTGTAACAGAAAGTACTAGGTGCAAAGCTGAAGAATGGAAAGTAAGATTTCCCTACCCTTTAATACACTTTCAGGATGTTCTCAGGTTCTTCTGTGAATTTAATTGGCCCTGTTTTTACTTCTTAATCCCAAATGTAACATTTTGGAAAAATTGGGCACTATAAAAGCACAAAGCTATAAAGTTGAAATGATATACTCTGTAACCAAGTGATTGATCTCTGGGATGCTATAAATTTGTGTAACAAGACTGGAAAATCACTTATTTTATTGCTTAGTATGTGCTGTTACCTTACCCAAGGAATTTAAGCATATGGCGTATCCAGATGCCTAGTAGAAGTAGCAGGCAACACGATGCTTTGAGATGTCCTTGGATTTTGTAGTGTGAGTGTAGTAAAAGTCAGAGGTGCTTGTGACTGAGATAAGGAAGCAATTGGAGCTCTACAATTGTATAAGCAGTGCTTTCATTAAAAAGATATCAAAACCTTATATGATAGAGAGAAGCAGTGGCACTTACAGAGTTTTGTAAAATACTCATCATTGATTAGTGCCTATTTATTCTTTTGTGGTCTTGGCAGAGATGCATTTTGCAGAAGCCATATAAAGCAAGAAGATGGGAAATAACATCCTGTTTCATAAAATGTCTTTATAAAAATGGCCATCCTAAATTTATGATAGCTACTTCCTTCCACTTAAGTGCCTGTTGTTTTTTGTTCTTGAAACCTTGTATAATACCACTTAAAAATGAACTTGCAGTGTAAGATACAACCCAAAATGAAATGTTGGAAGAACCTTGTGAATTGCTGTGGTACATTTAATGGTAGGTCTGTCACAGTAGTTTTTTTTAATAATGTTGGTGAGTTATTTATGGAAGTCGCACTCTACCCATCAGATACCAGTATTTTGGGGGCTGTCTGTCCTGCAGTTTGGATGAAAGGCCTGAATGCAAACTAAGTAATCTCTGAGTTTGGCTACTTTTTTTAAAATTTATTTTATTTTTTATGTGCAGTCTGTAGTTTTTTTGACATTCACCTTCTGAGTGTGATTTCTAAAACACAGCTACTTTTGCTCATTTTAAATGTCCCACCTGAAAAATTCACTGAGTATTTGTGTCAGTATTTTCCTTGTCTAATCCAAATCTAATAAATACTTTGGTACCTCTGATGAACTTTCAAAATTCTTTGAAATGAATTTCTTTGGTGTAAGCATCATTGATCTTGACCCTGGTTTTATTCTAAATATTTCACAATGGAGTTTTCAAAGGGTAAAAATAAAAATACACACAAATGTGTGTAGTTAGCTCCTTAAAACTCTGCTTTTCTCTTCAGTAGAGTATCAAAACCAATATTTTTTGGAGTTTGGGAAAGATGCTTGAGGTATGAGTTGTAATGACTGTTTACTCCTTTTCAGCAATCTTTTTTGTAGTGTGAAACAGCATGTGGGGAAAAGGTGTTATAAGTGGGCTCAGTGAAGGACAGAAGCAGTTAATGACAGTAACAAATGAGGAAAAAAAAAGAAAACAAAAGACAATGCCTTTGAAACAAGTCAATTATGAGATTACCTCATGATGCAGAATTTGTTAATACTGGCTTTTTGCAGAGTAGAGGTACTTAGAAATATCAGTGGAAAGATTGAGAGATTCTGACTCTAAGTAGGAAGACTTTTTTTTTTTTTTTTTCTAATAAGATGCTGATTTTATAGTTCAATTGCACAATGCAACAGTTAACTACCACCAATAATAATATTGAAACTAATGAATGGAAATTACGGACTGAAGTGGATGTGATTACTGCTTTTAAATATATTGTAATAAACTTGTAACATAACAGCCCCTTTATGTGACCAGGATTAGGAGAGTGAGATTCTGATAGTAATAACTTGAAGTTTTGTTTACTTTAAGGTTCCTCCTCATCCATTTATCTCTTTTTCACTGTGTGAGATCCTGTTTATTAAGAATAATGCCTGGAAGTTGGCAGTTATATTCTGTATGAGTGTGTTAATTTCTTCCCATATGCTGTGAGGTTGCCATCACAGGAAACAGAGACTTTTTCCCATGTTTAGTTATGCTGAACTGTTTCAGTAGTCGGAGTGGTCAGAAACAATGGGAAAGAAAGTTTCCTGTTTTGTGGCTGCATAGATATTGAAGAGTTCTTCAGTTGCAAAGAAGGTAAATCTGTTCCAACTATGAGTACAGAAAGAACTGATTTTTGATAACAGATGAAGTTACTGTAGTCTAATGAAAAGCAGTGGTTCATTTTCTTAAATGTTTCACAGTCCATTCTACCTACCTTATTTATATTTCAGTATTTGCAATTAGATATTTTTAATTAAGTTTCAGAATTTGATGACACCAAGCTGACTGGTACAATTATGTACCAGAGGGAAGGGATGCCATCCAGAGGGACTGGAACAGGCTTGAGAGGTGGGCCTGTGACAGGCTTATGAAGTTCAACAAGGCCAAGGGCAAGGTACTTCACCTGGGTCAGGGCAATCCCAAGCGTAGATATGGGTTGGGCAGAGAATGGCTTGAGAGCAGCCCTGAGGAGGATTTGGGGGTGTTGGTTGACAAAAGACTCAGCATGAGCCAGTAATGTGTAATTACAGCCTAGAGGAGCAACCATATCCTATGTTGCATCATGGTGTGTGACCAGCAGGTCAAGGGAGTTGATGCTGCCCCTCTACTCTGCTCTCATGAACCCCACTTGGAGTACCATATCTACTTCTGAGGCCCTCAAGACAAGAAGGACATAAAGCTGTTGGAGTGGATCCATGAGGATGATCAGAGGGTTGGAACACCTACTACCTTGTGAGGACGGGCTGAGAGTATTGGAGCTATTCAGCCTGGAGAAGAGAAGGGGGCCTTATAGCAGCCTTCCAGTACCTGAAGGGACTCTACAGGAAAGCTGGGGAGGGGTTTTTTTAATTAAACAAACAAACAAACAAACAAACAAAAAACATCAGGAAGGGAAATGTCTTTAAACTGGAAGAGGGTAGGTTTAGTCTAGATATTAGGAAGAAAATCTTTACTGTGAGGGTGGAGACACTGGAATAGGTTGGCCAGTGAGGTTGTGGATGCCCCCTTCCTGGAGGCATTCGAGGCCAGGCTGCACGGGGCTTTGAGCAACCTGCTCTAGAGTGTCCTTGCAGGGGGTTGGAACTAGATCATCATAATGGTCTCTTCTAACCCAAACCATTCTATGAATTTCTAATTGTAAACTTCAGAAGGGAAAGCTGAAAGCTCCACTTTCATAAATACTAAAATTATTGTGTTGTGGTTAGAATGCTTTTGAGTGGTTGATGAAGCAATTATATTAAATAATATCCATGTTTTTGTGACCCTCAAAGAGGAAGCAGAGGAGGATGTAGGCTTGGAATCTTTTCAGGATAATAAGGATTTGAACTGCAAAAATTTGTTTGTTTTTTTTTTAATCTACTGTGCCATGACAAAAGCTATTGACTAGGTGACACAGCAAATACAAAGATGAAATTGTCTTGTGAAGTGAAGGACAAATTATGCTGGTACTGCTACTTTACATGGTGTGTTTCCCTATAGGTAGCAAAAGACAAATCATCTGACTACCAAATAAAAACATTGCAATAGCCCTTTAGGTTAAGATTCAGCCTGATGAGTTTGTAAGACATTGCTTGTCCTTAAATTTCACTCATGAAGTTGGCAGAGATTACTTTCAACCATACTTAAAGATTTTTAGTTCTAATTAGAGCACATAAAAGTTTAACAGGAGCTATAGTAATTTTACAGTTCAGCATTTCCTTCAATAGACCAAGTGAAGAAAGTTCATATTAAGTTGAAGGAGTTTTGAAGTAAACTTCTAGTCTATAGTTTTAATAATTTATAATTACTACAGTATCAATTTTTTGAATCAGTAATTGTCTTGTTTGTACTCAGTCTCTGAAAGTAGTTAACTTAGATCCTGTAGTGCAGTTGTCAAATTAGGATACAAACAGACCAGGCAAACATAGGTTGTCCAAATTCGTGGGACGCTTCTTCACTGAGAAATATTTCTGATAGTGGAATCCTTTCAGGCATTTTCTTGGGCCTAAGTCAAAAATTCCAGCTGAATCAATAACAATGAATTGTTTGTTATCTTCTGAAGCTTCTCCTGTTTCTCTGTCAAATGTATTTTATATACAATGGCATCTTTTTTTACAACAGATATCAATGTCAGTGTTAGATAAAATGCTCAGTTTTCCTGTCCCTGACATTTAAGCCGGTTTTATGTAGGTTACTGTATGGGATGTGTGAGCTAGTGTTTGTTTCTGCTGGCAACTGCTGTGTCATGAAAAATGAGGTTAATTTAGGCATCTTATGAAAAAATTTGAGCTGGAAATTTACTGGGTTAATTAGTTTTCTTTGTGTACTGTATTGCACATTTTTCTTCATGCGCAATAAAGGCCATAGTATCTATTCCATTCTCTTTCCTGTTCCTTTGTGGCTACCCAATAGCTCTGGGCTAATGCAGTGCATCAGCCTTTGACTAACCCATTGAATTCAAAACCTTTTAATTTTTCAGAGTAAACATTTCTCATGTGCTGGCTAGTAGTAATGGAAGGAAGCATTTGCTGTAGTTATCCCCCAGATATCCAAAAGGAATTTATCAGTATATTATGGGACTTCTGGTTACTGCCTCTTCATTCCCCCGTTTGTTCAAATTGTGTTATTTTTCTTTTGAAGGAGAGGGTGACATTCTCAATAGACAACTGGAATTTAGTGATGGGTGTGTTAAATTTTATTTACTTACCTTTCTGTTGTAGGAGATGATACTGTTCTTGGTAGATAAGTGGATTTAAGAGAGGTGCATTGTTCAGTGGCAGTAAGACAGCACTGTGGATGGGGAGCAAGTATTTGTGCACTGAATATTCTTACTCAAACACAAAGTCTTGTAGTGTGAAAACTAGTATTTTTTTTCTGGTTAATGAATAATGTAATGAAGTGTGAACGTGCTGCAGACAACCAAATTTTAAACTTAATTCACTCCTAGGATTTTGAGAGAAAATAGCATAAATGTTGTGGAGGAGTCCTAAGAACAGTATATTTTGGTCTCTACAGAGCCTCTACTAGTACAATAAAAGTTAAGATTTCAGGAGCTTTTGAATTCACATCATTGTGAATTTTCACAGGGATGTCTAACATCAGTTGATCAAACTTAAGGTACTAAATCCTAATTGTGGCATTTCTCAAGTGGAAATTTTAATTTGAACTAAGACCTTCAGTAGTGTGGAAAACATTCAGGTTTTCCTCACCTAGGAGAGGAAACAATAAGCTTTTATCAAATGGGAACCAGTAAGCAAACAAGCATGCAGATGATGAGACAGTGCCAGAAATACGTCCTGTAATTGGATCTTGTTTTTTTTAATTGCACAGGAGCAACCTTGTTGCTTTTGTGTCTGGATAAAAGGGCAAAAGTCTCTCCACGTATCTTTTTCTACCTATCTTGTACTGTTTTCCCAAAAGTCAGAATATTTCAATTTCTTACCAGAATGTTCTGATCCTGGTTTCCCCTTACAATGTTAAGGATTTATAATTATACTGATCTCAAATAAAGTCATGTTTTTGCTTACAGAGCAGGAGAATTAAAAAAAAAAAGTAGAGTGCATATATAAAACAAGTCTCAACAGTCTTGCTTTTTAGGTATTATAGAAATGTCTGCGTAGTTTCATCTTTTTGTCTTGTGCAGAAAAATAAATCTAATTTCAATGCTCACAATTTCTGGTCATATCAAATAAAAATTGGATTATGCAATTCAGTTGGGTTCTCTGTGTTTCAGAAAAGTCAGTACTGTCAGAATGAGATTGTATCTGAAGGTAGTATTTGTGGACATCTGCTTGGATTTATCCTTCTTCCTGGAATATTTTTTGCTAGTGACCTATCAAATCTAAGCCTTCTCGGTTAAGACTTTTAATATAATTTAACAAATTGGCTTCTACTTTTGTCGTATCCAAACGTGTTGTCCACTGTTCCTAGTATGCCTTTAATTTTAGTTAACATATAAACCAAAATATTACGTAGATTACAAAGCTGTGATGAATCACGACCAGAACTTGTGTGTGAGTCTAATTGTTTATCGCATTTTAATTGTTATCAAAATATACTGCTAACTAACCAAGTTTTAAATCTTTAATTGTATCCCTTTATTTTATATGGGGACACCAAGGGCAGATCGTGCCTGACCATCCTGGTGGCCTTCTATGATGGATTGACAGTATCAGTGGGCAAAGGAGGGACAATTGATGTGGTCTGCCTGGACTACTGCAAGGCCTTTGACATGGTTCCTCACCATATCATTATCTCTATGTTGGCAAGTTATGGCCTTGAGGGTTGGACTGTTTGGTTGAATGGTTGTAACCACAGGATTGTTGTCAATAGCTCTGTGTCCAGGTGGAGGTCACAAAGTAGTGTCTCCCAGGTGTCAGTCTTAGGACCAGTGCTCATTAACATTTTTAGCAGTGATGTAAATGATGGGATTGAGTGTACCCTCAGCAAGTTTGCAGATGACACTAAACTGAGTGGTGTAGTTGACATCATGAAAGGAAGGGAAGACATCCAGAAGGACCTAGACAGGCTTGAAAAGTGAGCCCACAAGAACCTAATGAGGTTCAACAAGGCCAAGTGCAAGCAAGGTATGGCATTTGGTTCAGGGCAATCCCAGATATGTGTAGACTAGGAAAGAACTCATTGAGAGCAGCCCTGCGGAGATGGACCTGGGGGTCCTGATGTTTGAAAAGCTGGACACAAGCCAGAAGTGTGTGCTTGCATCCTGAAAGGACAACCATATACTGGGCTGCATCAGAACAGAGGTGGCCAGCAGTGTGCAGGAGGGGATTGTCCCCCTGTAGTCTGTCCTTGTGAGACCCAGTCTGCAGTACTGAATCCAGACCTGGGACCCTCTAGTCCAGAGGAGATGAAGGATGTGGAGCTGTTGGAGCAGACCCAGAGGAGGGCCACAGAGATGATCATAGAAGCATTTCTTCTATGAAATCAAATTGAGAAAGTTGGGTCTGTTCAGCCTGAAGAAGAGGAAGAGGCTCTGGGGAGACCTCATTGTGGCCTTCCAGTACTTGAAGGGAGCCTCAGGATTTCAATGTCTTTCTTGTAGTGAGGGGCCCAAAACTGAACACTGTACTCAATATGTGACCTCATCAGGGATGAGTACAGGGGACGGTCACCTCCTTGCTCCTGTTGATACAAGCCAGGATGCCACCTGGCACACTGCTGGCTCATGTTTTGCAAAGTGTTAACCAACACTCCCAGGTCCATTTCTTTCACACAGTCTTCCACCCACTCTGCCCTAAGCCCGTAGTGTTGCTGGGGTTGTTGTGGCCTAAGTGCGGGACTGTCGCTTGGTCTTGTTGAACCTGGACTTCAGTCCAGCTACCCAGCCTGTCCAGATCCCTATAGGCCTTCCTACCCCCTGGCAGATTGACACATCTTCCCAGCTTGGTGTAATCTGCAAATTTACTGAGGGTGCATTCAGTCCCCTGGTCCAGGTTATCAATAAAGTTATTAAACAGGATGGCCCCACTACTGACCCACTCATGATGAGTCACCATCTGGATGTAACTCCATTCACCACCACCCTCTAGGCCTGGCCATTCAGCCAGTTCTTTACCCATCAGTGAGTGCACCTGTCAAAGCCTAGGGCTGTCAACTTCTCCAGGAGAGCACTGTGAAAGACAGTGTCCAAGACTTTGCTGAAATCTAGGTAGACTGTGTCAACATCCTTACCCTCAGCTACCAGGTGGGTCCCATGATCACAGTAGGAGATCTGGTTGGTCACACAGGACCTGTCTTTCATGAACCCATGGTGGCTGGGCCCAATCCCACAGCTGTCCTGCGTGTGCTGTGTGATATTACTCAAGATCCATAACCTTCCCAGGCACTGAGCTCAGGCTGACAAGCTTGTGGTTTCCTTGAGATTACAAAATAGTCGTGAAATCCTTAACCTGTAGCTCCTGGCTAAGCATCAGCCTAGGGCTGCTGGTTCATACTCCTTAGGTCCACTGTGACTGACTGCTGGGACTTATGAATGCTTCAACCAGGGTACTGAGGAAGAGCATTTATCTGCTGTTCCTCAGTACCCTGTAGTTATTTGTAGTGATTAAGATGGTGAGAATCATAACGATTTCAGTTGGAAGAAACCATTAAAAGTCTCTGAACAAGGAGAACTACAGCTACATCAAGTTTCAGTTGGAAGAAACAATTAAAAGTCTCTGAACAAGGAGAACTACAGCTACATCAAGTTGCTCAGAGCACTGTCCAGCCTGACCTTGAATGTCTCCATGGATGGGGCATCTACCACCTCTCTGGGCAACCTGTTCCTATGCCTCATCACCTTTATTGTAAAAAACTTTTTTCTTATATCCAACTAAACCTACCCACATTTAGTTTGAAATCATTTCCCCTTACTCTATTGCCATAGACTCTGCTAAAAAGTTTGTTGCCTTGTTTCTTATAACCCCCCTTTAGATATTGAAAGATTGCTATCAGGTCTCCCTGGAGTCTCCTCTGAACTGAATGGGCCCAGTTCTCTCAACCTGTCCTTGTAGGAGAGATGTTCCATCCCTTGGATCATTTTTGGTGTGTAATTACATTTGATATTTTTTTAAATTTTTTAACGTTCTTTTGATCACTACTGTTGCAGAGTATGTCGTCTGGCCTTGGGGAGATAGATACTGCTGCTTCTGCCTCAAGAGGTTCAGATTTTTTAATTAAAAAACAAAAAAACAATGTCCAGTTTATCCCTTAATGAGAAACAATGGCTTCAGTGATCAGTACTTCAATTCTGCAAGAATTAAAATGTTTAGATTGCCACTAATTTTCTGTAAACAAACTTTTGCACAGTAAACTTATAAATTTATGTTCATACTTATGAATGTCCTGTTAATTTGAATTTACAGAAAAATGATTGCTTTTGATTTTGGGAGGTTAGATTAATAGGCTGCTGATTCCAGCCTATCTACTCTTAGTTTTATTTCCAGGACCTTTTAGATAAAGGCTGGCAAGGCAATGTCAAATCAGAATAATGAAATAATTATGGTTATATAATTTGTTTAGATTTTATATATATATGTATTCATATACATATGTCTATGTTAAGCCATCTACTGGTGGACCCTGTTTTAGGAATTGTTCAGCTAGGTAGCTAATAGGCGAAGAGGAGCTGCCTCAAATTCATAGCACCTTGGTCAGGAGGCTTTCTGTAACTTCTTTACTATCTGTTACCATTCTAGGTTTAATACTCTACCTAATGCTGACCAGTAGGTTTTTCCTTTATATGATCCATTTTTCATTATTGTTGTTACTTCAGCACTTAAGATTTCCTTTGGATTTGTGTATAATTTTTCATTTCCCTAGGAAACTAATTATGCTTAAGAACACTTTTATTAATATTCCATTGTTTTTTCTCCTTTAATTCTTCTCTTTCTGTTCCTAGTATGGATAAGAAATGAGAGCTTTTATGTGTAACCACAAAAATGAATTAAGTGACCATAAATAACATATTTAAGATTCCAGAAGAACATTTAATGTCAGTTCCAAAGATTACTGTACTTCCAGTACAAAAAAGCACTAGGATGTGAATGGTATCCTGTAACTTTGGTGTCATAGTGGAAGTGCTTTGTCTTAGATTAAAGAAACTGAATGAATAAAGTAAATATTTACTTTGAAAGTCCAAATTTACATTAGCGAGAGATTGTTAATGTGTATTGTGTATTCTGATAACAGTGCTGTATAACACAGTGGATGTGTTCTATGACTGCCACTGTTATTCTGAGATTTGCATCTTATTCCTGGCATGTTCCAGCTCTGATGATTTGAAACAGGAGCTCAAACCATGCCATTGCTGTTCATGGTACCACTCTTTGCTATAGGTAGCTCTTCTGATAGCTGGCATGTGAGGTGGTTGCTCTATGAAACATAGGAAGAAACAGAAGGAGACCACTGAAAACTGTGGCAGTTGCTGGCCCTGCCAGAAACAACTGTCTTGTAACTTAATGTCTGGAATTTTGTTTTCTTCAAGCATTTTAATAATTATGGAAAAATTTAAAGTAGACCTGTGGACTCTGGAAGCTTTCTCCAATTTCTTGGATTTGGTTAGGGAAAAAGCAGGAAGGGTGAATTTAACTGCCTTCTGCTGGTGTGTCTGCAATACTGTATCTGTAGCTACCTCTGTCTGAGTTAGATTGACCTACAGTAGTGCAAGAAAACATTAACGGGACAGCAGATTGGGTTTTCTCATTGAGCAGGATCACTGGTATGAGAGAACCTAAATGGGTAAAAAGCAGTAGGCACTGGAAACCTGGTTGAGATTCTGTCTCAGCAACAGGAAAAGGAGAGGGCAGGTTAATTTGAAGGTACTGTAGAGAAAACATAGAAATGGGATAATAGAAAACACAGTGCTTCTGGTGTTGATAGTTTCAATACAAACTGGTGCCCTTTAGTGGCATATATACCACATGCTCCAAGTTAGCAAAAGCGGGACGGTGCTTTGTTAATTTTGATTTAAAAAAATACCTTCTCATTTGATCTCATGATATAGTATTTAAAGTTCTGAAGGTGAAAAGGGGAATTTAAAGACTTGATATTTTTAATATATTAGATATACGTGTCTATTACTATACATATATTTATTGTATATGTTTAACATTTTAATATATTTTGCATGTTTTTAAGCACTCAGCATAAATGAAAAGTTTGTCTGCATTGCTTTATGGTCAGCTCAATAAAGCACATGTTTAATAAACAGTTTTGAAGCAGGTATAGATTTTTATGTGCTCCATCAGGAAACTGGCACCTTGATATTTCATAGAACTTCATTAAATGTGAGGGAGAGGGTTCCAAGGAAAAGGATTTGTTGGGGCTGTTTTGCTCATGTCAGTGAATTGGCTTTAGCATTTGAGTACAAATGCAGTAGCTTGACTGAGTGAAAAGCTGGGAGGCAATGGGTGGAGGCTCAATGGAAGCCTGCACCAGTGCTTCCATAGACTCAGTTTGCACTCAGTGTTCTTGGCACCCTGCACATCGCTGCACTCATGCCACTGTTCATCTGCCATCTCTGTACAGCAGCTGAGCCTATTCCAGCCCAGAGCCACTGGCTTGAGTGAGGTTTTCCCAGCAGTTACATCTCTGGTAACCTGGACACCTCCAGTACAAAACATGAAGCTGGGCTGAGAAAGATTTGTCCTCTTCTTTCAGTGCCTCTTTGCCTTTACATCAGAATGTGGGATAGAAGAAAAGGAAGCATTGCACTGGCTCATAGGGTGATTAACTGCTTGGATTAAGCGATGTCAGGAGGAATAAACAGCGTAAAACAGATGTGTGATTTACAACAGGCTAACTGGAGTGTGTAGTGATAAATGCAGGATTGGGAAGAAGAAGTGTAAGAGCAGAAATCAACAGAACTATGAGCTAGGGATGCATGGCAAGAGTGGAAGTGGTGAGTTGTGGGTGGGAGGAAACACATCAGAAAAGCCCATAAGTTGTAACCAGAAATCAATACATAAGAGCACCTGAGTGCACTCTGCTAAAAGAAAACTTGTACTGAAAATCTGGGTTCCCAAGCCTTCCTGTTTGTTCCTTGACATTTCTTAGTTATTTCTTAGTTGTACTATTTTAGTTATCTAAGTTGTTTAAAATTGTTTCAATGAGTCCAGTATTGAAGTTGTTCTCAGTAGGAGTATTTGAACATAGCTAAAGACAATAGAAGAGCTAAACCAGTGTATATCAAAAACGGACATTGTGTTTGTTCTCTGAAATTTTTAATAGCCTCTTGCTCTTAAGTTTATTAACAGAATTACTTGGCAGCAGCTGGTTCTTGATCTAGATCCAGTGGGTCTGAAATGTAGCTTTAGAGGACTTATTTGATTAAATAGGATATCTATCGCCAATTTGGAAAGAAATGTAAATTCTATTATCCTGAATAAACCTGGTATTATTTGGTATCATCTGCAAACTCAGATAGCTTTAGTATTTTAATAAGAAATGTGGTAGAGGTACAGGTAAATAAAAAAATAATGGCTTTGCTGTTAAAGTAATTGCATGGTGATAATATTTTTTTTTGCTTTGTTTGTTTTTCTTCTTGATCAGTATGTCCTCATACAAAACAAAGCAAAACCTGTATGGGGCTGCGGGGTGCTGAGTCTCTGGGGTCAACAGTAACTTAGGAAAAGTATGCGGCAAGGTCAGAGATCAGTTTGGGGCCCATTTATCAAGTGAACGAGCCACAAGGGCTGCCTTGCTGCTGGTTCACAAGTTGATTTGGAAAACAGGAGGAAAAGCAGCAGGATGGAAAGCACAGCTGAGATTTCTCAAGCAAGCGCATTGATCGTGCTGAATGCCTTTCTGGGTCACGGTCCTTCCACGAGTGAGCAGCCGATTTCCCCCAGCTCTGGTGCAGAGGGAGTGCTGAGGACCCAGCGGGGTGGATGGAAAGGCCTGTGGAGCAGGGCATGTGGCTCATGCCGCTTCATTCACAAGCACAAGGGTGGCACAGGGCCCAGACTCTTCATGGAAGTCCTGCACAGCAGCTTTCAGTCTAAATTCATGCCACTGATGAGATGCAAAAGTTTCTTTTCATTCATAGCAGCCAATTCATTCCAGTGAGCGGTGAAACATAGCATAAAGTATGGAAAACACATCGAGCAGTTGCCAATTTCTAGGCAGATTAAACTGTTTTTTTTCTGTAGCTGAAGTATGCTTACCATGTAGATTTCCCTAATCATGACTTGTTTTCAAAGTTAGGCACAATAGCAGAGTGAGTTCTAGTAAGCATTTGGTATGCTTTGAAACTTTGCTGCCTGGCTAATTAATGGGATTTCAGCTTGGAGGATGGGCAGTGATGCTTGTGTTGTTGTTGTTTTTGTAAAGAAAAACTCTGTGGAGAATTCAGAATAAAGCTGTAATGATTGGTTTGATTGTAATCAGCTCTTGTCGTTTTAACCTTGAAAACTATCCATACCTGTTTTCACATGTAATGGTTTTGTGTAACTCTAATTAGAATTGTATACTTTGCGGTGTTTTTCTTTTCTCGCGTTATGCTAATGAATGAAAACTGTTAATTGGAACACCGAACTGCTTCCTGTAAGGACAAAGAATGCTGCGGGCAGTTGAAAAAATGGCAAAAAGCATTACCTCTTATTAGCTACTAAGGCTCTGAAGATGAAAGTAGTCCGTAGGACTTAGAAAATGAATCTGTTTACCAGATCTTAAAATATGTGGAGCAAATGATCTTCTACAGTACTTTTAACAGTTTGGTTAAGGTTGAATAGGTCTGCAACGCTATAAATGTAAGCAGAATTTTTCCCTATTGTTACACAAATGCCTGAGCAACGGGCATTCTTTCAGAGACATTGTCTTTTTCTCATTTTGTGGCTTGCTTGGCATGATCAGTGTGATGAATACGGTCAGGCTTTGGGTCAGTTTAGGTCTTAGCTGTTATGTAAAATGAAATAAAAAGCTAGATTTTTGTGTGTGTGTGTGTGTACAAATAAGCCTGAACCACATTTTGCAGAGTATTTCTGTCCTCTTGGCTAGTAAGAAGAGGTCCTAGATCTTCCAAAAAACAAGGTCAGAAATGTTCAAGTAGTGATACAGCTAGGGGTTCAGTGCATGAGAAAAAAGATTAAATAGTTCAAGGAATTAAAGACGATGAATCAGAATAAAAGACCTTAGTGATCTAAATTCATAGGATGAGTTAAGTACTGTGGTGTCCAATCGTTACTAGTCTGGCCAGAATAAAAGGACGTTTGTTTATTATTGCCATTTGAGGACATTCTTCTTCCCCTCTACTGCACTAAGCTGTCTGCAGTTTCTTATGATGGTTAAAAATGGAAGTCTTCATAATTGAAATATTTGTGTAACTGTGTTGTTTAGTCCTTAAACACAGGCAACTGTGTTGAAGCACAGTTGAGAGGATGGTATTTAAATTATTTGCATCCAGTAGGGAAGTTATTTGGGAAAAAAAAAGACAACAAAATGTGTATGAAAAAGAAAACAACAGTGTCTGTAACAGTGCCCTGGATGCTGATTAGACTAATATTTCTGCCTTATTTTTTCAGTAGTAAAAAGTGTTCTCATTGTTAGTGGGTCCCAATTAAAAATAATTATGCTCTGTCATTTTTCTTTCTGAGACACAGTTTGGTCTGCAGTGATTCTCCATTCATTTACTTGAAGCTTAGGATACAAATTGGACAGGAATTTTAGTTTTTCAGATGTAATGCATTAAAGATGTTTCCATTAATATATTTGTAATGCAGCATGCTATACCTCACATTCCATAAGTCTTGAGTTGAAGGTCATAGACTTCAGCAACTATGTACATGGTCTTATGAAGCTCAGCATGTTAGTAAAACTGCTTTAATTCCTTATCTGGAGCACTGTGTTCAAATCATGAGCTCCAGCAGAAGAAAGGCATGGAGTTCTTGGAGTGGGTCCAGAGGGGTGCCTCAGGGATGATCAGGTCTGGAGCACCTCTCCTGTGAAGAAAGATTGAGGGAGATGGGCTTGTTCATCCTGGAGAAGGCTCTGGGGAGACCTCGTTACAGCTTTCCAGTTCTTGAAGGGAGCTTATAAGTAGGAGGGATCTGGGCCTTTAATGTCCTGATAGTGGTAGGACAAGGGAAAGGGTTTTAATCTAAAAGAGAGGTGTTCTGAGGAAAGCCTTTGCTCAGAGTGTGGTGAGGCAGTGACATTCAGTATTTCCTAATTGAAATATTTGTGTAACTGGACACAGGCTGCCCAGAGAGTTTGTGGGTGCCCCATCCCTGCAAGGGATCGAGGCCTAAGCAACCTGACTTGTGAGTGGCAACCCTGCCCATGTCAGGGCTGTTGGAAATAGTTGTTTGTAAGATGCCTTCTAATGCAAGCAACTCTATGATTTATCCCCCTGAAATCCAGCAGGCAATTGTAGAATGTTATCATTATTTGTACTTTCAAAAATTTGTGTTCTGTAAAACCAGAGTTATCTGTGGATTATTTTTTCTAGTGATGCTCCATAGAGATAAGAACTCATTCTTACTGTGCTGCACAAACTACCTGGCCTTTTATGTATATGTTAGCGACGAACTAATCTTTTTATATTATTTGTAAATATTTTCAACCTCTAAAATATTTATTCAGTAGTGCACCTAAGAGTTTGAGGGACAGAATATACTGTTTATTCTTGGTAACTATTCTGTATTTTTGTTTTGTAACATGAACACTGTAGTTCACAAAACTTCATTTCAATGCTTCTGAGTGAAGCCTGAAGTTTTCCCAAGATGGTCAAGAATCTGAACACAGTGTCGTATAGAATTTAATGTGAATTAGAGATTAGATCCAATTAGGTGCCTGACATTCCTCAAAGGAATTCTTTCACACATTTATGTGCATTCTAAACAAAGTTGCTATCAGATGACTGCAGTGCAGACATCCCATATTCTTAAGAGTTGATGCAATTAGGAAGGCAGCCTGCTCCTGCTCTTTGCTACCTCCTACATTCTTTGCTACCTCCAAACTCAGTGGTTGGAAATACACGTTTCACTGTAATGTTGCTTCCAGGCTAACCAAAACACCAGACACCCATTGTTTTTATGTAAACCTACTCCACAGCACCATAAATACCCATGAAAACAGAGGAGCTAAGAATACTATAATAGTTCAACACTTAAATTTTGTTTTCCTTCTGCAGAGATTTTTAGAAAAGCATCACATGAGCATTGTACTTCAAATGCTTTGGGTTATACTAAATTTAATTCACCTGTAGGAGCCTGTAATAAGATATGATCATGATATCCAGATGAGCTTACGTTTAGCCTTTACTGTACAGTATGAGGATCAAATAATCATAACTCAAGTATTGCATTCTTTCTGCTTTAAGTGGTTCTAAAACAAACAAAAAAACCCAAAAATTTGATACTTTGATACTTCAGGTTTTTATTAATAGGAATTACTAGAAATGTCAGTGTTCTTTTAGTTAGGTGACACTTCACTCAGAGAGGTAAAAACTTTAAAAGTCTTCAGTTTTTAAATTCTTACCTCTTAAAGCAATGCATACAGGGAAAAGTATTCCATGATAAAATATTTCAGTGAATTCAGTTAATTGAAGAAGACCTTAGAGAAAGGTACTTCTGTTTCACTTACCAGCTCATGGTACGGTGAGGGGAGGAAGTCCAAATTTATGGTTAAACTTAATCATCTTTGGACTTTGTTACATGGGCAGAATACAAACAAAATACAAAGTATTTATTTACTGCCTTAATCTTTCTGTAACTTTTCTTACAGCTTTTTTTCTTGACTAGAAGTACTTTTAAATACATGGCTCAGTGGGTCAATTTCGCCACATACCTCCTTATGATTCTTTACTGTTCCATGTTGGTGCTTTCAGCTCTGAACGTTCTTGGTTTATGTGTGCTTACTAACAGTCTGACATTTATAAACAATTAACCATAGATAATGCAAATGTTGATGATATTAGGAATAAAAATGTTTACTTAGATATTTTTGAAATAACATTTTTATCAGTATGCTCTTGCAAATTCCTTCAGCTCTGAGGTTGATAACCATTTATGATGTTCCTTTAGCTTGCAAGGCAGTATGCAAATGACAGGATTAAATAAGAAGCAATGAAAATTTCATACTGTAAAGAAGCAAGCAACTGTAATTGGCCCTCAGCTCCTGTTTCGATTATAGCAATCTCCCTGCTTGCCTTTGCAACCCAGAATGCCAACCATATCCTGGGCTGCATCAAAAGATGCATGGTCAGCAGAGTGAGGGAATTGATCCTGCCTCTCTACTCTGTGCTGGTGAGGCCTCAGCTGGAGTGTCGTGTCCAGATGTGGAGTCCTCAGGGCAGGCATAGACTTGTTGGAGCACATCCAGAGGAGGGCCACAGAGATAATCCAAGGGATGGAACAGCTTCCTACGAGGATAGGCTGAGAGCTGAGGCTCTTCAGCCTGGAGGAGAGAATGCTCTCAGATTACCTGGTAGCAACCTTTCAGTATCTGAAGGAAATCTACAGGAAAGAAGGGGACAGACTCTTTAGCAGGATCTGTTGTGGTAGAACAAGGGGAAATGCTTTCAAATGTAAAGAGAGTAGATTTAGGTTAGATATAAGAAGGAAGGTCTTATGGTGAGAGTGGTGAGGAACTGGAACAGGTTGCCCAGAGGTGGTGACTGCCCTGTCCCTAGAGACTTTCAAGGTGAGGATGGATCAGGCCCTGGGCAACTTGGTCTACCTGTTGTTATGCCTGTTCATTGCAGGACAGTTGGACTAGATGGCCTTTAAAGGCCCATTCCAACTCTATGATTCTGCTGAAATGTGTGTTGGGCAGAGGTCATGCTCCCTTCACTACAGATTTAATAGTGTTGACTTCTCCTGTGTCACCCAGTAGGCTCTACCGTGGAGGACTATACTTGAGATAGTATCATTTAGCAAAAGGTAGCATTATTTTTAGAAGAAAGTTGGGACTATTTGTACTTGATAATGCTGTCTGTACTGATTTTGGCAAAACCAAAAGAACTGCTGTTAGCTTTGATTATCTCCATCGTTTTAGCCAGGTCTTTAATCCCTATTCATCAGTTTATGAGGGTTAGAAATATTACTATTGAGAAGCACATTGAGACAGAATTCTCAAATGTTGACCCTTTATAATTCAAATGATCATCATATGATGTGAGTCTTGCAAATGCAGCTTTGTAGAGGTGAAGGCCATTGAAAGTATACCCTTACCTTTGAAGAAATCCAGTTTAATACATAGTGATGTTTTGATAGAGAAACGAGAAATTCAATTTCAGAGTTCCCTGACCATCACAGAGTGGGACTGATCTGATGACTGGCATCCATACTTGGATCATCCAGTGCTGTGAGGGAGCTGTGCCAGCCTGTGCCTATTTGATTGCTCTTACCACTCTGTGCAGTGAATTGCTGTACTGTATGGAGCAGGCACACGTTGAATCTGCTGAGGCAACTATTTCCCACACATTCCTACCTATTATTTATTTGGGTGGGTGTGCTTAATTTTTATTATAACTTTAAGTCATATTTACTCATGTTTGGCTTTCTTAACAAGGAAGAAGAGGAACCTCTTCACATTTAAGGTTTTATATGCGATCACAATAGGTTATGTTTTCCTGGATATTTAGAAAGCAGGCAGGGGTCTTAGAAATAGTGTTTAAAGGTACAGTTTTTAAATAGGTGTATTACACAACTCTAAAGTATTGAAAAAAAGGAGAAAAATAAGGAAGTAAATTTATTTGTTTACAACAAATTTGTTATATATGGGAGAAAAGATTTATTATCCTTGTTATTTTCTTTAGAGTGTTTATCTCCCTATATCCATGTGCTATACGTAATTCACAGTGGTCTAAGATCTGTTGGTATGTGAAGGTCCCACCACTCTGCACAGCTCCCACAGTTCAATAAGAGCAGGTAACTGCTAGAATATTTAAAGTTCATAATTGTATGATCCCTTTATAACTGTGTTTTTTATTGCAACATCTCAGTAGTTATTAGAGTGAGAAAAACCTCTCCAAGCCAGTGATGTAAGAATTGCCATGACTCAGAAGTTCACTTAAAATCATCCACTTCTGAAACAAAAATCTTCATGTAAGAATTCATTCTAAAACTTTGCAGAAATACGTCTGAGATCTAGAATATTAGTTCTATCTCTTATGCAGTTGAACACAGAACATTAGCAATTGATAAGAAGTGGTCTGGCAAATTTTGCATTTTAGATGTGATGTGAATTTTGTAATAGAAAAGGGTACAAACAATTCTGATGCAAGAACTGAGAGATTTCCAAAATGAGCTTCTTCCATCTCTTAGTGTGTGTACATTTAAACACAACTTTTAAAAGAAAGCTTCAAGTACAGGACACCAGTAGAAGTTTAGTGTGCGCATCTGTAGTATAATGCATTTTCTAAAAATATCTGTCAGGGATACTAAGAGTGCTCTCGAGTATTTTGCCCTATATAAATTCTTACATTGTGCACATTGTGATGGGTGTCTTTCATTTCTGTGCTAAGTGATATGACTAACATCTGTCATATGGTCTTTGCTCTTTCATATTTTCTGCAGGGGAAAAAGCATGTGCAGTGTTCTGTTTCGGGAGGATGGTGAAGATTTTCTTGTTTCAGTGTTCTAGTTTTTAAGGGAAGACAAAATCAGAGGAATGTGTTCCGCACTTGAAGCGGAAGGTGACTGAGACAGTGATGTGCCTTATTTCCTGTAGGAACAGCAGGAAACACTTTTTGTACAGCCATTGCCTATGCTCTGAGGTTCTTTTTTCATATAAATTAGTTAGACTATTCTTTACAGGGTGCCAAGTGATGCTGAAGGAGCAAAAGTAGCCATTGTAACCACTACACCAAAGTTTGCCAATCTGTTATAGTCAGGTTCTGATGTATACTTCCTTGAAGCCATATTAAAATTATATGGAGAGCATGGATAGATGTGATGTTTCTAGTTTATTTTACAGAACTGTGCCTGTGTTCTGCACCAGCTGGAGTTATTAGGCACTGAAGACTTCCTGTCGGGGTCCATTTACAGTTACATAGATCTGTTGTGGGAATACTGGCTTTAATAACAATTCCAGTTGAACATAAGTAGATTTAATGAATTATGTGGCTTTATTTCCCTCAACTTCAGTTATCCTTTATGTAAATAAAACCTTTGTAATTGTATCTTTTTAGAACTCATTTTTCTTGGCAAAGATTGCCAGCTGATTGTGTATATTCAAGTTGCACTTCACTGCAAATGTGTGCTAGCATCCCTTTTCTCTTTTAGTTTCTACAGCTATGATGTACATAAGAAATTACTTTATTCTGCAGATGTGCTGTGGAAGCCTTGTGTGCTGTTTGTGAAGTGCTTCCATAACCTAAGATGGATGTGTTACAGAACTGAAGTAAAATTATTGTTCTCCAAATATTAAAAAGCTGTTTTCTGTCAATAATCTTTAGCTAGTTATTTTTAAAAGGGTGTGGAAGGGAGGAGAAAGAAGGGGAAAAAAGCCTTTGCTAAGCACTAGATAAGTATGATGTGTGAATATATAAAGAGTACTCCAAAAGTAATGCCTCCTTCTTTACTATGTTGGTCCATGATGTCAGAAGCAGATGGTGGTGGTACAGCAGTAGAGGCTGAATCTTCCCACCAGTGTTCTGTTACATATTGTTGCCATGCAGCAGATAGCAGCATGTAGCAGCAGAGTAGGAATCTGACAAAATGGCATGTGACATGAAGTGTGAATGAAGCAAAGGTGTGTCATTGAATTCCTCCATACAAAAAAAGTTGCATCCATTGATAGTCATCAACTCTTGGTGAATGTTTAAAGAGAGTAAACAGTGGATATGAGCACAATGAGCAAGGAAAGACCTGGTCTTAGTTTGCTTGGACTAACAGCATGCCCCTGAAAGTACTAGTTGTAAGTGCTATGTTTAAGGGTTCTTTGTTTTTTCCACAGTTACTATTTTCCTTTTAAGATGTAATACATATTTTAAAGGAATTAGTCTACAATTCTACATTTCTGCAAACTGCAATTGACTATTCCATGACAGTAGGTAGGAGCACTAGTGTCCTGATCCTGTGTCACTGGCACTGACTATGCTCTAGTGTAACAAGGAAATATTGTCCTTGGCTTACCTTTGAGTTTTCTGACCTCATGCCTCTTTGTGAGGGTATACCTCTAAAGTGCAAGAGAGGAAGGTAGTGGTCTTGACTTCTCTTGATGTTGTTGTTTTTACTCCTCTGAAGGAAGTTGAGTGAAAGACTTTTTTGGGTCTTTGTTTTTATAGACAAATTGGCTCTATGGATGGAGCTTTCAAGAAAGTGATACTTATAAGTTCCTAAACCTATGTTGTGGTGTGAAATAAACTGTCAGGAACTTGTTGGTTGTTGCAAGTTGAATACGTTTTTGTTGTTGTTGTTTCTTTGTTTTTATTTTGTTTATTTTCAAGAAAATGCTCTTTTCCAACCTGCCCACTTCAGACATTTGAGGTTTTAATCTCGTAGGTTCAGCTTACAATATCATAAGCAAAAAAAAAAAAAAAAAAAAAAAAAAAAAGAGTAAAACATTACTGCTGGATTTTGCTTTGCATAGGCTTTGACTGAAAGTTCATGGTTAAAGAATGTCTACTGTACTGAAAAATGGATTATATTGTCCCCCGTTAGCAAAATCACTTGATCCTGAAATTCTAACCCAATCTGTGCCTTGCCGAGTACTTGGAATCTAGTGAGAAGACTTTGAAACATGCTGTCATCCTAAATCACACACACACACACACACACACACACAAAATAACAACAAAACAAACCAAACCAAAACAAACAAACACATTCCTATTCTGTTCATGCATGATGGAGTTCTGCAAGTAACAGTATCCTGACACGCTCCAGCACTGACTTCATTTTTTGCCTAGAATAACCTAGTTTAGCATCATACAGGGAGTATACTTTATATGGGTAATGTGACATGTTTATGGAAAGCATATGCCTGAATTCTTCTGTTTTCCCCAAGGTTCATCACATGGCATGAGAACTATAGAACTGCACAAGTGGAATATGTCATTCATTATCAAGGCCATATAGAGGAAAAAATACTGTATCTGTAGTATCAACAACACAGCAAAAGCAAAAACAAACAAGCAAAAAACAGCCATCAAATCTGAAACAATCTATCCTCTCAATTGTTACTTTAAGCATGTCCTCTCTGGTTGCACCTGTAGAATCTGCTCATGTCAGATAGGTAGCTTTGCCAGTGAGAAGTTACAGGATAACTGAATCGCAGAATATCAAGGATTTGAAGGAACCTGGAAAGATCATCTTGTCCAGTCCTCCTGTTGGAGCAGGAACACCTAGATTAGGTCACACAGAAACCTTTCCAGGCGGGATTTGGTCTCCAGTGAGGGAGACCCCACAACCTCTCTGGGCAACCTGTTCCAGTGTTCTGTTACCCTTACTGTGAAGGTTTATTTTTTTTTTTTTTTGTATTTATGCAGAACCCCTCCTACGCTCCAGCTTGCACCCATTGCCCCTTCTCCTGTCATTTGATGTCACTGAGAAAAGCCTGGCTCCATTCTCTTGACACTCACCCTTTACATATTTATAAATGTTAATGAGATCACCCCTCAGTCTCCTCCAAGCTAAAGAGATCCAGCTTTCTCAGCCGTTCTTTGTAAGGGAGACGCTCCACTCCATTAGTAATCTTTGTGGCTCTGTACTAGACTCTCTCAAGCAGTTCCCCATCCTTCTTGAACTGAGGGGCCCAGAATTGGACACAGTATTCCAGATGTGGTTCTCAGCAGGGCAGATTAGAGGGAGAGGAGAACCTCTCTCAACCTACTAAACACATCTCTTCTAATACACCCCAGGATGCCTTGGGGCTTCTTGGCCGCAAGGGCACAGTGCTGGCTCATAGTCATCCTGCTGTCCACTGGGACCCACGTCACTTTCCCCTATGCTGCTCTCCAAGAAGTCAAACCCCAGCCTATACTGGTACCTGGGGTTGTTCTTGACCAGATGCAAGACTCTACACCTTGCCCTTGTTGTTAAATTTCATTTAATTACTCCCTGCCCAACTCTTCAACCTGTCTAGGTCTCACTGGATGGCAGCACAGCCTACTGGCATGTCAGCCACTCCTCCCCGTTTTGTGTCATCAACAGGTTTGCTGACAATGCACTCTATTCCCTCATCCAAGTAATTGATGAATATATTAACTAGTCCTGGTCCCAGTACCAACCCTTGAGGGACTCCATAAGATACAGGCCTCCAACTAGATTCTGTCTTGTTGACCACAATTCTCTGGCTTCTTTCCTTCAGCCGCTTCACAATCTACCTCACTAACCAATCATCCAGACCGCACTTCCTCAGTTTAGCTATGAGGATGCTGTGGGAGATGGTGTCAAATGCATTAGGAAAATCAATATGCAACACATTCACAGCTCTACTATCGTCTATCTGCCCGGTTATGTCTTCATAAAAAGCTATCTGAGGTATCATAAAAAGATTTTTCAGCAAAATCTGATCCTAGTTATTCATAAAGTGGCCAATCAAAAAAAAAATTATCAACTCAGGATAAACATTGAAAATAGGTGACAAGATGTTTATCTTTTTGAAGTCATTTTTTCACTGAAATCGGTGACTTAGGCATATAGTACTTTTTGAAAAGCAAGTCTTGATTCATGGAAGTGAGGCAAAAATGTATGAAGTTTCTCCTTACTATCAAAGTTGTTGCAGTTCTACACTGAGTCCAGTCAGAGACAAGCAGTAAACCTGGAGAATATTTCCCATGGATGAAAATTAATCAGTCTGTCCTGGCTGTGCTATTATGATAATCTTGCCCATTTGATGAATGGGGGCATGTTGCAAGGTCTTTTCAAATCAATGTCCTGCTTTGGAAGAGAAAATTAAAATAGAGTATTGGAATTTGCAGCATGACGTAACACTGTTGTTGCCCATACGTAGTCACTGAGGTAGATAATTTGTGCAGCAGAGGTAGTCACTGGTGCCTATGTCCATCCCAGCTGTGTGACGGGAGGCTCTACACCTTAGCTTGACTGATGATTTTCATGTCTTAGTCCCCTGAGAAAAGGCTAGTGGCTACAGCCCCTTCCTGTCTAAAATGTACAGTCCAATCTGATGATTGACATAGATTCATAGATTCGTAGATACATTAGGTTGGAAAGGACCTACAAGATCATCTAGTCCAACTATCCTTCTATCACCATCCCTACCCACTGAACTACTAAATCAAATCCCTTAGCACCTCATCTAAACGCTTCTTGAACAGCGCTAGGGATGGTGCCTCAACCACCTCCCTAGGCAGGCCATTCCAGTGCCTGACCACTCTTTCAGGGAAAAAAAATTTCCTCAAATCTAATCTAAATCTTCCCTGGCACAACTTGTGGCCATTCCCTCTCGTCCTGTCATTAGTTATCTGGGAGAAGAGGCCCACCCCTTCCTCACCACAACTACAACTAAACAATCCCAGCTCCCTCAGCTGCTCCTCATAAGACTTGTGCTCCAGACCCCTCACCTTTTGTTGTCCTTCTTGTAGTGAGGGGCCCAAAACTGAACACAGTACTCGAGGTGCGGCCGTACCAGAGCTGAGTACAGGGGGATGATCACCTCCCTGCTCCTGCTGGCTACACTATTTCTAATACAGGCCAGGATGCTGTTGGCCTTCTTGGCCACCTGGGCACACTAGTTAAGCCGAGCATCAACCAGCACCCCCAGGTCCTTTTCCTCTGACCATCATCTGACCAGGAAAGCTACACTGACTGTCAAATCTCTGTGCCTTTGCTTTGCAAGATGTGTTGATGTAATTGAGTTGCTTGAGCTCAACCAAGAGCGACTCTGCCTTCACTGGGACTTTGACTTTAGTTTGGCCTATCTTTTCTGCATGTGTAAGCATCTTTTTATTTTTTCATTTTCTTTCTTTTTTTCTTTTTTGAATTGAATTTGTCAGGGACCCTTGTTTAATGACTGTGATCTGTTTGCTGAGCCTGTTACCATTGTTGCCTACTTCCGAGCACTTACTCTGGTTCAGAAGGATTTCGTAGTGGTGAGGCCTCCACCCTCCTTTGTTCCTTAGGTGAACTCTGATTTTTCAAAATAGGCAGGAAATTATGCTCTTTTCCTCTGGTCCATTTCTTTGGATGACAAGGAAAAAGAAGTGTGCTTGCTGTCTAAAAGGACAGTTGAGAAAACAATATCTGGATGTCACCCATCCCTTTGGAAAATGAGACAAGTCTTCTGGTGCTTCCAGAAGGAATTCTGTTTCGTATCAACTCCCTACACAGTCTGCATCTGGAAATTTCCATCCTCGTGTATGACAGTTATGTGCACAAAACCTTGCCAGGTTGTCCTTAATACTAAATGGAGGCATTTATGATAGTGTTGTTTGTTATAATGGATGTTATATTTCTCTGATTTTTTTTTAATTATATATGAACAGTATCTGTCCAGACAGGGCTCAGAAGGAAAGCCCTCAGATATTTGCTGTGTTTCTGAGTTTCCTTGAAGTTTTATTTCTGTTCAGTTTTAGTTCTAGATGCCAAGTTTCTCTAGAGTAAACTGTGATATGTACTTCTTGCTCTTTGTAGATAGTGGCAATGGCTATGAGGAAGGTACAAAAATGTTCCCTAATATGAGATTGCTTTTTCTCTTATATTAGTTGTGAACTCATGTTTTTCAGCTGATTTATCTCCATAATAAGGGAACTCAGGTTTGCTATGGCTATTGCATATTAAGAGTTTCTGCTTTTCAGTTATTAAATGAGAGGGAGCTTATAGAGTCACTGATAAGGATTTAATTTTTTCTTGTGTGGTAAAGACCATTATTCCAGAGTTAGCACAGAATTTGCAGAAAGCCATTTAAAAGATAGGGAAACACAAGTTATGAAGTAAGTACTATCCCATATTGGCCATCAAGGAGTTATGTTGTGGCAGAATAAGCTAAAATGATGGTGCCAATATTGGAGCTGAGTCTGCATGCTGGATTTGGGATTTTCATCTGCAGATGATTTCTTGGTGGTAATTGTGGAAAAGTGCTGCTTTATTACAAAGGACATTAAAAAAAAGTATTAAAGTAGGATTTAAATATGACCTTTATCAAATAGAAGCCTAATTGTAACCTTTGCATCTTTTTAGCTGTGAGATCTGCAGTGTTTTGCTCAAAGGAATCCGGTTACATAGATATTTGCATTCTACTTTGTCAGAAAACTACTTTGTAGTATTTTTAGGATACTTTTTGTTACCTTTCTCTAGCCAGAGAGCCACTGTTGTTGTGCTTTCTGTCAGATTTGAGAGAAAATGTGAGGATGTTTCTGCCCTAAAGCACCTTACTCACTCCTTGGTGTGAGAAAGTGTAGGGGATGGGTAAGTTTTGGTGTATGGACAACAAAACTCCTGCTCTGTCTGTAGGACAGCAGAAGGAACAGGAACATGGTATCAAAACACAACAGGCCAGATTATAGTCAGCAAACAGGATGATAAACTTCCTGGAAGCTTGTAGTTTACTTTCAAGTTGATCTAACAATGATAAGACCGTCTGTGCACTTTTGAGCTCTACTTTTTAACAAGATCAGCAAATTCAACTGCAAATAGTACTGAATTACCATTTACTTGCTGGAATTTCTTTTCTAAAAAACACTGTTTGTTTTAGTGGTATATTTTCCTAGTTAAAGTCTTTAACAAACTCAAGAAGTCTAGACTAGCACGTAGTGCCATTAATTCAGTCAAAAAATATTTTAAGGATGTGGGCTGCTGTAGCTGTGTAATTGGACATACTATTTTCGGATAGAAGGTGAAGGTCAAGTCTTTTGGGAGTGATGGTTTTGTTTGTCTGTAGTGATAGCATCCATTCTGTAAACCATTGCACTGCAGTCTTCGCAGCAGAAGAGGCCGGAAAAATACCTTAAAATGAATCTCCAGCACTTCAAAAAACAAAAACAAAAAACCCGACCTATTCCATCAAACTGCAAGGAGCTTCTAACTGTGGATTTGGCAACTTTTCTTCTGTACTTCTCCCAGGATTTTTTTTTTTTTTTTCACATGCCCCTGGAAAATTCACTCTTGCAATTAGTAACTTTTTAATAGGCAGCTTTGGGAAAGCAAGATTAAAGCTGAAAGACCAAGCAATCTGCTTTTATTTCTGCTTCCTTCTGACAGGATTTCAGCTTGTTAGTGTAGTGTCCGCTTCATTTATGTATGCAGTATTAATTCATCCTCTGTGCTTGTGCTTTCTGTTTGAGAGTGGACCTGTCGTCTGAGATGTTTTGTTTCTTTTTCCCTTTACTTTTGGTAAGCTGGGAACACTGCACACCCAATGAGTAAAGAACATTCAGCTCTGGCTTCGCTGGGTCTCTGGCCTGCCAGCCGCTGATCTGTCCTCCCGGCAAGATCTGAGGGAAGATGGAAAACAAAATGTTTTCGGAGAGGGTGATGTGTAGACCTGGAGGTGGTCAGATTTGATCTTAGGGTCAGGTCTTCTCCTAAAGCTGCTCCCTAAGATTCACTAGCTGAGCTCACAATGCTACCTTGCCTGTATGTTCAAAGCAGCCACTGGCAGTTCATTCATTTGCTGGTCATCTGTGAGGCAGCCTTACTGTGTTCCTTAAGTGGGGGCAATCCAAAGTGTAGGAGTTCTACCTTGCAAAACTCAGGAGACGTGTGCGTGCATGGTTGCAGAACCTTTTTTGCTTGGAACAGGCCTCTATGTGGCTCACTGGCTGGAGTTTCAAGGACTTTGGGGCAGAGTAAAGCAAACTATAGCAGTCTATTGTGGATATGAGGAAGACTCCAAGTGGCGTCATTTCCTCCCCTCAGAGGAAGGAATGCAGGGTTCAAAACTATTGAAGATGCTGGAAAACAATACTTTATTTACAGTTTTTTGATTTCCTGTTCCAACAGTATTGTTCCTTTACGTTGTTCCTAGAAGTCTGGTGTCTGGGGTTTTGAATCTTTTACATATACATATATTTTCTTTTAGAGAATGGGCATTAGAAGTACCTTCCTCCCTGCAAACTCATGAATGAAATTAAAAATAAAAAAATCCTAAAATAGCGTTACATATCCTTGTGTAACCTTATGTGGAAAGACTCTGTGAGGCCTCAGCCTGTTTGTGTAATCAATGTGGGTGTTTTGGTAAGCAGCAGTATTTCCTGGTACGAGCAGTATGCAGTGCTGTCAAATTCAGGGTGAGTATTAACAGATGGCAGCTTCCACTAGTGTGCTCTGCCTGTCCTTGTCTGTAGCTACAGTGCAGGTACAGTGCAGGTGGTGTGGTGAGGTTCGTGTCCTTAAGTTAAATAGCAGTCTTAGAAACTGTCTCTGTACACTGATTGGGTATGGCAGTTTTCTTTATACTGTTTTTTATAGACTTAATATCTAAACAAATCTCTAAATCCTCTTTGATTTGAATGGAAGATGCTTGAAAGCTTTGGATTATAGCCTAAAAGAGGCTCTATGTCAGGAAAAGGTAATAATAAGCTCTCTTGTCTTAAGGTCTCAGCATTCAGACAAATAACTGCATTAAGATGATAAGTAAAATCATTCTGTAGTCAGGCTTTTATCTTTTGTTACTTTATTAAGAAAAGAAAGAAAGAAAGAAAGAGAGAGAGAGAAAGAAACAGAGAAAGGAAGAGAGAAAGAAAGGAAAAGCACAAACCCATGTGTTCTTTGTGCTCCTAAAGAACACATGCATCATAGACAAAGTGAAATTGTGCAGTTATGTTGGGAACTGGTCAAAACTGATGACTGGCCATAGACCTATGCATGACCTACAAAAGAAGAGTCTATGCTTGAATAGGGAAAAAAAGGGGGGGGGGGGGAAAGGATGAGTAAGAGAAGAAAGGAACTGAGGAGGGTTTTTTATTTTCTCTCTACTCTGTGTCAAATTTTGTGAAATTATTAGTTTATTTGACTGTATGGCAATCTAGCCATTCAAATGGAATGGCTTTATTCCTGCAGTTCTATTCTGGATTTGAATATGCTCAATTCATTGTTGTAAGATGGTGGTGATCATTACAGCCTTGAATAAATGAAATCTTTTTCAGTGGATGTAAATGGGATTACCATGTAAATATCCTCTGATGTAATTAATATTTAGCAGGTGATTAGATAGTAGCATAAAAAGTAATGGTCAGGGAGCTAATAATACTCTTTTGGATATCTATCTAGGCAATAAAGAAATGAAGGATGACATATTGTTTGCATTTGCACATTTGAAGCAAATCATGAATCAAATAAAAGCCAGGAAAATATTAATGATTGCATCTCCATGGAAATTGGCTCATAACCATGTAAGCAAATGAAAATTCACGAGGCCGGTTCATGACAGGCAACAGGGTCATGTAACCATCTTCTGTTTGTTTGAAGCTGTCTGTAAAATAAAAGAAATTTAAATGCTAGTAGGGTTGTACTCATGTTGGAATGGCGTTAGGAGAAGTAACATTGTCATTTAACCTTTTGAAATTTCCTCATTTTATTCTCTAAGTTCTAATCTGAAGTAAACAACATGCTTTTCAAACCAGACCGCGAGAATTCCATAGCTATAATTGTGGGTTGTTTTTTTTTTTCCTTGGATGACACAAGGGTTAGTTTATTTAAACACTTGAAAATATTTGTTCAGAAATGGGAGTTTAAATTCACAAATCATGTAAGTATGTGTGTACCATGGTTGTGTTTATTAAATATCATTTTTTTTCTAGTAAATGTGCCTTAATTAAAATACTTCTAGTTTTTCAAGGTGAATTGTAAGACTTTCTTGCCATCAAGGTATATTTGATGGAGAGTCAATACTGGTTTTAATTTAATCTTCTAACACCCTTGTCAAATCCAGCTGAAGAAAGTCCTGTCATCCATTCCAGTGGGACCATGGATCAGGAGTGCTGGGGATCTGGTTATGCAAATCACAGTTGGTTCTTTTGATATAAAGAAATCAAAAGAAACTCAGTTTACTGTTGCAAACAGTTTACATTTTTCAGATTAGTCTAGTTGTTTAGTTTGTTCCATCTGTCCACTCATGATCAAGGAAAAGAATGTGAAATTGCAGGAAATAGTCAAAGGCGACAAGCAGAGTTTTTCAGCTTTTTACAGGAAAAAGTACTGTTTCAGCCTTTTCAACTATTTTCTTTCACACTTTTCATGCCTTAAGTAATTACCATAACAAAATAATTGCTTTGGTTACCCTTGCTGGAAATAATTGTTCTGATCTGCTTTGTTTACAAAATACTGCAAATTCAGTGTTCTTTGCTGCGCTGGAAAGTGTTAATTTACTAATAGATAAGAAGATTCCATCACTGTTGTTGGAAATGAAGCCAGTTGAAGGAATTTCTCATCTCACAAAAAATGGTAAAGGTGCAGGTGCTGTATAAGCTGCTGCTGGAAGCAGGTAATCCAACTCTGTTTTTGTAGACTGGGAATTTCTTGAGTTAGCATAGAAGGACATTCTTATCACAATATTCTATTTTATTTAAAATTTTAAAGTGTTAAAAGTAGGAGCAATAAAAGGAGCTTTGAGTTTAAACAAATATCGAAAACATAGATTTTGTTTTATTGTATACAACAGGACTATATTAGTTTGATGATGACATTTCCTACTATGTGATGATGGTACCACAAAAATAGATATAATTCTCTCTATAAATGCTTTTTTTTTTATGAATCAGTGAGCACATGTGTTTCTATTTTTAAAAAAAACTCAACACTGTCACCATTAGTGTCTTCAAAAGTTGTCTGTCACTAAATTTATTGCAGGATCGAGGAACTCTGCAGCTGAAACTGCTTTCTGACTTATTTGCAAAGAGAGCATGCTGTCTGTTTAAATTTTGCTGTGAAAAATATCCAGTTCTCCACTGAAATTTTATAACATAATCTTACAAATGGAATTCGATACTATATACTATATTAAGTATATTTGTCTGAGAATTTAAGTGTGCCCTGTCACAGATTAACTGCTCTACCTGTCTGTGTAAAAGAAAGATTGCTGTTAAGACAGAATTGTTCTTCTCCTGGTAGGTATATAATCTTGAGAAGAGTAGAGTATCGAGAAATCTTGGATTTCAAAATGAGGATCACATTCACAGAAGTGCTTCAGCGACTTTGCTCATAGGGGCTATCACTGAAGCTCACTGTAATGACTGCATTAGCTGCTTTGGCTATTCTGATGTATCACTTCTTCAAAAGTGAAATTGGATGATTTGCAGTTAATGCTATACCTGTTAAGTCGGTGAAGAGTTTGCAAATTAGTGTTTTCTTGGAGTTGTTTATTGTGCGTGTAATTTTAAGGTGTTTTTTTTTTCTTCATATTTTGGAGAGGATTACAGCACGAGTAAAGTCAAGATACTTGAGTACCTCTAGTGAAATCGTTTCAAATGAATGGAATGACTTTAATTTTCTTTGTATTTTTTGGGAGCTTATTCTCCACAATGCCATCTTATTTTCTCTATCTTTCACTGAAGCCTTGCTTTTGGTTTGGAATCATTCACAATGTTTTCAAAGACCTTTGGTGATTTACAATTTCCCGTTTTATAAATCTGCCCTCCTGTGGGTATTTCTAAACTACTGGCTGTATTGACTTCAGCAACAAAAAGCTTCTTATATATCTCTGTGATAAGTAATTTAAATACTGTTTTCTTAAAACTTGTATTTTGTCTCAAAAATAAAAGTGATTTCACAGTGAATGTGTTTAATTAGCAACCTTATTATAGTTAGTGCAGACCTGGATGTCTTTTGATAATGTGTGTTCTAGGTCTGGTATATTTTAAGGATAGGCCACAGCTTATGCCATTGTTGGGAGTTTTTAAAAATAAGGCTATAGTCTTACTAAGACTTGGAAATGTAATTCATGCATTTCCATACATACAATTCATGCAGTGGTTATTGCATGAAATGAGGCACTGTTGCACATGATCCTTTGAACTTTGTACCATCTGATCATGCCAGCACGTATCTGAATGACAAGCGATAGGAATTACCTGGAGGTAAGACAGGCTTCAATATGCAGGGTAGCATTCTGATTTCCATTGTTTAGGAAAAACTTAATTGGGTTGTATCTGCTTTTTTTTTTTTCCTGTATTCAGGAAAATGCTTTTTCTAAACACTATACTACAGCTTTGCTGCAGGCTTCATAAATAATTGAAATTAAGGTAGAAAACTGCTTTTTATACTCTTCACGCTACATGGTTTTCTTAACCTAAGTGTGCAAATACAGGCTTGCAGCCAGACTACATTAAGTACTGCTTGAGAAGTACACATTATTTATACACTGCTGGCAATCAAAGTTGTTGAATTTTCTCCCACTCTTAATTCCTAATTAGAATGTAACTACATTAAGCAGAAATAATCTCAGAATTAAAGACTCAGTAAGCTCATATTAGAAAAAGTGTTATGCGTCGAAAGCAAAGCATGTAATAATGTTTTGGTGGGCTTCCATAATGACCGCCTGTCAGTAGTTTCAAGTTCTCTTAGTTTATAGATAAAACTGTTTTTAAATTAGCTGCTTGCCTTCCTCATTAAAGACTTAATGGTTCTTTTTGCTATTGCCGAGTCAGTTGCTCTTCTTCTTTCTGCAGATTCAGAATTATGCTTTAAATTTTCATTCTGAAAGGTGTGATGTTTTTTATCTGCTTTTTTTCTCGTAATTTGTGATAAAGACTATAACTGTCAATCCAGGTGGTTATCTGTGTGTCAGAAGGCTCAAGATTGTTTTCAAACTTCCTTATGAACTGTGGAAAGATAAAGAAGGGAGAAGATAAACAGAAAAACACAATTCCTGTCCTGTAGCACTTTCAAGATTTCCAGTGATTGAATCAGAAAATATTGAATATTGTTCATGACGGGTCATTTGTGGCAAATGTATTTCTCATCTTGACCATATTACACTTTCTGAAACTTTTGAGTTGCTTTAAGTTGAAAGAAATAGAATTTGATGCCCAGAACTTAATAGTTGTCTCCAAAATATGTTTTGAAATGTTAAATTCTTTTAAACAGATGTTCTGTTAAACCCCCCCTCCCCAAAATAAACAAACAAACAAAAAGAGTACTAATTTTGGGATTAAAATTTAACTGAAAAAATTGATTTTTATTAAATAGAACAAGCAAATATTAATGCATAAAAAGAGTAGAAAACCAGTGTATGAAGTATAAAGGTTTCAAATGTATGGATGCTTCTCTAATTAAACAGGAACATACTATTGCTTTGAGACCAACAATTGCTCTGAAGTTTTCTAACTTTCTTGACTTGTTGCTAATGAACACAGCTGAAGTCATGGAGATCTGCCAGTGAATACCTCATTATAAATTCAGGAAACTGCTAACATTTATGAGAGGTAAACATTGTAGACATCTTTTCTCTTCCGTTCTCGCTTGAGTAACACAAGGTCAGCTGTGATATTAGCAGTACATGATTCCTTTTGTAAAATGTACCACCAGGACCATGTGATACTCACACTTGTGAACGTTTTTCAATCTCAAGTGTCTTCTCTTTATCAGGAAATCTTCAAAATACTTCAAAAATATTCTGGAAATATTTTTTCTTTTCCTGTTGTCTCATTAACTGCTTAATAAAGGTCCATTTGAATGACAGGGCCAAACTGTAAAGTCTTTATCCATATGGACCACTCTTGTTTATATATCTGTTGCAGCAGACCATCAGTCTGTTGGTGATGCTGAGACTGGAATCTAACCTGTTTGCTTTTTCCTGGGATAACGGTCCAGTTACCAAATGCACATGTTCTATACAACATTTGCAAAAAAGATTAGACTCTAATCTTCTGCTCAGCTTTCAGATCAGCATTTATCCTGTATGCCAGTGTATGACCTTTCTCTAAAGTTCTAGTTAAGCAGCTTTCTCTATTTGGCTTCATTTGGTAGCAGTATGTACTAACTAGCCTGACATCTACCCTCTGATCTACAATTCAGGCACGTTCTGAACTTCAGGTATGCAAGACTGAGCAATGCAAGCATAGAACCAGCTTTCAAAAATGAAAATACTATATATGGGAGACAAGATTCTTGATATCTGCAAAGAGAAGGGGGCAAAATGTTGCACTAAGCCTTGTTTCTTCAGTACAAGGAAGAGGGTGGAGATGTGTTATGTCTGAGTTGGTTGAGGTGAACTGGGCCTGCACCACAAATATTGTCCTTTCATTGGCTTGAAAGCTGAAGGAATGAGGGAATCAAAATTAAAAGAACAGTTATGGCTTAGGGAGGTGATATTAAAGGTGAGAGAGAGATCAGTTAAAGGGGCATTTCCTTGTTGAAGGAGGGAACTGAGTCCGTGTGCAGGAAAGGGTGAAGAAGATGCACATTTGAAGCGGAACTGAAAAAAATGTTTACAGTGACTAGAGAAAGGTGAAGAAAGTTATCAAGGCACAGGACAAGGTGAGGAAAGTTTTCTCACTCTTGGAAAAATTTTCTGATATTAGAGAACTTGAGCAGAAAATTAAAAATTATATGAGAGAGAGATCACCCCAGTATGAGGCAGCATGTTCATGTATGACCAGGCTATGAAGAGCCATCCTTCTTCAACGTGATCAACATTTGCATGTGTGTATGTTTATATTTCTAAGAGTCGTCCTTGGTGAAGTAAACAAGACAGGTCTGCTTTGTCAGGCAGTCTGATGCCCGTTTGGGGCATCTTTGTATGAATGGAGGAGAGAATAGTTTTGTTGGTTTTGGAAAGGAAATGGGCATTAGAGTGGGAAATATTGCAGATATGGTCCATCTATTCCCGCATCTTTATGGACAGCAGCATCTGAATTCAGCTTTGAAAGCTGTAGGTGCTGACTGGAGAAACAGTTTCTCTGACCCTTGCTGGTGCTCCCTGAGCTGCTTGCAATTCATCCAGTCCTGCAGGCCTTGGGAAAAACAGGTGGTGCCTCAGCTGGTGAATTGAGAGAGAAGAGTCTTTTGTTTGACAGTAGAAGCCAGCCTGATTAGCTTTTGCCACTGTTTCTGGCACAGGTTGATGGGGAGAGGAGGGGAAATGCATTTACCACAGCTGCTACAAAGCTGGAGTCTTCTGTATTGAATTTTTTTTTTTTTTTTTTGTAGTAATATTGCATGAAAGTGCTTGAACAAAAACCAGCATGGTGTGCTTCTGGGGCCAGGAATCTGATATAAATTAATTACTGTGTGCAAAACTTTGAACTGGTGGGGAAAATGTTACCTTGATGTGTGTGAACTAAATTAACCATGGTAAAAAAATACATTTGGCCAGTTGGCTATAATCTGGAGCACTTCTCTTCCCAAGCGTAGAGTTCTGTCTTCTGCCTAGGATTGTTCTGAATATTCTGAAAAGAGCAAGATATTGCCCACCATCCTGAAAGCCTGTAGCTACATTAAGAATGTAGAAGCCATCTAGCCACATCTATGTTAAATTGTAACATATGAACAGTTTCCTTTTTGTGGGTTTCTTTTAGTTTCCTTGACAGTATAAAAAAATAAAATTTTATTCAGCTTCAGTGAAAAAAGATCTTGCAAGCTTTATTCAGCAGGCTTCAAGATGGTCAATTGGGTGCTTCCATTGTCCTGAAGGGAAAGTACACAGGAAATGACCTTATTAAAAAAAATATCTTTTGTAGTCTGTTTTGCTTTTATGGCAGTATAAATTTAAGAGTTGAAACAATATTAAAAGCGGTTTGAAGTGGAAAAAAGTGACTTTTACTTTAATTCTTTCTCCAAGTGAAAACAAATATTTCTTTCCAGGCTGACAAAAAGATGATTTCTCTTAGAAAAATGGGTATATATTTTGTGATCCAGGTGTTCTGACATAATTGCAGGACTTAATTTCATATCTGTCAAAAAGACAGAAACTCTTCCTGCCCTGGGTATCTTCTGCAGGCAGATATCTTTGTCTTCCCTGATTTCATTCCAGATGTCAGGGAAGTCATTTGTGCTGTTGGCAGCTTCTTGCACAAACTGTAGAAGTGTTTTTTGTTTTTGGTTTTTATTTTTTTATTTTTTCGATAGCACAGAAAGCAGCTTTGGAGGGGGAAAGAAAACAAAAACAGAAAACAAACAAAGAAAAAAACAACAATCCTTCTCTTACTTTGATACAATAAGAAGAACCCCATAACAGGAACTCATTGTGAGTTCTGTGTGAGACATGCTGCTTCACAAAATGGCAGCAGATCAACAGACAGAAGAACTCATTAGTGGTTGTTTGGCACAAGTAACAGATTCTTATTTAATTTTTGGATTTGGATTTTCAGACTTTGTTTGAATTTTCAGTCATGGTTATTTCCTGTAGTGTCTTAGAGCAGTTTTACCCACCAAAGGTAAAAGTTAGTATAGTAACTAGTCCAGAAAGTATGTCAAAATAATTTACAGTGCTGAAAGGATGAATCCAGATACTACAGCAGATATCAGATATCTGTTAGCTGACATGCTGGTAGCACAAGATTAAACTTTGGAAAATGGTGTTGTGCCAGTTGCATTGCTTTACTGCACCTTGAGAAAACTAGAAATTGAAGGTAAATTAAGGGAAACTCTGGAATCCACTTAGAAAGTGTTAGGAAAGGTGAGGTAACAAAGGTCTGGAGTCCTGGAACCCACAAGGATTTATTTTCTGTGCTTGGTGTTGTGCTCAGACCTACACAGATGTGTTGACAAGTCTTAAACTGACCTCAGCAAGATGTGTAATATGCTCCAGGAAACCAAGATGAGTCATGACATGTGTGCATGGTAAATGAAAGTACATTGTTTGAGCTGATTTTTTTATTTTTATTTTTTTATGAGCATGAGAATCATGTATTCCAGTTGCTCCAGTCAGTCTGGGAACAGAGACAACTTAGCTGTGTCCTTGTTATTTTCTGCTCCTTCATGTAACCTGGTACTCAGTACTGAGTCTGGATGTTGAGAAGCAGACTTGGAGTTATGGCAGAATGTTTTGTGCTATTTCACTGGAGTTCCTGACTTTGATTGATTCTTCTTTAGTAAGAGACATAAATTTGGTGAGATCTCCATTTTGTTCTTTCATTTTTCCTAGGTGTACTCTTTTCAGTGGTTGCTAATACCTAAACACCTTCAAAACCTTCTCTAAACTTTTTTTTTCTGCTAGCTCAGCAGCTGTAAACTCCTTTATGGAGTTATAGAGTTTATGTTTATGGGCATTGTTGTATATTTTCCTTTTCATGTCTGTTATTTCTATGCTGGGTTTCTCCTTAAAGCTGCTTTTTCTTTGTTTACTGTTTTTTGAAGAGTTGTTCTTGGCTGTTCTCACTTGATGTTCAAGAAGCGCCAGTCTTTTGAATAGTCATGCCTCTCTCAGACTGAATGCATGTTCGTATGAGTTTAGAGACGTTTATTTTTCCGTAGTCACTGTGAGGGCTTAAGGTTATTTAACACTGTAACAAAAGCATTAACTTCTCCATCCTCCAACCTGATGACAGCTATCTGTTGTAGCAAAGGCCAGAGACAGAGACGTTGTGTGCATGGGGCCAGTGGTGTTTCCCCGTTACAATAAGGGAGTTGCTAAGGTCATTGGGCATTAGTGAAACATGGTGAAAGTGCAGAGATTTCAGCATTGCTTGGCACTGTGGGTGAAGACCGTTGGAGGTCTCCCTACCCACAGTGCCCTGAATTCTCTCACCACTGTTCTAGGAGAAGTGCAGTTTGTCAAACTTTGTGATATGTGTGGTTTTGCCGTACTTGATGCTTGGAAGGATTCAGTGCTTTGTGGGACATAGTGTTAAACTTTTTTTAGGAAGTAAATCTGCAGTGATGGGAACAAGTGCTGGCAAATCTTTAGGAAAAACTAGCCTTGTGTCTGCACTACTCCTGCTGTATGAGATCAGTGACATAACATGAATTTGTGCCAAGTTGCTGGAAAGGGCTAAAGTCACCCCAGGCCTCCCTTCCTCAGTGACCTGTGTCTGGGCTCCTGAGAGCTGGGATTTTCCTGGATGCGTTTTCTGATAACCTCTGCAGATAAGAGGTCTGGGACAGTTTTGCTTGGACACGTGGGGAATCTGTTTATTGCAGTTGATGTATACTCTTGTTGACCTCACGACTCTTGGCTGGTATCTTGAATCACTTAGGAAAAGCTAATGCCCCAGCTCCCAGATCAGTTTTTCAATTTCACCCTCAACCAGCTGAATACTCACCTTCCTTCATAGTCACGGAAAATGAAGATCTTTTGGGATAAAATAAATGCTGATGAGCAGTATGTTTGGTCTATGGGGAAATAACGTGAACAGAGAAAGATTTCAGTTTTAGAGGTAGTTCTCATGATTTTTTTTCCTTTCAATTTGAAAGCATACATAATACTGTTGACTGGTTTTGTGAAAGCTTTCAAAAGTGAATTTCAAGTCATACAATTTAACAGGCTTTCAGTACGCGTGGGAATGGTTCTGCACTGTACAGTCAACACACTCAAATGTGCTGTAACCCCTGCAGATATTCATAGCATGGAAGGATATAAAGGGCTGTTGTCCACCAACAGTTAACTGTTGCAAATGAATTAGTGGCTTTTTAAAATATCAATAAAATACTAGGAAGAAAGCACAAATAGCTTGGAAAAAGAGAGATTAAAAAAAAAAAATCTACATCAGTATAGAATGTGGTATGAAATGTAATATACTGGCAGTAGTCCAAACTTAGTTCTTTTTATGTCCTAGATAACTAGTTTGGTCTCGTCAGTAATAAAAATGTTCAGTTACACAGTCCTCAGCAGAGAAAGGTTCACTGCACATGAAAATGTTTTAAGTTCTAGTTTTAAGATAGGAAAAAGAGGGATGCTGTGACTGCTACCCTTCCACACAGGGGTTATTTATTGCCTCTTTTATGGAATTTGCACCACGCCAGAATTCAGATGAGTTTGTGTACAGTGTACAATGCCCAATGGCTTGGAGCTAAACGGTTATGAAAGACATGACATTTGTGCTCTTGTGGTGCCAGTTTTTAATGGGTAAAGAATATGCGTGTCTGTGTGAAGGATTATCAATGTAAGACTTCAGTTTACAGTGTGTAGATACTTTCAGAATGTACCTCAGTCTTTGTAATAGAATGAATTCATAAAAAATAACGATAGCCTTTGTACCTGAAATGTGATTTATTTTGGGAATGACTGTACATCTCATTTCCAGTTTTTAATGCGAAATACAAATTACTCTTTTGTTATTTTGTTGGTGATATTATTTACTACTTATTTGTTTCCCAATTATGATGTTCTTGGGAAGAAGGAAGTGTATGTTTTCATTAAGCAAAACCAGGTGCAGCTGACTGTATTGTTTAAACCAATTGACTTTACAATAGGTTTGATTATTAATAGAGCAGAAATCTTACTTGTGGTAACTATGGTAAATGTTGCACTTCATAATAGTATCTCCAGATTAATTTTATTTTAGAAACTAAAGGCTCATTTTGGCTTTCTCTGTAGTAAAATTGTGAAGTGCTAGAGCTAGATTTTGAAAATGACTCATTTTGCTTTTGCCTGATTTTTACATGAGTGCAGGGTGGAAGCTGTACTTCAGAGAATGTTCTATTTCTCAGCTTCATTAATATTTCACTGTTTAACTCTTTTTATACTACATTTAGATAGGCTCTTACATCATGTTTAGGATAACAGAGCCCCTAAATGTTTTATAAATCAAATATTTATTTTAGATTCAGAATAGTACTCTAATGTAACTCTATATCCAAAATGTAAGAAATTTAGGAAACAGTTTGTAAGTGTAAAATGCCAAATGTAATTTGAGTATTCCTGTAATAACTGCTTCCTTATTTGTCTCATTTCATGCAGGCATTCCTTCATCGAATGATCCAATGTGCTGCAGCCAAAGTGGATAAAAATGTCACAGAAGAGACAGTTAAGGTTAGTCTCCTAATTGCGCATGTTTTATTTTGTATTGGATGTTCTATTTATCTGTGTTTTATCCTTTTGCAGATGTTGTTTTCAAATATTGAAGATATTCTTGCAGTTCACAAGAACTTCCTGTCCCTCGTGGAGGAGTGTTTGCAGCCAGAACCTAGTGCACACCATGAAGTTGGAACTTGCTTTCTTCATTACGTATGCTGTCTTCTATTATAACTTTGTTTCACCTTTTTTTTTTTCCTTTTCTGATTGTCTTTATTAATTAATGTAATGATGAGGAAAAAGTATGACCTGATTGCATAGTGATAAGTATATTGAGGTCGTCTCTTGGTTACTGCCATCCCCAAGAGAAGGAGGGGGGGATGAAGAAATGAAGGAGGAACATAAAATGGACAAGTCTTCATTGTTCATTTTTTATATTCAACAACTAATGCCTTTTGTAACTATGAATTAAGGTTGGTTTTTGTTTGTGTGTGTGTGTGTATAATACTATTTTTTTCTTGTAAATGAAGAGGAAAAATCAGTTGAAAGAAGTAAATGTTAAACCTGTACCAAGCAAATGTGTATCTACTGCCAGAGTTTTCACATAAACTCATCTTCAGGGCCCTTGAGATTGATAAGTCAAAAGTATATTTTAAAGCTGAGCATGGCTTTAAGTTTTTTGCACATCAGAAAACTACAACTGCTTTTTAGCAGCAAAAATAACATCAGACATCTAGTGTTTGCCTGTGGCATGATGGATGAGAGACTACACAAGAGCAGAGTGGTGGCTGGGGCACTGGCACATGTGGCCCTGGGAGAGGACAGGGCTCTGTGCTGTGATACTGTTGTGTTCTGGCAGGCTGCAGGAGCACTACTGCCTCCTATCACACTGTAACTGGTTATAGAGTAGGAAACCAATGGTGCTTGTGGGTTCCAAGGGCTGTCTCTTTCACCAGAGCCCTGTTTGGTATAAATACATCTGGGATTTTTGAAAGGGACCTCAGCCCAAACTGACACACCGAGCCCTGCAGTGTTGGAGTGGCTTGCTAGTGTGTGTGATAGAGGTACCAGGAAAAAGGGGGTATAAAGAAGGTGACGTTGTAGTAGACTTTATTTATGTTGGTTGCTCTTAGATCCTAGGAAAAAAAGTGTGCATAATTAGGGAAGAATTGCTTATATTGGGTAAATATTTCCATAGTTCTTAGCTGTAAAAATTTTTTTATTTCTTGTAACCCAGTTCCTCCACAAGCATTTTTTTAAGACTTCATTAGTAATTTTCTATGTGTATAATTTTTCTTGGTGGAGTAAAACAAGGATGTCAGGGTTACAAAGCTCTGTAAAATTAAGGCAAGTTAGTTTACTTTCTGCCCCAGACCCAACAAGAAGTGTAGATGTCATTGTTATCTTTGCTTAAAGTCCCATTTGTTTGCTAAATCTTTGTTTATTCATTGTGAGAGGAGAAAATTATTAATGGTTAGTGGAAACATTTTACGGAAATTGAGTAACATCAGTTTTTGACTTGATGGAATCATGGATGACATTTGGAAATAGATGTTTGCAGTCAAAATAGGTAACGACGCCAATAAAGAAGATACTAATTGTGCTTTTTCTCTGGTGTTTCTCCGTTGGTGGTCATGGTGTATTTTTTTTTTTTTCATCCTGTTTTTGTTAATAGTTCAAATTCTGAAATTTTTCAGGGAATTCCCAAATGGTGCTTCTAAACTTTAAACTTCATTATTCTAACTAAAAGCAGGAATAAAAGGGGCAAGAAACCTGGAGCTCAAATAGTAAATGTAGGAGAAATGGATAACCTTCCAAAACAAATATTGTGTTAGTTAAGCAGCTTTCAAAAATTTGATTTCCATGTTTTATTTATTAAAAATAATCAAAATGTCAAGTGAAGAAAAATTTCTTTGTTTCTGTAGAAAGAGAAATTTCGTATCTATGATGAATACTGCAGTAACCACGAGAAGGCACAGAAAGTTCTGCTTGACCTCAACAAAATAAGAACAGTGCGGACATTTCTTCTGGTAAATAAACTTCGAATTGATGTTCTAACAGTATTTTTTTTTTAATTTGGACATGAATTACTAGCTTTGTTGTCTCCACTATGTAAAAACTATGTAACACCCTCAAGTGGTCAGCGGGTAGTTGCTGCTGGGGGTGATGTTTTTAGAGAAGGTGATTGTGTGCATCAGCAGCCCTTGGATCCATGCGTTACACAGCATAAGGCTTTATGCCTTGAACTTGCTTTCACAGAAAGAAAAGGGTGCAAATTGAGCTATGTCTGTGAAAAGGAGAAAGAATAGATCAAGTTGTGTGAGGAATGGCAGGAGGGATAAGGAAAAGAGAGAAAGAAGCTGAAAGTCTAGGCAGAACTTCTGATGATAAAATCCACATTCTTGTACTGTAGCTTAAGCTTTGCTGAACAGCAAAATGTTTTCTAATGGTTCATAGAGTAGTCATCCTGATTGTAGAAAGACTTAACAAGAGATTAAAAATAAAAGTAGGGCACCTAACCAGCTACACTGTTATCTTCTACTTTACAGGACAACTAAGGAGGAGTTTTAGAATGTTAAATATGACAGACCTCATTATTTTTTCACAGCAAAAACAGTTTCCATATAAATAATGAGTTTCCTAATTGTTGACCTTATTTGTTACAAGAAGATTTTAGTGTGGAATGACTTTACATTATCCTTCGTTGCATCCTGTGATAATGAGGTCAGCTTTGAAGTGCACGGCCTTTTGTGTTGGAACTTACACACTTGGGGATGTTCCCTTGATTATGATATTGAAATTCAGAGTGATCAAATCCAATTATTGAGTTTTTGGGACTACAAGTGAACTTAAGCAAATGTCCCTATCAACAAAGCTTCACAGATGTGGTTTAAAGCATCACAATATTTATTTATTAATTTCTACTATACTGTAGACTTTCACTACTGCTGTTTGTTGTCAGAGTTGTTGGGGAAACTGTCCTTGAGCAACTTAATAAATTTTGGAAAGATACTGATTCTGGCTCCTTTCCTATCAGCATTAACTTACAGCCAGGGAATTTTGTTATTGTAAGGGTATCTTGAAGCACCATCTGCCTTTTTTACGGTCTCTTATTGCTATAGAGCTTGTTTTGAGATAAAGAAAGCCAAATGTGCAATTGTGGCAGTTCATGATATGTTAGTGTTACGTACTGCTGGGGGCATGCATATGGCTTCTGCATTAGCTTATCGTTCCTCCGAAATTTGGGATGTGCCTGTAGAATAGGCAGCAACAATCCAACCCAGAAAAAGAGATCTCTGACTATTCAATTTGAAAGTAAAATTAAATCCTTCTATCCAGACAGAACAGTACAGGTAATTAGAGGTGTGATTAACTATAAATAACTAGGAGTTGAAACCTGACTTTTGTGCCTTTAAATATAAAGACAGACATTGTATAAACCAGTAGTTCCCATTGCTGTTATCTTGTACAAGATAGTCAGTCTTTCTTAGTAAAGCTTTTTGATTGGTAGGTTAAGTGAGGTCCTTTAGGATAAAGCAACCTTTATGATAAGGCATAAAGTGGTTGACCAGGAATACAGAGCAGATCCTTAAGGGTGGACTACAGAACCCCATAGCAGTACTGGATGTTGGGGACATGCATTGTGAATTAGGCACCGAGTGGAGCAGTCACCCAGTTGTGTAACCATTGTTTCAACAATGGGTCTACATCCAGATTTGTGGCCTGTATCAAAATATGATCTGTGTTTAAAATGCTTGTGTTTTCATGTTAGACATCTTGCTCTTTGAAACCATAGATGATCTCATGTCAATTCCATCTGATCTCTTGATAAAATAATTTTCATTATTACTGTAGATCTTTATGCACTTGTGCTTTGATTAGCAAATTCAAATATTTGCTGTGAGGTCCCTTGTATGCTTGGTTATCTCAAGTAGCCCTAAATCTTTTCTCTCTCTCTCAGCTGCTTTTTCATGGATGTCAGCAGTATTTCAAATATCTTTGCTTCCGTGGTTGGTAGTTGTCAAAAATCAGAGATTCTTTAGCCCATGACTAAAGATATTTTATTCAGCACCCATCATGTTTAGGTATAAGAACTTGTAAACAGAAGACCTTTATTGTGTTAGGATGACCGTGTTGAAATCCATCAAACTGTTTCTCATATTGCTTTCTACCTCAAACAGCATCCATAATGATCACTCTGAATTCTGTGTTGTTGTTATTAACATGTGAAAGAATATTTTCATAATTTTATTCATTGCCTCTTATTGTAAACATTTACATAAATGGCCACTCTTAGTTGAAGAAGGTGGTGAGGGTTACCTGCATAATGATTCCTGCATGACACCACCACTTCCTTGTTGTGGATGATAGTCTGTATACCTGCCTGTGCATGTGTTCAAGTTTACTCTTGTGATAGTCTTGCAAATCTCTCTCATAAAATATTTAATATTGATATATATAATTTATATAGAGCTAGCCATTACTGCTGTGTGTGTATGCTCCTATCTTCGTGTTTGAAAACCTTAAAGGCAACTGCTTATGTTATAGAAACTTGATGTGTAATAGAGATTAAAACCAGTTGTGGACTCGTCTCTTCAACTCTTGTGTAACTCGTTGATTTGAGAAACTGTAATTTTATAAGGATTTTTTAATTTGTGAAACTGTTTGCTCTTTAGAATTGCATGCTCCTTGGAGGACGTAAGAACACAGATGTGCCATTGGAGGGATATCTTGTAACACCAATACAGAGAATATGCAAGTATCCACTTCTTTTGAAGGTACTCCAGAGTTTTTTTTAATCTGGGATTTCTTATTTTCCATATAAAACTTGTTCCCAAGCATATTTCAGTGTAACAGTGGAAACTGTCTCCCTTCAGAGTGAATGATCTCTATTGCATCCAGACTTGTGTTCATTAAAGCTAAGACAAGACTTCTGATATCAGTATTAAAAGGACGAAGGAGTCTGGCTCAATGAAGATTGTTAGCTCCCCTGTAGATGTAGTAGTGAAGTTGCCTCTTCATTGTTGAATAGAAGTGAGGCAGTCAAGTGAGTTTAATGAGACTGATGCCAGCTGGATTTAACTATAGCTTTGCTTAAAATGCTTGGGGTTTTGTGTTTGTTACCAACATACATTGCTGAATCTAATTTACCATCATGAAATGGTAAATTAAAAATATATATGAAAGTGATTTGAAAGAAACACTTCAGAATAACAGTAAGATGTGTGATTTTTTTTAAATAAATTTAGAGATAGTGTGCTGGTGGCAGTATTAAAGCTTCTAGCTAAGGCTTACGAAAGAATGTACCCAACCCCCTGTCAGGATGTGCATTGAAGGCTGCACTTCATCCGAGCTATAAAAGCAGAGTTGGTAGTTTGAGATAGGAAATCTTCAATGAATACTGGCAACTCCGCTTTTGTTTTTCAGTATGGCTGCTATTGCAAATAGTCATACAAAATCAGTGAGTCACCTAAACTATTGTTTGCTGCTCCCTTGTGTTACATTAGATTAAACAGTAGAGTGGAGCTAAATAAACTGTTTTTGTTGTTTTTTTTTCTGTCCTGAGTTGCAGGAATAGCAAGTGTTAATTTTAACGTCCATAAACTAACATTTTAAAGCAGAATTGTTATCTTTGTTGTTGAACAGTACTGTCCCATAGTATTTAAAAAAAACAAACAAATGTCAATATGCAGAAACACAGAGGTGAGAAAAGAAGCAGAAATAAAAACTCTTTTCTAAGTAGTGATTTTTTTGTTATTACAAGTAATTTGTTTCTCTGAGTTTTAGTTTCCTACTTGGACAAAATGCTAGAGGGCTTAGTATTTTGCACCTATCGAAATAAGTCTGTCTATGATTTGATTTTGTATCCTGGTCAATTTAAGCCTTCTGTAATGTTCACTTGGAGATCAAAGACAAGTTATTTTTTCTTTTAATGTCTTAACAGGAGTTACTGAAGCGGACTCCAAGGAAGCACAGTGACTATACAGCATTAATGGAAGCCCTCCAGGCCATGAAAGCTGTCTGTTCCAACATAAATGAAGCCAAGAGACAAATGGAGAAATTAGAATTTTTGGAAGAATGGCAGTCTCACGTTGAAGGATGGGAGGTAATGTCACAAAATGTGTCACTTTGCATTGAGGGAGATGTACCAATTTTCAACAAGCATTATTACACAGGTTTTATAATTCTTAGGATATGCTGAGCTCCTCACTTCTGTGAAATGACAGCTTTTATTTAGGCTCTGCACTATGAATCCATCACTGATCACTACTATATAGAATGTCACTGATTGGTGTCTACATTTAGACCAGTGAGTTAACTCCCCATGCTAATTTATGCCTCTATGCCTCTGTCCAGTCTGATAATAGTCCTTCAGTTAATCAGCCATGTTGGCTACCTGCCAAGATTCAACAACTTGACTGCTGACAAGATTAATGTCTGGTTTGAAGCTGACGAACCTTAATAGTAAGAGGTTCACGTCCTTCTCCTTGTAAAGTGGTGATGAGTGCTATCTCCAAAGCTCTCCCCTCAAATCTTGTGCTAATCCTGATATATGTAGACAATGCTTCTTTTCTCTGAGGTTTACTGCCTGGAAAAGATAAAATGAAAAATGTATTTTTTTGCATGCTAGTCTCATAGACTGAGATTAAATCTTTTGGCTATGAAATAGGAAATGGCCTTCATACAGTACAGAGAAAAGAAAGGGTTAGAGGTGTGGATGGGACCTTGAATCAGAGAAAACTTTGAGATAGATCTGCTTGAACTTTAATCGACACAGGAAGTGAGACAACAAAAATGTTGACAAGAATAGTCAAATTTTAAGTAAAAATTAATACTAGTAGTAAAATGGTAGAGAGGAAAAGCAGTCTATACATACAATTGTTCCCTCCCTGCTGTTGGCTGTTGCTAAGACTGGGTCTGTGATGCTTTTCAGTGTTTTTTTCAGTGGCAGCAAAATTTATATAATACCTTTGAGGTCACCCCTACCCTGAAATTTCTCTTTTTCCTTGTACTATGTCATTATGCTCTATTTTATATTGTACATCTGTTTACAACACCTGCTGTTTCTTGAACTTGTTCTTTCTAAGGATGCCTTCTGCTTCTCCAGCAGAGGATTAAGTGTTTCCCTGCTTTCCAGAAAGGTTCAGGAGAATAGCCTCTATTTGAATGAACAAAAATTACTGTGAATGAAGAAAACCATAAATGGTATCTACAGTGCTGTAAAATGATTTCCTGTCTGCTCCATGTGAAATCTGCTGATCTATGAGGGCAGAATTTTAATTTGTTTTTGAGAAGTATGAAAAGATTTGATTTATTCTAAATATGGGTCCAACAACAGATTTTACTTTAGTCAAAATTTTTCCAGTGTCTTCTGTATACTGTTGGATACGAAACATGTAACTTAGAGTATTTTTCCTTTTCATGCGTGGCAACATTTTCAAGGGCAGCTCTTCCATTGCTGTAATTAGGTTAGGTATAATGAGGGGAGAAAAATTTTCTCATGCCAGACCTTAGTGCATGATAGTCTTGCTTCAGACTGTCATTGTATCACATTCCATGAAAATTCACTGTGCTGTGGGAATAGGGATCTAGCAAGTACAAAAGCTCTGTAATTGCTGGTCTCTATTCAGTTAAACCTGCTGCAATGAAATTCTACGTAACTGCATTTAGTTGTAGTACTCAGTCTCAAAACAAAACAGTCCATTAAAGATGAATGATAAATGACATGGAACATGTACTCATGCCAGGATATTGTTCACAGGATTTTTAAAAAGGACCTAAATAAAATAAAGCATTGTGTTATTATTGAGAGGTGTATCTTAGGTGAAAGTAGTTAATATCTTAATAGCTGCTTGTTTAGACATCATAAATATAAGTTTCTTCTTTATAATTAGCTGGACCATGCTGTCAAGCTAGTACATCAAGCTATACATCAGTTGTATCTTAAGAAGATTACATGTAAACATTAAAATACATGTCACTTTTGTTATAATATCTAAATGGGAAGTTAAATGCTTGTGTTACTAATATTTTAAGGTAAGGTAAACTTGTTAAGTACTTATATCCTATCACTGATTTTATTCCTTTATTATCAGATTTTCAGTTCAGCATTCTACTGCAAATACCAAGTTCTTCTACTTGGTGCCTTGAATATCATGTTTATGTCAAATACATCCTGTTGAGCACACTCAAGTATAAGGTTACAGTATGATTAATTCAGTGCATTATTAGTTATGTAAGTTGGTTAAGAACTATTCTCAAACCTCTAACCCTGAAAAGCAAAATCCACTTTCCTGCATTATGCTTTTTCTGTCTCTTTAAGAAGAACTACAGTAGTAAATATGTTTGCTATTGAATATATATTAATGAGCAAAGGTAGTGATGTGGACAGAAACACACGAAACACAGACTTATTCTCTCTCTGCTCAGAATGTGTTTTGCGAACTGTAACACAGTAATTTCCTTTCAACATTGATTTTCTTCCCTTACATTTAATTTTAGAATTTCACTTGTGTTTGAACTCTGAAAGAGGACCATTGTCTTAAAATAGTCTGTTTTCAGAACAGTTATGTGGTATTTACTGTAGCTGAGCTGATCGGGTTTGATGTTATCACATGGCAACCACAAGGTGCCCAATCTGGCAAAACTGCCCTGGTCTTAATATGCACATCCTTTGCAAGCATGAAATATATTTAATCCTTGAAATGGTAAGAATTCCAGAGCATTCATAAGAACTAGCAATGTTTTCAATGAATCCAAACTACAACTATGAAAACTCTCTGAATGCGACATATGAGAGTGGATTTAATTAAATAAACATCTGGTTTTCTGCATAGCCTAAAAATAAAGAGGAAACTTGTTGGAGATTTCCTTCCAGAAGGAAATGCTTAGCACATTGCTTGGCCCCAACTAGAAGGGAAGGGGGAAAAAAAAAACCCTATTTTTAGAATCTGATCAAAGCGTGTCTTGAATTCCTATACATGTGTCATAAAATGAAGCTTGTATTTGTTATAACAAAAATACTGATTCATGGAAAAATGGAACATCTGCTTCAAGAAAGGAAATTAAATGAGAAAGTCTTAATACTCAAAATTTTCTGAGTGGTTAAATTTATTTCCCTGAATCCAGAATTTGTGTAGGTGGCTGTCTCAGCTGGAGGGTGGCTCAGCTGCTGAAGGAGGCTGCCAGTAAAATTTGTGTGGATGTTTCAGTGACAGAAGAAGAAATAAAATTGTTGCATTTGTTGTAAGTTGGAACCAGAACGGCCCAGTGTAACTCACAGACCAACTTAGTAACAATGGCATGGGATATTCTGTCTCATTGTATAATCAGATAGCATTTTAACAGAGATTTCTTTTTTAAACTCCAGATGTTTTAGCCTTTTTTTTCCTGGTTTACTTCTGTTTCCTATGCATATGTGCAAGTACTGGAATGTAAGTTAATAAGTAACGATTTTTGACTTTTATCACTGATAGAGTGATGTCTACTGAATCATTACAGTCAGATCTTCATATTTGAATTAAATTTGCTCAGAACGTGTGGATAAGTAACTTCTGAAAAAAATGAAACCAACAAATACTGCTTTTGATTACATAGCAATAACGGACATTTTTACTATCAAAGATCCGTATTTAATGACTTAAGGATAAGGGGAATATTGTTTTAAATTTCTTGTATAAGGTCTTTCTCCTTCCTGTGTATTTTAGTGTATTTACTTTGTGTTAAGTACTACTCTAAAGGAAGATATAGGGGGTCTTCAGTGACTGAGTAAGAAAGATGAAGGACAAACTAGATTATAAGTATTCTGGTTTCACTGAAAATACCCCATCAACTTTAATTGCTGGTACTTTATATAGAAGCATGAATTGTAGCATAGGAGCAGTAGTACACTGAGAAACAGCATGATCTTCACTTGCAATCAACGAATGTAAATGTTTTCATGAAAACTTTAAAAAAGCAGATTACTTTTCACATTCAAATTGCTCACATTTAAGATTTCCATGGTAGTTTGAATTGAAATATTTAATGAAAATGTGTTTGTCTCAGAAGAACTTGGCAATATTTGTTCCAAAAGTATATTCAGTTTTAGCTGTGAAGCCAGTAGCCTCTCCTGTTCATGGGACAAGGGTGTCCTCTCATTTGTTGTAATCTTGAATTTGCCTCATGAGAGAGACAGGTCAGAGCTGAATAATATGGATTTATTATATGTATAAAATATGGTATTCTATGTCATGATTCTGGCATAGTAGCAGAACTCACTAGAGCAGTTGGGAAAAGGTTAAATTTTTCTGCAGTGAAAATTAATATTTCAGTAAAAAGAGATGACAATTTCATTAAATGTTTTCTCTTGGAAAAAGTCACCCTTTTGTAGAAAACTGAAACTGCTGATACAGTTTTGTAGCCCTGAAATTAATATTTTTGGTGCCCAGATAAAATGATAATTTTCCAGCAAAGATGGAATTTTCTGTAGTAAAAAGGAAGCAAATAAAAACATTAAAAGAAAGAAACAAACAAAAACTGCAACACAAAAACCATACTTCTAAAGTCAAATTCCAACAAATTTTAAAAGCAGCATGAAGTATTAGTTACTCTTATTAGTATACAAATGTAGTGAAATAGAATGGAAAGTAATAACCTACTTTTCTGTAGTTGTTAGCAAGAATTAAGTACAGTTCTGATTTATGCTTAATTTAAATTATTGAGTGTGCTTTTAAGGTGCTTCAATGTTTAGTTTCCAATAAAGTGTAAAATTAATTTGCCAGCTTCTGGTGCTTATTGTCTCTTAGGAAAGGAAGTACAGCCTAGCAGCTACAGATGACATTCATTTTGCCTCATTTTATCCTAAATAGAAACAAGAGTAGTTAGTTAGCACTGATACTGAGGTTTCTTGATTTGTAGAGCTGAATTGTGGCTATAATTGTGCAATCTCTCTTATCTCTGTAAACAGCCTGTTTTCTCCTTAGAGCAGAGTCTGAGCTGTTGCTCAATGTTCAGAGCTGTGATGTACAAAGGATGAATGGTAAGATGAGGAGCTGAGAGCTGAACCTGTGATTGCTTCCTGGTTCTTAATTGACTGAATTTTTTTTTGTGGGTTGCTGTGATTAGATCAAGAAGAGGAAGTAACTGCAGCTATTGCAAATAGAAATCATTCAGAACATGTGCGGATAAAAGTAAAATCCTGGCTTTTGCAGATTTTCCAAGCTGAATGTTAACTGCTTAAAATTAGGAAATTCCTTGAGCCAAGGCTATATGTTTAGGTGCAGCCAGATGTGTAAGATGTGTAATTATTTATAGGATGTCATGGCCTAATGTAGCACAGGGATGGGAGCTCTGTCCCTCAGGAGCATGTATTTGTATGGCAACCAGTAAGACAATATGCTGTGTCCTGCACTTGAGCCACGTCACCACCATGTCCATGAAGCTGCGTAGGTTTGGGGAAGAGTGGTTGGAAAATTTCTTAGCAGGAAAGGTCCTAGGGATGCTTGCTTAGAGCCAGTTGAACATGAGCCAGCAGTGTGCCCAGATGGCTAAGAAGGCCAATGGCATCCTGGTTTGTGTCAGGAACAGTGTGACCAGCAGGACTAAGGAAGTGATTGTCCCCCTGTACTTGGCGCTGGAGAGACCATACTTCAAGTACTACATTCAGATTTGGGCCCTGCGCTACAAGTAAAACATTGAGTTGCTGGTACATGCTCAGAGAAGAGCAGTAAAACTGGTGAAGGGAATAGAGAAGACATATTCAGGAGTGGCTGAAGGAAGTGAGCTTGTTTAGTCTGAAGGAAAGGAGGCTGATTGTAGACGTCATCGCTCTCTACGGAAACTTGAAATGAGATTTTATGATGGTGGAGTGTTTTCTTTGCTAGCAAGTGGTAGGACCTGAGAAAATGGCCTCAAGTTTTGCAAGGGGGAGTGGTTAGACTGTATATGAGGAAGAACTTTTTTGTGGAAAAGGTGAAGAAACCCTTGAACAGTCATTGCAAAAGAATGCCCAGGGAAGTGGTGGAGTCTCAGTTTCAGGTGATATTTTGAGATGTGTGAATGTCACTTTAAAGGTGTGGTGTAATGGTGGACTCATTAGTGTTAGGTTAATATTTGGATTTGTTGACCTTAATGGTCTTTTCCAGCCTAAATGTTTGTATGAGTCTACTATTTTCAGAATATCAAAGAACAACTTGAATTCAAGGCAGTCTTCCTCAAGAAGTTTGTTTGCCTTTATAAGGCATTGAAATGATAGGAATTTTTCATAGAAATATTTGTGGAAAGATGTTATTCCTTTGTTAAATTTCCTTTTTTTCATTAACCTTTTAGAAAATATCCACCTTCTTTTCAAAGAGATGATCTGCCTGAAGCAAAATAAGGCATAGGAAATTTCATCCCAAGTGTACAAAGATTAGCAAAATTCCGATGTCTTCTGAGTATATTGAGTAGTATGCTAGACAGTTTTAATTGTATATGCTGCTGTTAACTTTGCTTGAATTTTAAATGTTACTGGTTTTTATTTTGAGTCTAGGTTGGTTAGTTTAGTGTGGAAGGATATATATACTTAGTGATGTTTAAGTTCAAAGTTAACCTTAGCTTCCCAGATCATCTTAGCATACATTATATGTTTCAAAGCCCTACTTTCAAACATTTCTTAATAAAGTTACTGAGCTGTGTTGGCCTGATTTCAAGTGTAAATGTTCAAAAAAGGATCAAATAATTCCTGTAGTTACTAGATGGATACAAAGCTTATGTTGAACATCGTTAAGTAAACGTTAAAAAATATTAGCTACAAGGTAATAAATTACCATGTGTATTAATCTTGGTATTTTGGAAAATTGTTATCATGGTGCGTATAAGAGATGTCCTTTCTTGCTGTAGAATTCACACAAAAAATGATCTCTTTCCCATTGTCTTTAGGGGTCTAACATCACTGATACGTGCACAGAAATGCTGCGAAGTGGGCTACTACTGAAAATTTCAGCAGGAAATATCCAAGAACGCATATTTTTTCTCTTTGATAACCTTTTGGTATACTGCAAAAAAAAGCACAGGTAAACAATTCACTTTGAAAAATCATTTGTGTTTTTCTCACAGTGGATCTAGTTCTTTGTATGCTTTTTCTTAATATTTGAACAACACCAAAAGGCTTACTATGATTAACTGCTGTAATTAAGTTACTGATCATTTAGAAACTTCTCTCTTGACCATCACTAAATTACATACTTTTTGGGCACAGTTTCTAGATAAAATGCAATGTTGGATGAAAACCTCAAAACATGAAATGTTAATGATTTCTTTAGTTTTGTACAGTCATGTCCTATGCATCTTAAGCACACAAGTACGACTCAATTCAGAATATACTTTTGAAGTATTTGAGCAACAGTTAGGAGGAAAATGATTATATACCAGCAATGTACTTTGGGTACTGATTGGCAAGTAGGCAAAGAGGGTGTTCTTCACAGGAGGCTCGTATTTTGAAAAATAAATTTTTAAGTCCTCTTTTGTTCGTAGAGCAAGATATTTTATGTATTTTTGAGCATTCTTTTCAGCATAGTTGCATAAACGTAGATAACTAAGCTTTAGTTTCTTGGATACAAATGTCTCACGAGTTATTGGGTTTAGTTTGCTTGGGAGAAAAAATACTGAACCTTTATGCTTCCTGCTGTTTTTTAAAAACTCATTCAGTTTTTGAGTAAGAAAATTAAAGTGTAGTAGGGCTACTCACTTGGAGTGAACGAAGGTCAGAATGATCATTAATTCTTGGAAACCTACCTTTGTTTGAATACAGTATTAATTATTGTTATGAGCTGAAATGGACAGATCATCATCTCTGGTTCATATTACATAAGAAAAGCTGCATAGGACTGGAAGTCTCAAAAAGCCTTTACTTCAGTAGGTGTGGAGTGATACCAATGCCTGTCAAAATTTCAGCAATTCTTAATTATAATATGTGATTAACTCTTGTGTGAGGAAAAATGTCTTCATTGCTCCTCCATGCATAAACGCCACAAATGAGGCTAATATGGACAAAATTTACTTCTAAAGGCGTTATTTCATTTTCTCAGTCATGCTACCCTTGTTTTGAAGTTCTTGACAAGTGAAAGAGGGTTAAGCCAGGAGGAAACATTCTCCTGTGGTGTATTTTGTCTTTAATGACAGAGTACATGTAAGTATCAAGGCATTGGAACAAGACATTTACTATGAGAGTTTGCTTACAACATCTCTTGTCATCTAGCAGTTTGTATTAAGTCTTGTCAGAGGTAGCATTTTGCTTTAACATCAGGTGTGTCCTATTCAGGAATGGTTTCCACAGTTCAGTTGCACAGGTACAGGTGGGCTGTGACACTTTCAGTTGTCTTTAAATCTACAAGTAGAATTGCAGAAACAAAGCACAAGATAGTGTCTGACTGCTCATCTGTTTCTTTTCTATCAGGAGATTGAAGAACAGCAAAGCATCTACAGATGGCCATCGTTACCTCTTTCGGGGCAGAATAAACACAGAAGTGATGGAAGTGGAGAATGTAGATGATGGAACAGGTGAGTATATTTGCTGCTGATTTACAGAGTACTCTATAATGGTCCTGAAATCAAATGAAGCTTCGTGATTTCTTTGAAAATAGTGAATAAGAAGCCACTTCAAAAGGTCATTCTGCTCTTATCAAAAATCCGCTTCTGTGATGTATCATCACTTTTATACTTTATTAGCTCAGCAGTCATAGATGACTTTTACACTAGCATAAACAGAGTAATAAAATAGGGTAACATTTATTGCTCAACTGGAATCATCTGCTTAACTTTACAGCAATACAGCTCTACTAAATAGTATCCCTAGTTATGAGGTATACTTGTGGTAGCAAATGATGAATTTGTAAGGTGATTGAGGAAAAGAAAAAGGTTTTTCATAATACTTTTAGGGACATAATAAGATAGGAGGGATTACTTTTGAATCAGCCCTAGTATATATTTGTGATGTTTTTATGACTCATACTGGAATTCTAGTTTTCTCTTATACTGTACTTTGCAGTTTTCTTTGACTTTGAAAGCTCTTTTACAGAGGAAACCAATTAACTGTCCCGTTCTTAGTTGGCATCACTTTAATTATAACTCTTGATATCGCTGGGACCACATAAACCTATATCCACCACCTTCTTTCTGATGAATATTCCGAGAACTTTGTAATACATTCTTTCATTGCTTCCAATTCTGTGTATTGCCATGCTTTAAGCAAATAGTTCTTTTGTTGTCTTTAGAGAACGTTTCTTCCTTTCTCTGTATTTACCTTATTTTTCAAGGCTATCATAACTTTCTTCATTGGCTTGTTCTAGCTATTTTGTACTTGATCTTGTTTACACTGTCCCATGCGTTTCTTTTCTTAATCAGTTTTCAAGCACAAGTTATCCCCCTCTCTGCTCTACGCACCAGTAGACTAATTTCCTCCATCAATAGGAAATCTTGCTACCTTACCCATTTCCTATAGCCTTGCATACAATACTGAAGGCCACCTTCCTTCCTTCCCACTTCCTCTCCCGAGCCATTTCAAATCTTGTTGCTTTGATATATACATTTGTAAAACCTGTCCTTCTTTCCTCACCTCAGATACATGAGTTAATGGTTTGATTATTTTATGTATTATTCTCGCCTTTCTTTTCCTCAAAACCCATGTTTCCTGCCTTCACCATTTCTATTCGTCCAGTATCCTGGAATAGTATTTTCTTGTAATTATTCGTATTCTTCTTTCTATACCTCTTTGAAATATGGCTATATCTATCATGTCCCTGATCAATGGCAAATTTCCTTTCTTTTTTCCTTCCTATCACTTTTTTTTTTTTTATAATAATTTTGTTTTCTTTATTGTAGTCAGAAGTCTCTCTCTTTGTGGTGGTACTTCAGTCAATTCTATCAGGATGCTCTTCTTTAACCTTCCTCTGTCTTATTATCTGTACTATTCTCATTTGTTGCACCTAGATGTCTTGTTTCTCGTCCCCCATAGTCATCCTCATTTGAACTGTAACTGTGTAATATTTTATTGCATTCTTTTTGTCTTATCTCATTCTCTAGTGTACCAATTTGTTCTTCTGAGCCTTGTTAGTATAAACTTTGCAAGTGAATGTTTGTTGTATTATTTTCTTTTTCTAAATAATTATCCATCATTCTTTACAATTCTATTTTCAGAGTGCAAGCTCTTAAAGGCATAGTGCTTTTATTTTCATAGCTGTACAAGACTCTTTCTCATGTATTCTTCATGGGGCTTTTGTGTCTAGAAGATACTTCCACAGATCTTTAGAACTGATAAATGCAGGAATGTAGTCTTTACTGTTGATAAACAATTGAATAGAAACAGGAAAACAGATTCCTGCTGAGTTTTATTGTCATGCTAATAACATGTCTACAGAAATTAACAAAAGTTTTTCTTGACTGAACAGTACAGTTGGTGAAAGCTTTCTCTCCTTCTCTCTTCCTCTCCTTCCTTCCTTTTCAACATCCGGAAGCATTCTGTTTTGTTTATTCAGTTTTTAGAATTCAGAGGAAAGTACATTTTTAAAGGCTTCCACCCATCATTAAATGAATGCTATTTGGTTTATGAAGACAAGCACTTGATGCTTAGGAAATACCAGATTTATGTTTTCTTATGTTAGTTCTGTCTTGAAATAAAGCATGAAACAGAAAAATCACCGTCTGATAATAGAAACCAGAGGTTGCAGGAAAAATGTATAAGGAAGAGAACTGAGTCTCTGCAGCAACTGTGTGTTTGCTGTTTCTGAGCACTGGAGCTCCTGAGAGCCTGAACACTGTGAAGTATAGAAGTCCTTCAATATTTATATGTTTTTTTTGTTCTTTTTTTTTTGAGAAGTCTGTTGCATATAGCACTAAAAAGTGGTTTTATATATATCTCTCAAAGGCTTAAGTATTGAATTTTGTACAAAATATGTTACCATTGAAATTGCTGTGTACATTAGAAGATGTCATCTTTCATCACCTTTCCTTTTGAAGAGAAAAGCTTAATGAATTGTTTAGCATGCTTCTTTAGACTTTGTGTGGATCATCTTCAAGTCTTGTGATATTCTTTCTGCTCTAACTAGGATGTCAGATTAGCAAATCCTTTGCTTAGCCTGAGTGGTAGATGTGATTGCTTTGCTGCGAAGTGTGCATGTTTCCTGTGCAGCTGGCCTATCAGAACATGCATACCTCCTGTCTGGCCTGCCAGGTGGCTAGTGAGCAGCTCTCGATCAGATTTTGGCCAAAATCAGCAAGATTTTGTATGGAATGGTAGCGGAATGCTGAAATGCCATTAATATGACTTTGATAGATGTACTGGAGAGGACATGCATCCTGGGAGCTTATAGTTATGGGGAACACATGGAGCAAAAAGGTGAAGGTGTGTTGCAGTTAAAGGCAAAGATCAAAGTCAAGCTGGACATCATAGTAGTGGTTATTATTGTGAAATTTGGTGACAGCTACCAGTTTTCATCCATCTGAACTAATTGCCAGCTAATGTTAGGCAGTTTTAACACCCAGCTGGGTGTTTGGGCTTTTCAGAGGGTTCTGTGATTCTTACAGCTATGAGATAAATGTGTTATCAAACTGCCAGCACTTGTGGTCCTGCAGTTACAGAAATTCAGAGGCAGTGTAAACTGCATATTTAAAATGCCAGTCTGTACACTGAAATATTCAAGAAAAGACCACAGGAAACATATTACCCTGTAGTTTTATACACATTAACCTGCAACTTAACTGTGAGTAAACAAAAAGCTGCAACTAGTGCCTAGTTGTTGGATTTTTAAGTCCATGCAGAAATGATACATAGGGACGTGAAGTTTCCTTCCTCTAGAAGCCCTCCAACCTCTTATCTTTAGAACACTGCAGCCTCTCAACTGATAGCTTCTTTATTTTCTCTGACTTCAGACTCTGGTTTTCTGAGGGTGCATAAATGATATGATAGTTTGTTTGAAAGAATAAGTGTGTTTAAAGAGGCAAAGGATATTATGCATAGGTTATGTGGTACTTAGGTAAAAAAAAATAAAAATGAGGTACTTAGGTAAGCAGTATAAAATATGGTATAGTAAAAATAAATTCAGTTTATTTTCCATCATACATTTGCTTGCACCTTCTTCTACTCTTTTGAGTAATAGAAAATTTTGTTGAGTTAGAAATCAGCCATAACTCTCATAATTTTCTAGCAGTTCCTGACATTTCCCAGCCCACAGTAGACAGCTTGGCTGCTTTCCATCTAATTAAAATGCAGAGTTATTGAAAGGATACTAGCATGTCTGCTGAGATTTATGATAAATTGTAGCAAGCATTTCAGCAAAGGTTTTAGTTTCAGAAAATCCCATCTCATTATATAAAACAGGGCTGAATTATGGAAAACTATTTCCAAAGTAAGGAGGTCTGTAGTTGTTAGAGTAGTTTAGGGGTGGCCCCAGGCTTTCTTGCTTCTTAATGAAAGTTTATGGTGAGAAAATGCTGACCTTTGGTTTTTGTAGTAATTTGTACAATAGTTGCTAGTTCAAGTTTTAATCTGTAGTTTATTCAGAAAAATGTGTTTGCTATCAGAGGCCATTTATGCCTCACAAACTTTGCTTCAGGAGATGTATCTAATCCTATTCAAGGATATTCAGGCTGTACAAAGGAATAGATCTGTTAGGCAAATTTCTGATTAAGATTTATGGACTAACATGGTAACATCAAATGTCATGTAAGTAAAGAAAGGGCAGTAAATGATAAATTGTCTACTTGTTTTTGTAGCAGAGCATTTCACATGTTAAGAGGCAAAAGCTCAAGATATTTAAGAACGTTAGCAGCAGTTATTACCTCTCTCACGTTATTTGCATGCTGAAAATAAGGTGGTTAGGAACATAATTCAAAAACTGCATTTGCTTATAATGGATTTTTACTATATTGTAGTTTGTGTAAACAAATTGTATATAAATTTATTTATTCAGATAATAAGTTTTATTTATATATTTTTGAATCAAGTATCAGTAAAAATATATCTAGTACAAAGATTTGCTTGTTCTTCAAACTGAAATTGTATTTTCCTCCCCATGTGTTTAGTCCTTTCATAAACTGAATAGTAAATCATTCAACCAGTGGAACAGCTCTGAGACGTTTCATGGATGAAACCACAATGCTGCTTTTTATGGAACTATTTATGACAGTTTAACACAAACAAAAGTACTCTAAGTACAATGATATGTTCTTTTAAGAGGACTCTGCTTGTTTTAGTGCTGAGTTTGTCTTCTTCCAAATGCCAGGCAATTCTATCACATGATAAAGAAAACGTTGCGTTGACTAAAAATCCACTCACTGAGGTATAATAGTTCAGAGGTGGCATAGATAACTTACATTGTTTTTATTTGTTCTGTTTTACTTCATTCTGTTTTCCATACATCATGATTTTTATGTATCATGCTAGGAGTTCTTAAGTTCTTATTACAAATATTTATTTTGTAAGAGTCCTTGGTCTTCAAACCATTTTATCTATTCCCAGCTGACTACCACAGTAGTGGTCATACTGTTATTAATGGGTGGAAGATCCACAACACAGCAAAGAACAAATGGTTTGTATGCATGGCAAAAACTCCTGAAGAGAAGCAAGAATGGCTGGAAGCTATTTTGAAAGAGCGAGAAAGACGAAAAGGTAGGTTAATAAACTTCCTTATGTTGATTTGCAAGAAAGCCAAAGTGTATTTATATGTTGAGTTGTAAAACAAAACCAGCTGCTAAGCAAATTTCTCGTGTCAGGTTTAGCTGATGGTTTATGAAAAATAAAACTGTACTGACACAATGACTTGTATCATATATTTTGCTTGTGAATGTTATTTTGGAAATGGGGAGATGATTTTTGTCTGTGATTTTGCAGCTTTTCCTTGACCAGAGTATGTTGTTATGATTTCATTAAGGCCTGAGAATGGTCTGTGATATGTGAGGGTCTATTCTAAATGCCTTTTGAGATCTGTACACATTTTGTGAATGGAAATTTGGATCACTGATGTGAGCAGGTTTTCTAAGTTTCTTCATGCAGTTGAGCCAATACGAAATGGTACAGGATATATGTATACAACCCCATGTTTGATTTATTTTGCTTACTCAAAGAAAGTAAAAAATCACCATTGCCAAACAACTGTCTTTTTTGAGTCCCTGAAATAAGGTTGAAGAAAGGTCTTAAATTTGATCTTGTTTTCTAATGTGACTATGAATAACCTTGTGTACTAATGGTGAAACCCAGCACAAAATAGAAACAGGGGAAGATGATGTATCATCATCTTCTGTAGCTAATTTCATTTGCAAGCTGAAATTCCTATTAAGTAAGTATGTATAGAGCCTTGGGACTGAAAGAAGGTATGACCTTGTAGTTAGATCTATGTTTCTGTTTGTGGCCTGCATAGATTTCCTTTGGACTGTTATAGTAGCAGTTGTTTTGTGACTCCACTCTAAAGGGAGAATAACTGTATTTCTTTGGTCTTCTAAATCTGAATACTGGATATTTGTATAACATCTGCCATAGGATTGGAGTTCCAACTAGAGTGTCTGAGAACTGATTAATTAACAGTGCTCTTGAGAACTAATAGTGGAAGAGCTAAAAAGGTACCTTAGAGTTCTAATACCTCAACATTTTAGAAAATCGAATGAAAAAGGTGTGGTAGAGATGGCATCAAATACAACAAAAAACAAAGGACCTTTTCTGAATCTGGCTAAAAAAAAGATTTCTAACAAATCCCACTTCACTTTTGCTAGGTTTTTTTGGTCCATCTAGATGCTTGGTACCTCAGGTAAGGAATGCAAAGAGTAAGTAGGAGTATTTCATGTCCTTGTGTTCTTGTTATTTCACATTATACTGCTAGCATAGGTGAGTCTGCTCTAAATGTTACCAGTTCTGAGGCCAAAAGTAGCTTTCTCAGGTCAGGAAAGGATTTTAGTATCTTATTATTTGGGGAATTATTCAGCTCCTGGAGGTCACAAGGCTTTTGCCACTGAGGAGGAAATTTAAACAATTTAAATACTGTCTAAACATAGCTATACACACTTTTCCATTCACTGTGAACATAAAGGTGCTTTAATTGTGCATTTAATAATATATAGAGCCTGTTTATGCATTATATATTTACGTGCAATTACATTAAAGTGTGACTGCACATGTGAGAACAAAGTTCTGTCTCGTTTGCAAGTCAGAAACTGACTAAATCAAATGAACACATTTGACAAATCTCCTGAGCTGTCAGTGAGGCTTATGTGAGTAACTAACTCCTTTACTGCACTGTGTGGCAAAGTTTGCCCATGCATTCCTTCTTAGTGATGCTGTGGACTCCACATCTCACACAGATCCTTAGATTGAGTGATCTCTAGACTAGGTAAATACAGAATGTGGAACATGGAAATACATTGTGGTATGCCATTTCTTGGGGCTTTCTGGACCATTCAGTTTGGAAGACTTGGAGATTCAGTGCACTGAGAAAAGCTAAACCTATTGTTATTTTTATTGAAAAGCGAACCTACTGCTATTTGCAGGCCATATAGCAGAGGCTGAACAAAAGGAAGAGAATATCCCAGGTGAAATAGTTCAGCAGAGTTTTCAGTGGTTATTGAATTTACTTTCAGCTAGGAATACATTATGGATGTATTTTCTTTCTACAAGAAATAAATCTAAATTGGAAACTTTTGTTAGGAAATATTTCTGTTTGTTTTTAGACTTCCATGTAACCATCTGAAGTATTCTGAAAGAAATCTGTATAAATGATCATCAGTTTTAAGGCTGATGGTGCTGTGATGACTTGGTTCATGTAGTCAGTACAAATAAAACCATCAGCATCCCTTAAGCTCCAAAAGCAGTATACTGGTTAGGTGTTCTTTTCTTGGGTGTCAACAGTTTACGTGCTGGCTCAATTCTGTGATGATTGTTCGGCCCAATTCCGTGATGATTGGAGCGGGGGACCCACGGACTCACTCCCCATGACACTGGGAATAAGTCTGATTTTATGATTCTGTGACATCACTGCTGTCTGGTTCATGGATGAGATACACTTCTATATCTGTGACCAATACCTGTGTTTTTTAGCTTATCATGATATTTTTGTTCTGGCTAATTTTTCAGAATTTTCAGACTCACCTCTGCTAGCAGTATAATGTGAAATAACAAGAATACAATTTTCAGAAGTACTTCTCATTATGAGTATGTACAGTTATAATTTTTAAAAATACACAAATCTGGAGAGAGAAACTGAAAATGTGTAAACAAGACATTCCAGAAGTGTGTGGTTTTATCTTGAATTAAGAACTGTTATAGAGAAAATGCAAGGTTTGTCTGTGGTACTCCTTGGGAGAGCAAATTTCTGTGAATGGCCGGTGTGCTGCATAATTCAACAAGAACTGCTTTTGATCATCTGTAATTCTGAAAATGTAGTGACTTTCTTAAGAGGTGAGACAGATAAAATAAATGTTGAACTAAACCCCTTTTATACCTTTTGGCTTTTGGGAAAATTTTGAAACAAATAAAATTTCAGTTATTAAAGTGCTATTGTGGAAAAGAGGTTCATTAATTTTTTACCTGGTGTAGGGAACCTGCTTTAGCAGGAGGGTTGGACTTGATGATCTCTTGAGGTCCCTTCCAACCCCTATGTTTCTATGATTTATGACAATAACAAGTTTTTAACAGATAATTAGTGACAGTTCCTTGGAAATCTTAAAAAAAATAGTGTAGAAATACTTTTATCATAACACAGTAAGAGTATAAACAAAGTCCTTTTTATAATCTCCCTTGTAAATGTTTGTATACCAAAGTCTGTGAAAATTATGGGATTAGTATTACTGCAATATCAGTTGTGTTGCTGGTAAAGGTGTACGTTTTCAGTAACAATTTGACTTCAGTGTGAGTAATTTATAATTCTCATTTGTTTTTGCTTTATGAAAATTAGATGTTCCTAAATAAGTCTTGTTTTTGAGGAAAATAATGAAAATGAATTCCTTTTGTTTGTTAATATGTAAAATATTGATATCACTTATCCATTTTGGGGAATATTTTGAAATATAATGACAATATAACTTCATAAATTTTTATTGCATTTTTAACAGGTTTAAAATTGGGCATGGAACAGGACACTTGGGTGATGATCTCTGAGCAAGGAGAAAGACTGTACAAAATGATGTGCAAGCAAGGGAGTCTCATCAAAGATAGGAAGAGGAAATTAACCACGTTCCCCAAATGCTTTCTTGGAAGGTATTACATACATTCAAGACCAGGAATTTTAACTCCCTAAAAACACATTTTAAATCTTCTTTGGGATTTTATGAAAACCACACATTGTCTGTTAGAACTATTTGTCTCCTAGAATTTAGTCAAAATGTAAAATGGTCTGCCTGAGACTTATGGATGTGTAGCTATTAAAGGGCCAAAAAACTATGAAAGTGCATCCAATAAAATAACTTTTTAGAGAAATAATTCCCTAATTGTTTAATGCATTTTTTGTTTCATAAATGCCTAGTTTAGAGTAGCAAATTTGCTTTAACCAGCCTAAAAAAATCTGTCTGTAAAACTGCTTCCCTTCTTTTCTTGCCTAAATGTCAGATAAGGAGTTTCTAAATGCAGCATACATATTTAAAAATTTACCCTATTGTGAGGAAGATCTTTAGAATGCCATCTTTAAGGAGTCTGAATGCATGAGAGAGAGCAAGCAACAGGTACACTAGTTTTAGATGTTATGTGTATTACGAAGAAGCAAAACATCAGAGAGCTTATCATTATTGAGAATGGAAAATGTTTTTATAAAGTTAATTCACTGTTTGACACAATTGTGTGTTCTGGTGAAGTTTTTCACCACTGTGTTCAAAAGAGGAAATGAAACAGGAAATTTTCATGTACTGTCCAATGACATGTAATTGTTGAGAGTTGAAACCAGGATTAAGATTAACTATTGAGTTGTGGTTGAATGATTTCCTCAGAGGGACTGTTGGAAGGTGAGGAACGCACTCATCATATGGAGTTTTGTAAAACTTTTAAACTTTTCAATGAAAGATTGTTTTTCTGTTCTATCTTTGAAATACACCCTTTCCAAGTATGCTTTTCTCTGGGTCCCCAGTAAAAACCCATGAATATTGCACTGCCTTTCTGTGCAGTGTTTTTATTTGTAACAGATGTGCAAATATCTAATGTGCCATAAAATTGATATCTCTTCACTGCATTAGATTTATTGTGACGTAAACACAGTATTTCGTCATCATGCACTATATACTTTGTTTCTCTGCCTAGAATGTCTCAGAAATAACAGGCCTACTGTTTTGTCATACTGCCATTATATCCTGCCTTCATAGCATATCCACCCAGTGCAGCCTGGGATTTCCTGGAATTTGAGAGCCTGGGCAGATTTCTCTATTGTACTTCAAAAAAGTCATGGAATGAAGGAGAATATTCACCATGTTACTAGATGAAACTTATGAGCAGAAAGGAAAAGGAAAACTTTCACGTACTGGGACTACTCAGAAAATAATGCCTCCTATTTTGTTTTGTTGGACTCTGATATCAGAGGCAGATGTTGGTGGTGTTTTGCTGCTGTTCGATAGATAACAGCAGAGGGGCACGAAAAAGTGGCACGACAGCAATGTCAAAGATAAGCCGTGTTCTTCATAGCTTTGTGGAATTTGAGGAGCAGTGTCATAAATATGAGGCACTACTTTTGGAACAACCTACGTATTATGTCTAAATAATAAAAAGCGGAAATTATTTTTTTTAAGATGGCATGACATTCTAATGGTCATCAAATTTCAAGTTTTTTTTTTTTTTTAATATCTCTTTTCCTTCAGTGAATTTGTGTCCTGGTTGTTAGAAATTGGTGAGATACACAGATCTGAAGAAGGTGTTCATCTTGGTCAAGCATTATTAGAGAACGGCATTATCCACCATGGTAAATACAATTAGTTTTAACTTGCTTGTTTTCAAGATAATTGTTATAATTTCAGTGGACTTCATTTTGTTTGACAGAAAGATGGTCAAATGTTGAATCTTCATTATGTCTTTGTAGGGACCTATGGGGTCATTGCCCATGCCTAGAATATATACTGGAGATCTTCCGCTGATTTAATCAGATTAGACCTGTGCTGTCACAACATTGCAAACAGGACCTACAGAAACATTGCTGTTCCATTCTAAGCTAAAATAACTCTTGGGATAAGACAGAAGGACAGACTGCTTTTAAGGATTTAAGGCTTTTATATAGGTGAGGCTTTTTTGGAACATGTGTTGGACTAAGAGTTGTTAGGAGTGAGCAAACAGCTGGGTGCTGGTAAATGTACCTGATCCTTTGTTGAGAATTACAAGTTTAGTTGTTAAATCCAACCTAGAACCCAAAAGTTTAAACTTCATAATTTTAAAACCCTGTTTTCACTAAGTTGTAGAGCTACTAAAATTCATATTTTTACATCGAATTTTTCAGTCAACTGTATTAAATTCATTCTGGTGAGATGTATTATCGAAATGGTTCAGTTTTTGAGCTGATAAGGTTTGATTTCTTCAGGATAATTTCCATTGGCAGCATTTTACCTATCAAACATTCTTATCAGAGGTGGTCCTTGTCTCTCTTGCTTTTAGAAGGTATGATCCAGCAGGACCATATAAACAAACTGGAGAAACTCCTGCATGTTTGGCTTACATTAAGCTGAGTAACTTAAAAAAAATAAATAAAAAACAGTTAGTGAAAGAGCTGTGAAGTTAGCTACTGTTCCAGCATAGATTCAAGCCGTAAATTTAGATGGAATTATTGATAATTTTCATTTTGGTACTTAAACTGTTCAGCCAGTAATGAACTTAATACTTTGCTACCATATTTTCACATCCTTGGCTGGAAAGTGGGAGTAACAGAATGCCACTTGGCTGTATGCATTTTACACATACACGGAGTAGGAGGAAAAACATTGAAGTTATTCATCAGGAGTGATGTAGTCTTAAATGCTTTAATGTCTGTCTACATGATTTTCTTCTGTTATCGTTCAAATGTCAGATGCTACTGTGTTTCCTACACACACATGATTGTTTCCAACTGAATGGTTCTTTTGACAAAGATTATTCTCATAGAATCATGGAATCATTTGAGTTGGATGGGACCATTAAAGGTCATCTAGTCCCTGCAATGAACAGGGACACCTACAACTAGATCAGGTTGCTCAGAGCTTTATCCAGCCTAACCTCCTTTGTCACCAGGAATGGAACATCCACCACTTCTCTGGACAGCCTTTTTCAGTTTCTCACCACACTTACTGTAGGAAAAGTTTTTCCTTATATTTAATCTAAAACTCCCCTCTTTGAGTTTGTAACCATTTCCCTATGCCTAACCACAACAGACTCTGCTAAAGAGTCTATTCCTTTCTTTCTTATGGCTCTCTATTAGATACTGATACTTGATCTTGTAATTTATACCCCAAATATACTGATAGACTTCCTCAATGCAGAGTTAAATGAATATTGCGTAATTTCATGAGATAAATGAGTAATTATATTAAAGTACAGAAATGTGAGCCAGACATGTTACTTTGAATAGTGGATCCAGCTGTGGTTTGGTGAAAATAGAACTCTTAAAATAAAGTTGAATGAACCATCTGTTTTCACAGGGTGAGCAAGGGAGAAAGAAAGTTAGGCTGTTATTCACATTGGAAATGTTGTAGGGGGCTTTGTTAGACATACCATATTCTAGCATATGCTTCATTCCAGCCATGCCAGACCCATGTTGTGATGGGTATTGTTTTGCTTCCTTGTGTGTGAGCTCTTAGAAGCTAAGTTTTTTTCATGGTTTTTCTTTTTTTTTTTTTTTCCAGCAAAAGATAAAATCTGTTTAATCATTGTTGTAGTGAGATACTTTGTCCAGTCAACTTACTACTGATGATTAGAGGTGGAATCTTCCTCTCAAGGCAGTAAGGAGCCTTGTAGTTAGAAAAGTAGTGTGAATATCAGCCCATTTTAAATGTCAGATGTTTTAAATGAATAAGTATTTCTGAGGTCTTGCCATTTTCTGGACTGGTATATTATCTGGGTCCAAATTACCCTGGCAGAAAACTAAAAAATAATGGTCAGGTGTTTCTGGAGGGTTCTTTATTGACTCATCTGGAATTGGTTTCAGCAAGAATGGATACTGTGGAACAATAGGTTGATAATTGGAAAAGAAGCTATTTGATAAGCTTTGCAAAAGTGCTGAAGACTACAATACATGTAATACCTGATTTTCTAGATTGTTCAATGGCTGTTTTTTTATCTTATTCTTTTCTCTGTTACTTAAAACTTGTTAGTTTCCTGTGGGCTACTTAAATGAAAAATATCTCTATTGACATAATGCAACTTGTGGCAGATGATCTGATTGTCTCCATGTCAGAAATCTATTGTGTAATGGACTGTTCTTATAATCAGTGACTTTGTCCTTCTTTGTTGTCCTGTGGAAAGAAAACTGACAATATACTTTTTTGATTTAGTTACAGATAAGCACCAGTTCAAACCTGAACACATGCTGTACAGATTTCGATATGATGATGGAACATACTATCCAAGGAGTGAGATGCAGGAAGTGATTTCTAAGGTAAAAAATGAAGCAGATGCTATTACTAAGAAAAATACATTCAAAATGGAGATTCTACTTGAGAACTGAAGTAAAATCATATCATAGAATGGCCTAGGTTGAAAAGGACCACAATGATCATCTAGTTTCAACCCCCTTGCTATGTTCAGGGTTGCCAGCCACTAGACCAGACTGCCCAGAGCCACATCCAGCCTGGTTTTGAATGCCTCCAGGGATGGGGCATCCACAACCTCCTTGAGCAACCTGTTCCAGTATGTTGCCACCCTCTGTGAGAAAAAATTCCTCGTAATAACTAACCTAAACCTCCCCTGTCTCAGTTGAAGACCATTCCCCCTTGTCCTATCTCTATGCACCCTGATAAACAGCCGTTCCCCTCCTGTTTATATGCTCCCTTCAAGTACTGAAAGGCCGCAATGAGGTCTCCCCAGAGCCTTCTCTTTTCCAAGCTAAACAATCCCAGTTCCTTTAACTTTCCTCGTAGGAGAGGTGCTCCAGCCCTCTGATCATCTTAATGGCCCTCTTCTGGACCCGCTCCAAGAGCTCCACATCCGTCCTGCACTGGGGGCCCCAGGCCTAGACACAATTCACCAGATGGGGCCTCACAAGAGCTGAGTAGAGGGGGACAATCACCTCCATCTCCCTGCTGGCCACCCCTTTTTTAATGCAGGATATAGTTGGCCTTCTGGGCTGCAAGCTAACACTGCTGGCTCATGTCCAGCAAAATACTATGCTAGAATACACAACATCCCATCAAACTTGCCTGTCTGTATTTATGTGAATCAGATTTTGTTTTTCATTTGTAAGGGAAGATTTTTGCCATTTTTGTTTTACACAGTTTGAATTTGAATTATAAAAATGTCAATGGTTTAGGGGCTGGTTTGGCCTGGTTCCATGATGATTGGTGTGGGGGACCCATGCCTTGGGATAGGAGAAGGGGGAAAGGGCAAAAGGGAGGTGGGCATAGAAACAAAACAGTGGCAACGATCTCAGGAGGAAAGCTAATTTACTAAGATATCAGAAAGCAAAATAACACAATATAATAGAATATAATTTGAATTAAAGCTAATAAATCAAATAAAATGAGCAAGAGATAAACTGAAGGCCTTACGCTAAATGCGAGACAGCAGTGAGCACCCACTGCTGGGTTCATCCCAAAGGAAAGAGAGTGTCTTGTGAAACACAGACAGTTTTTATCTTTCCCTCTGAGCGGAAAAACCATAAAAATACAAAGCAATGCAAAGTCCTCTGGGGAATGTAGTTCTTCTTCTCTTCTGAGACAGGTATACCCTTAACTATCAATGATCCACTGAGCTGGAGCATTAACTCTTTAATTCTCAATGCACTACATGATGTTATGATGTGGAATACCAATTTGAAAAATCATAACACTATGGCAAAAAATATATTTTAGTTACTAAACGATTTCATATATGAAATGCATTGCCCTTATTTTTGGGTGATTGTGAAGCTAATATTTCAGTCCATTGTATTTTTCAATTCATTTTAATAGACATGAAGACTACACATATACAATTTTTGATTACTTTTCTTTTAAATTTTCTCTTATATTTGAGTATCTTTTATTAGTACCTTATCAAGGTAGTAAATGAGGAATCAGATAGGTAGTACTATCCATCTACTCTGCTAGGCACAACAAATTTGCCTTTAAACGTTAATATTTAAAATTTCCATGATTTTGTGGTTGTGGGAAATGGCAGCATCCTTGGGCATTTCATTATAACATCACATCCTTTTCTGCTGGCATTTGTTAACATAAGGTGTACATTATGTACTGAAGAATAATCTTCATTACTGAGCTACCAGACACAACAATGTAGGATTTAATCTACTTGAACACAATCTTTTTATTATTATACAAGTTTCATCTTGCATGTTATGAACATGATTATTTTTTCTAATCTACTAAGGAATCTAAGCTGTTGGGTCTTTTTAGGTTTCCTAGTTATTTATAATTTCAATTTGAAAAAGAAATTTATGTTCCTCTTATGTTCTCCAGGGTGTGAATGCGTAACTAACCTCATCTTCCTCTTTAACAGGGTGTACGACTGTACTGTCGCCTTCACAGTCTCTTTACCCCAGTAATTAGGTAAGTCCAATTGCAAAATCCTTACAGACTTATTCAAAAGAAGTATATATTCTAAAGATGAAAATTTTGTGTTTGAGTGTAGGAAGCCTAACCCATACGTTAAGATTGGTCTCTTGGGAGAAGTAAAAAAGGTGGAAGGACTATGAAGACAAAAAAGTATAAGTACATAAAATGTCTACAGACGCAGTTCAGGATGACCTTTTTTTTCTCCAGACTTTAAGCACTTTCTAGGTCCCGATGTATGTGCTTAGGTGCTTACTGTATTGATTAATATACTCGCTTCTTTACTAACTCTCCATTACTTCATTCGTAGAGCCTATAGACAGCTATAACAAGGCACAGCTAACAACTAGACAGCTATAACAAGGCACCTGTCTTTGCCCTTCAGTGACCTAATTGTCAATGATATGTATAAGATACATTCAGCCTTCTTCTTTCTGTCTGTACTGGAAGGTTGGACTTGCTTTACTCCAGAGGCAACTTTAGAAGCTCTATTTCTGAACCGTTACAAAATACTCAATTGTCAAACGGTTTACGGGCAGGTTCGGCCCAGTTCCGTGACGATTGGTGCGGGGGACCCACGGATCCACACCCCAGGAAAGGGGAAGGGGGAAAGGGAGAAGGGAAAAGGGAAATGGGCCTAGAAACAAAACAGCGGCAACGATCTGAGGAGGAAAGCTAATTTACTAAATAAGATATCGGAAAGCAAAATAACACAATATAATACAATATAATTGGAATTAAAGCTAATAAATCAAATAAAATGAGCAAGAGAGAGTGTCCGATAAACCGAAGGCCTTATGCTAACGCTGAAGGCGGACGGCAGCGAGCACCCACTGCTGAGTCGATCCCCAAGGAAAGAGAGTGTCCCATGACCACAGACAGTTTTTATCTTTCCCTCTGAGCATAAACACGTAAGAACGCAAAGCATCGCAAAGTCCTCTGGGGAATGGAGTTCTTCTTCTGAGACAGGTATACCTGGAACCATCGATGATCCACGGAGCTGGAGCATTAACTCTTTAACTCTAAATGCACTACATGATGTTATGATGTGGAATACCAGTACCAAAAATCATAAAACCATGACATCAATTCATGCTTCTTTACCTTGTATAGAAAAAAGTAAGGGCAGGTTTTCTGTTGTTGTTGTTGTTTGTTTGCTTGTTTGTCTTTGATTTTAGACTCTTGCAATATTCTGGTTGATATATATATTTATTTTGGACAGGGATAAAGATTATCATCTGCGAACCTACAAATCTGTTGTCATGGCTAACAAACTCATAGACTGGTTGATTGCACAGGCAAGTTTATACCTTTGGATTTATGTACTTGTCTAACTATCATATTTAAATTCTGATTTGAAGGGTTGTGTTGGAATAAGTGAAATAATATGCAAACACTATGTAAGGGTTATTAGAACAGTGTGTGTGTAAAAGTGTAATCCTCTTAAACTAGTGAAGTAACAGAAATCAGCTGCCAGCAACCATACTATTCATTCCTCTTGTACTTATCTTCCTTATTTGCAATTCAACTTTAAATGTTTTAATGAGACTTAGCTTTGTGATTCAGCATGTAACATTGAGGCTTAAAATGAAATGGATAGGCTCTGAAATCTAAGTTACTAACTATAGGGATAAAAGTGAGCATCAAATTGCTGTCATGGTTCCATTTTATTTTAAGCAAACCAGGAGCAGGGTAACCTGTTCACTCAGTCAACATGTACCAGCTTCATAAAATAGAAGTTAAAAATGTCACTGCTTTTAGATTTTATTATGTCAAAATTTAATTGAGAATGCAGTTATTAAAATATTTCCATTTTATAACTATAATGAGGTTTAACATTGTTATAATATTTCATATGTATATGTAAAAATCTAAAGGTGATCTACAACCACTGCAGGCCCTGTGAGGTTATGCCATTGTAAATAGAATGCATTTTGCTGATATTTTAAAGTATATAAAAATATATGTATATATGTGTTGTGGTTTAATAGGGAGATTGCCGGACCAGGGAAGAAGCTATGATCTTTGGTGTAGCTCTTTGTGATAATGGGTTTATGCACCATGGTAAGTAAATGCATTCTTCACAAGCTATGCTTGTTCTAATGCCATCTACATAGCAGAAAGGAAATGTTGGGGCTCTTTGAGATTTAAAGAAAGAATTGCAAATTAGTTCATTATACCATTGCTATTGCCTTAAAGAAGAAGAAAAACCATGCAATTTTATACTCTGAAAATTATTTTCAGTCAAAGCATACACAGAGGGCTTCTTCTTCAAGAGAAAATGCTAAGAGAACAAAGAAGAGAGTACCAAAAACGAGGTGAATGAGGTTGTATTTAATACCATCAGAGGGCAGATTTCAGTGGAGTGATTGAAGCAATGGGTCATTTACTGAAATAAAATGAAGAAAAAATAATTTTCTCATCAGCTGGCTTAGATAAGGGTGGAGGATTAACTTCCTTTCAGACACTGTTCATTCTTTTGCCCTTAGTCTTTGAACATACAGATTGTATCTGCCTGCTATTCTAGTTGCCTCCTTAGTCCCAGCAAACCCATTTGTAATACTGAACCTGGCATGCTTCACCATTTGGAGAATGCCAGGTCTTGGTTGTGAACATTTCCAGTGGTTGTCAAGAGGAACTTTTGATCTTTTAGTAAGAAATCTTGTGCTTGGCATTTTCACTAAAACCTTGTCAGGCTAACGTGTCTTCCTAAGCTTGATGAAATCCACATTCTGTAGCTGAAGAGGAACTTAGTGTTATCTATATATGATGGATTTAGAAATGTTTTTTTTATATGTTAAAAATTAAGATTTCACTAGGTTCATACACAAAAGAGTTAGCTAGTTAACCTGTATATTGATGTTCTGTAGTACAAGTACTCATGTCTGTGTTTCTGATTCTTACAGTGTTAGAGAAAAGTGAATTTAAAGATGAACCACTGTTGTTCCGTTTTTATGCGGATGAAGAAATGGAAGGGTCAAATATGAAGCACAGATTGATGAAACATGATTTGAAAGTAGTGGAAAATGTCATAGCTAAGTCATTATTGGTGAGTTAAACCGAATGATTATATGCTTGGATGAGAACAAAATATTGGTTGGTTGTACTGACAATTAATTAGCACACTGTGTTCATTTTTCAATCAAGCTGTACTTTACTAAATGCCTTTCTGAACAATGTTTTGAACAATTCTGTTTTTCAGATTAAATCTAGTGAAGGCACCTATGGTTTTGGTTTAGAAGATAAAAATAAGATGCCAATTGTTAAGGTGGTGGAGAAAGCATCAAATGCTGAGGTATTAAATATTATAATTCTACTTTCCTGTTTTATTTTACATCAATTAAAAAAATGCATAGTAGATGATAATAAAATAATTAGAGAATGCTCTGAGAAATCTGCGGTTATGAATCTTGTTTTGTTTAGTTTGAAACAAAATAGAACTGTGAACATTACCAACATTTGTTTTCTACACAGGAAATTTTTTATAAGTTTTGATGTAAAAATAATAACTTTATTTTTATGCTTATTAGAATATTCCAGTTATGACCTTGCTCATAAGTGGAATGAGCATCCTTCAGTAGCATGTTAAATTAATATAGAAAAATATGCCAGTCTGTAGATTACATTTGATGTTTTTCATAACAAAGGATGTATTAAGCAAAGTCTATAATTTAGAAATCCGAAAGTATAAATTGGTCTTTGGGTAATTTGATATAACCTAGTGAAGTACATGGGAGTCTTATATACAGAACAGAACTTCCATGAGAAAAAATATAGACCTGGATTTCAAGCCCTTCTATGTCTCACTGTGGGACTGAAGTTTTAATAAAAATATATGTAGTAGGTCACTAATATAATATAGCTGCAGAAATGTACCCAGGGCTATTTTTATTATTTTTTCTCTGTTAGCTTTGCATAATTACATATGATCTTCTTCAGAAGTCAGGTTCTGTCATGATCTAAGGCTTAGTCTGTTCTCTAAGTAGCTCTGTGTATGCCCACCATCCTAGCTGGGAATGGTTTCTTTCCTTTTAGACCAGAATATAAATCTTGTACGTAAATTTTTTGCTCAAAGGTATGGCCATAAAAGTTTAAGCATACATTTTGTTTTGGATCGTAGTAAATATTGACTTACGCTCACGAGCTCCTTTACAAAAGAAGCTTTAATTCCTTTTGAGAAAGGCAGATAAGGTAACATCACCAAAAAAAACATCAAAACCAACTGGATTAGTGAAGGCTGTTTTGTTAATTGTTACCTATAGTAACTAGTATTTTAATTTCATGACATCTTGAATGAGACTAGGGCTTGTCTTTAGATCTCTTCATAGGCTACTGTAATCAGTTCAGAACCCTTTTTTGTTGTCTTTGGTGTGCACTTCAAAAGGAGGCATAAATAGTTTTCTTTGTATGTGTGTGTCATTATTTCTATTGGAGTTGCATGCAATCAGGAGAAATACAGTGTTGTTTGTTATAAAAAGGGAAATGTGTACACAACTGTTATTGTTTTCTAGATGGCAGGCTTGGAAGTTGGGAAAAAAATATTTGCCATTAATGGTGACCTGGTTTTTCTGCGACCCTTTAGTGAAGTGGATTGCTTCCTGAAAATGTGTTTAAACAGCAGAACGCCCCTGCGGATTCTTGTGAGCACTAAACCTCGAGAGTAAGTTGTCATTCCTTTGGGGAAATTTTTAGAAATTACAAATGAAGCAAATTTTAAATGACAATAGAAACTTCAAAAAGCACCACTCTGAAGTTATTACTAATCTTAAGTTCATAAGTCCATGCAGTTTAATCTGCTTTGACTTTGTTTTATTATGTTTGTCATCAGCAAAGACAAGACAAAAGAGCTTATATCATCAGGTCTGGTATAGTATATGCAGAAACCACAGGAGTATAAATAAAGTTTGGAATACATGGACAGTTTCAATCACCTTTCTCTTACTATGATTGTTAAACAATTTGCTCTGTCTGAGGATTGTTTTCTAGTTTGCCAAATGCAGGAGCTTATGATCTGATGGGCCTCTTTGGTATGTGTGCTGGTTCTGTAAGCATTGTTAGCAAGTAAACAAATTACAATCTTTCTGCAGTAGATGAGGTTTATACAAAGTTTGTAACCCTCCTACCTGAGTGGAATTTGTTACGTAGAGGAAACACTAAGTAAGGCTTAATGGTGGGTTCATTTGGTATGTAAACAAGCATAGATTTGTTAGTAAGGTCAATGCAGTTAATGGTTTCTACATAACAGTGAAATAGGAGAGTAAGAAACAGAATCTGAGGGAAGTTCTCAAGAACTTTTGAAGAGTAAAGAGGAATTCATGCTCTATTTTCACAGAACATGTAGAGAGCCTTGGAAATAACTCCTTTTGAGCAGCAGAATGGAGATATGTTTCTCCTATTGATAAGTGAAGATGTCTTGAGAAATACAGTGGCAACCAGAATGGGAAAAAGAACAAAAGGAAATATGGCATAAAGTCAATAATCTGGACTGATAATACAGAAACAACAGCAGCAACAACAAAAGCTTTGTAGATGAATGTTCTATAGCAAACATAAAAAGCTTATATTAGCATTTATTTAATGATGATCTCATATCAATTTCTGACACAGTGAAAATGTGAGTGAATTTCAGGGTTGACAGAGACGATCTGGTGAATGAGGAATTCAGATGAGTTTAAGAATTTATTTCCTGTACTGACTGCATTTGTCAGAAGCTTCTTCCATCACAGCTATGATGGCAGAAGAGACAATTCTCTCACAAATTCTTAGCTGAAACCTTCAGTGATGTTCTTTCTTAGTTTATTCACAAAGTAGTATGTTCACAAAGTATATTTTTGTACAAATATTTTGTACAAATTTATGGGCTCCAATGGAATTTGGATCTCATGTCTTATAATTGGCTCCAAACGCTGTTATATTTACCAGGAAAAAAAACTGAAAGTGCAAGATATTATTCAAATTTATCTGAATGTCAGACTTGTTGTAGTTCAAATGCATTTTACATTCACTTTTCACCATCAGTTTTCTTTTGTGCTGGCAAATGGAGTCCAGGGCATAGACCTCTCAAATATTAACCGAGCTGGCTCTGGAAGTTAAGACTGCAGAGTTAGATCAGTGCTGTGTTATGTTTGACCTAACAGGCTCAGATAAGGGCTGATGCAGCTCTGTTGCTTTTTCTGGAACTGGACCTAATATAACATCAGCTTACTTTGAGTGAACTCAGGGTTTCATTTTAAGGAGTGGATGTGAATTTTGATTCTGAAAATAGTGTTTTGTTGGTTATGATTCTAAGAATTTTTTCTTACTGTTGCACATAGACTAAGCAAGAATATTACACAATGTGTGTACACATTATATGAACAATAGCAGGCAAAATCTTACTTCAGAAAACTCAGTGCTTTACATAGTTGTTCAGTAAGGCTGTGCCAAAATGTTTTTTTTTTTCAGTAAAAGTTAACAAATTCTAACACAAACATAGTCTCCACAGTCCTCTGCAGCTGATGAGGCTTGCCATGATCTGAGGTTCCTAGGGTCTGTGCTGTTGGCTGATAGACTGCTTGACTTCTCAGGGCTTTCAGTGTCACTGTTTTGTGACAACTTTCTCAAATTGCAGTCCTTTTGGAGGAATTTTAAATCTGAAGTTCTACTTTGGTCTTAATTGGCATACTGAAGTTCTGTGTGAAGTAGTATTGGTTTCCTCTGGTTGGTAGCATTATCTGTTTGCTCTTAATTCTGATGCGAGTGGTGCAAATTACCAAGAAAATGAATGATGGTGATTCTGAAACTGTAAATTGATTGAAAGCTTGGAGTTTTACACCGTGGTGTAAAAAGCATCCTTCTTATTGATGTCCACTTTTATTTTAATTAATAAAACACTACCTTTTGCTATGTTCATATTGGATTTTTTGCATGTATCAGGACAGTGAAGATTCCTGACTCTGCTGATGGACTTGGATTTCAAATCCGAGGCTTTGGCCCTTCAGTTGTCCATGCTGTTGGGAGAGGTGAGTTCTAAGAGCTGTCAAAGCTAGAGATAATTGTACGTTTTATATTTAACTGGCCTTGCTGAAATGAATCAAAATAAGTTCCACTGAGTAAATAAGGTGAGGTAAATTAAGGCTGTGACTTCCTTGCAGACTGGGGAATAGCTGATAACCGGCCCGCAAACCACTGACAATCCAAAAACTCTTTCTTCACTGAATGGAGCTTAGGAACTGTTTCCTGAAAGCTCCTTTGTTAAATGACCATGTGCTTCCCCAATGTTCTGTAAATATTTTATAGAAAATACCCTTTTCACAAATTTTTTCAATGGTGCTAGTTAAAACACTGTGTTTTCTATTTTGTGATTTGATGGTCAGATGCTTGCCATTACTAACTTGATAAAGTTTGGATTGGTGCCTTAGTAATAGAAGAAGTTCAAGCTTTTCTTTTTTTTAATGTTGCTGTTGCATGCTGTTTATGGTGAAGCCAGCTACTTCTGTATTTTCAGCGATGGTGGTGCAGTTGTGTCCTTTCTCCTCCTCCTATCTTTGCAATTGAGAAATTTAAAATGAACCAATCTGCTAAGAAGCCGAATTTGAACAGAGCTTGATGACTTCTTTTTTTTTCTTCCTAGGCTGTGGTGCCAGAAATTAGTTTTTTGAGGGAAAATAATAAACTACAGACTGTTAGGCTGATGTGGTAATTATTTCTGCACCTGGTTCTCCATTCAACTGCCTATCCTTATTCATTAAGCACATACATTATTCCAATTAGCCTCACTGGTACCTCAGTCTTGCATTTGTGGTTTGCTAAACCTGAAAGACTTTGAGCATATGTTTAAATACTTTGTTGAATTGGGGCCATAGGTTTTTTTTTTTTTTGTTATTGTTTGTTTACTTGAAGAATAATATTTCTGCTTTTTGAGAGCGATTTAATTATTTAAATCCAGATTTCTGTAGATTGGCTAGTAATAATAATATTTCCAAATACTTCAATTGGTACCAGATTTAAAATGCAGCTGCTGTCTCTTGCTGCAACTGTTACTTTTTAAACAATTCCAAGACTTGATAATACCTAAAAATAATGGAAATATAGATGTATTGTTTCTATTATTTTTTGTCAAATATGCTCCACTGACAAGTCATGACGTGGTTTTCTACTTGTCAGCCCTGCAAATTCAGTTCAGCCTTTTCTTTTGTAACAGTTGGCTTCTTCACCTCATTGTTGCATTCTCTAGGTGATAGAATTTGACTTTATTTGCACCCCTCTGATGAGGCATAGGAAAGTGAATGGGTAAGTGGTTGTAATCCAGCAGTCTGTCTTTAAGAACTAGGTTTGAGTCATACTGAAAAGATGTGGAGATCCTGACTTTTTTTTTGTAGTACCCTTTCAGTGGATATAGAGGATTTTTCCCATGGTGGCTATTCTATTGTGGAAATAAATTGCTGAACTATCTATTTTGCATTGCTCAAACAAATAGGTTTTCTTGAAAATTACTGATGTTACTTAGAACTTCTACTGTGCTGTCTTTATGTATTTTGCTTAAAAAGACAAAAACACAGGCAAGATCCTGGGAAATGTCTTTGGAACTCTGTTTTCTTGGAGTCCAGCTGACTTCAGAAGCACTCTATAGTCAGAGGCTTTTGGAATGAAAGCTGTAAAGGAAATGTTGACAGACCTTCTCTCCTGTACTCCAAGTGTTATTTTCTCTGTGTCTTTTTTTTAATAGGAACAGTGGCGGCTGCAGCAGGTCTACACCCTGGCCAGTGCATAATCAAAGTGAATGGAATTAATGTCAGCAAGGAGACTCATGCAAGTGTTATTGCTCATGTGACAGCATGCAGGAAGTTTAGGCGTCCGATGCAGGTACGTTCCACTTGTTAGTCTTGCAAATTTTCTGGTGGTTTTTTTTTCAGTAAATTGCAGATGTTCAAGATCTGATTAATCTCTGCATTGAAAAATACAACTAAATTTTAATAATGTATTTTAAAGGCTTAATTTAATTTTTGCATGAAAACAGTAAGAGGTATACATCTATCATGATGAAGAAAGATTTGTGCAGTTTGGTGCCTGCTCATCAGCCTGAGAATGCAATGCAAAGAGCTGATCTTATTCTAGAATTTTGTAACACTTCAGCAAATAGAGAGCACTGTACACAAATTTTGCCCATGAAGATCCCTTGTGGTCCCCTTGCATTCTCACACAGGAAATAAACAGATGTTCAAGGGCTCAAAATTTCCCTTTTTTAAATATAGACATTAAGTTTTGTTATCTTTTTCAAATTGTTTTAGGAGAGAAACTACTGTCTTCCAAGAAACAAATTGTAGGGAAGAAAATCAAAACCACCCTGATTGTATGATGTAATCTTTCCAGGTTCCTGCAGGTTTTTCATAAACTGTGAGCTGGTATCATTAATTAACTTCACATACTCTTCCAGAGCGTGTTAATTGAGAAGAAAAATCAAATTAAAATCAGGAGTGAAATCCTTCCCTCAAACCTACTGCATAGAAAAAAGAATTTTAAGTAAGAATTGGAACTGTGTCATGCAAGTACTGTTTTTGTGAAAATGTCTGAATGTTTGTACTGGCATGAAATTGAAGTTGTTACATACATAGCAAGATAGAGCTCACCTATTCTTCAAAGGAATATGGGCTCTGGTGAAGGACCCATGTGCACAAATAGTAAAACTGGCTAGAATAAAGTATTAATATTATGTATTTTTTTGGTACCAGGTACGTTTTCTCTCTTAAGTGTGGAGTTCCTCCAGAAGTTAATGACATCCAAAGATAAATAATTACTGTCGGCTGGAATGAATGCCATGAAATTGCAATGTTATTGTTTTATTTTTACATCCACTTCTGAAATATGTTGGAATGCATACCTATTTTTCCTATGCAGAGTATTTCAACCTAAAAAATGCATCTTTACCAGATCACTAACAACTCATATCCCCCAGATGATGAGAATCTGTAAGAAAATCTTTGTTTAGAATGAGGTGTTATGAAATTCCATATGATAACTGTCTAAATGGCAGTATTCCTACTGGTACCAAAACAGCTAAAATATAATTTACTAATCAGAAATGTGGATTTTTAATTATTTGGAAGATGACTATAGATTTCTCATATTTTGTAAGTAATTACCTTATCTTTTAATTAACATGAATATTGCCATCTCTCCTGTGGTTGTCAGTTGCATAATTGAAAATGAATCCTTTTCTGTGTTCTGAATATTTTAATTCACAGTGTGAGGAGTCTTCCAAGCTGCCTGGATTACAAAGTTTCATTTTAGACTGTTGCAGTGTGAATAATTGTAACTTCTATTGGACTGTGTTTATACTCTTGGTCTTGGTGGGAGAAAGAATGTTCAGTTTGCTTTTTGAAATTCCAAAGAATTATTTGCAGTGATACTAATCATGATGTGACAGATTTATGCCTAATTTATTACTCCAGTGCTACATTTAGAGAACATGGCTCCAAATTATATAGCACTGTATCTTGTTTTAGCTTTTGAAGGGTTGATTTCCAGTTGAGGTATGTAGTTCTTTTTCTTCGCCATGATTAGTTCAAAGTAGAGTTCCTGAAATAAAGGAACTCTTTGGTACAAGGTAAATAACCTGTTAGATACTGGCATGGCAGTCTTAGTGCTGTCCATGTGTCTGAGCCAGGTAAACCTTTAAGACTCCACAAATTAGCATCAAACTTTCAGGTGTACCTACAAAGATGAGTGGGTTTCAAAGCTTTCTGTTGTTCAGCTTATGCATAGGTATATTCCAACAACTAGCAGAGGGTTCTGAAAGTCAAGGGACCTTATTGAAATATTGCAGTGCCTTGGAGTGAGAAGTAAGGCATGGATGAATCTAGAGAAATTATACCTTAATTGTGTAGAAATTTAGTTATTTGGGACTCATGAGTTAAAGATAGTGACAGAATATTGTATATGATCAAAGCATAATCTGATGCATTTGGCATTTTGCATGAACATTTCAACATTCAACTTAAACTTTTGCTATTCTTGCTTTACAATAAATTATCAACTCAAACTTCTTTTTAAAATTTGTGAACTCAGATTAGTCATAATTGTGCCACTTATTCTGCCGTAGCTGTAGGAGATGGAATGATTAACTGACAGTTAAACTTCTTTTGAAGTGTAAGAGGAAGAGAAGAGCACTCTGGAGATGCCGTGTTTGAGAGGCCCTTCCATATGGATGTGATCGGCATATGTCTAAACAAGTGAGGGGAGAATACAAAGTATAAGGCTTACAGATGGCTCTCATAGGCTGTGTGACCAAGCCACCGTTCTTGTATTCACATGCATCTCACTCACATAGGATGATGAACTTGTGGGGACTGAGATTCTATCTTTTTACTGTGTTTTGATAATCAGCTGGTGAAATAAAACAAATGTAATAAAGTAACTGTCAAAAGGGAAATAAAAATAATGAAGGCTGTAGTGTGTAATCTTGTTGCCAATGACACATGGGTGATAGATTAGGTTGACATGCTATGTGTTTGGTTAGCATTCTGTAATCTTTGTCAGTCTTGTGGATGAACTGCAGATTTTGAAAAGCAAAAATTCTTTTTTTCACAATTTCTTATCTCAAATATTTCTCAATCTGCAGTTGGATTTGAAATGTCTTAGATCATTTTTGGCAGAGACATGAAACTGATGGATGTCATACTGTCAGAGATTTGCTACTGCTTCATGATAATATACATTGAAGTAAACAAGTAAATTGAAATACTTTAGCCAAAGCCAAAATTTTCTATATTTTCAAAATACTATTTTTAACTGGGTTCAGAAGGTAATAGAGATTATAATAATTAGGGCATTAAATCAACTGTTCCATGTTTGAGAGCAGTTAGACAATTTCCTACAGTTTGCACTAGTAAAAGTTTTCTTGATGTTTATTTTATTTTTATTTTTTATTATTTTTATTATTTTTAATTATTTTTTATTATTTCATTTAATTTATTTTTTAGCAAGACTCTATACAGTGGATTTACAACAGCATTGAAAGTGCTCAGGAGGATCTTCAGAAAACAAATGCCAAGCCCCCTGGAGACGATGGAGGAGATGCCTTTGACTGCAAAGTGGAAGGTATGTGATGCTGGCTTGATATTGTTTTTGCTCAGAATGTTAGTGTAAGTAGCAAGGAAAATATAGGCAGTGGTTTTCAGAGATTAAGCTGCATTCAGCCAGTAGGATGTGCTTTACATAAGGATTTGTTTTTTTCTGTATTCTAAAAAGGTAAGTTTAACATGTTGTTCTTTGAAAATTGTTGTGTCTCATTTAAAAAAAAAAGTGAACGCTCTAGGAAAAAAACTATTCAGTTCTCATTTGTAACGCTAGGAATTATCTGAACTGTCAGCACTAGTAATCACTGAAGGTTAGATTAGATGAGTTAGTGACTACTACGTGAGAAATAACAAATTAGCTATCCTTCAGATTATTTTCAGGCGAGTGACATTTAGGCAAGTCTGGATTCATATGTGTGTATGAGGATAATTAAAGAGGTGGTTAATGATAATTTTGTGTTACCTCAGGAAATGCTGACATAGTGGTTTTGTTTCTGGAGTTTTTCTTCTGGCTAATTTAGAATTAATCAGATTTCCGTTTTATTTTATTTTATTGTTGCTTTGGATATGTCTAATTAAATTAAATTAATCCCCTTAAACATGACTTTTTCTAGAGAGAGTGTATGGTGATGTGTCTGTTTATGCAGTAGTAGTATTTTTACATTCATAAACCTCCTGACATTCTGATTTTTAAATCATTCATGTGCTATTTGGATATTAGTACATTTTCAAGTAGAATCATCAGTCCGTATCTATTTCTAGGATGTTTACCTATATCCTTTTTATTATTCATTTTTCAATGGCCAATGCTACTCAACTGATTTGTGTTTCTTTATTCTAGAGGTAATTGACAAGTTTAACACTATGGCAATAATTGATGGGAAGAAAGATCATGTAAGCCTGACTGTTGATAATGTTCATCTGGAGTATGGAGTAGTTTATGAATATGATAGCACAGCTGGAATCAAGTGCCATGTGTTAGAAAAAATGATTGAACCAAAGGGATTTTTCAGCTTGACTGCAAAGGTATGAAGCAATTTTTGTATGTTTTAACTCTTACTAAGCTTAACACCAGTGCAACATCTTTCTTCTGCTTAAGATTGCATGCTTTTCATTTAATATCTTATAATCTTTGTTCCTCTTACATTTAGAAGGATGACTGTGTACTCAGGAAATAAAATAAGTTATGATGTGGTTATAAATTGAGTCTCTAAACTGAGCAAACATTAAAGAACTTCAGTCTTCCATTCTTCCTACTTCTTTTCCCATCTTTTCAGTTATCAAATAAAACTTAAAATAAAGTCAGAGGTTCAGTGAAACATCAAAATGTTATGAAGATAGGTTGATAGGCTCCAAATACGGTTTTGATGAGACAAAATAGCGTATACAACTTAAATTTGTTTCAGTGAGAGTATAAAAGTAGCATGACATCTGTCTTTTTATGTTTTAAAGTAAGATAAAGCTGTTCATATATTGGAGTCTAACAACCACAAAATCAGAGATGAAGTGAAAAACAAGTGCAGCTGAAGAGTTTACACTGAAGTTTTTTTCTTGGTGAATATTTCCAGATATTGAAACATGCTATAGTCATGAAAGGGATTATGAAGGTATTTTGTTGGATAGTTCATAGAATGGATTGGGTCTAAAGGGACCTTTAAAGATTGTTTAGTTCCAGCCCTCCTACTGTAGGCAGGGTTGCCACCCACTGGCTTCAGTTTGACAATCACATGAGTAATCACACTTCAAGACCCTGGGATGCTCATTGTCCAGCCCCATAGACTTGAGCATGTTCTGTCTCAACAGGTGATCTTGTACTAGCTCTTGGTTTACTGTGAAAGAGATTTTGCTCCCCTGATCCCCACCTAGATGTTCAGGGACATGAGAGATGTGGGAAGCTGGAATGACAGTGAATGTTGAGGCAAAGTACTCATGGCATACCTCTGCCTCATCCATGTCTGTTGTTGCCCTTTTCCCTCTTCTCCTTTATCAGAGGAGTACACTCTCCTTGGCCTTTCTCTTCTGACCAGCTTATCTGCAAAATCCTTTTTCGTTTTTTTACATCCCTCTCCAAGTTCAGTTCAATTTATGCATTGGCCTTCCTGATCCCTATTTTCTTCCCAAGCCACATTGTGTCTACATCTGCTCTCTGTCATTTTCTTCTTTTTCCTCAGTTTGACCAGCAGTTCCTTGCTCAGCCATGCTGGTTTTCTCTTTCTTTGCTAGATTTCTTATTCTGGGGGATGAAGAGCTCTTGTGCTATGAGAAAGGTGTAATTAGAGTTACATCTCTGTTCCATAAAGTTGATGTTGTCTGGGTCAGATAGACAGATAATATAGTAATACTATAAATTCTTAAGTATAGTAATACTTAAATTCTATTAAGTATCTTATATCTTTTAACACATACAGGGATAATAAAAATAAATACTTAAAAGTCTGGAACCCCATACGTTGTCGGGAGCATCACAACTGCAAAATTCTTTTTGTTCTTTCCACTAGAAGTATAAGATAGTGATAATTTGTTGAAATGTCCACAGTCACTTATTTCCTTCCTTTAACTTTGCCTTGGAGCAGACTAGACTAATACATTTTGGAGTAACTTCTTACACAGAGAGATTTGCTACAGCTGGTCTAGTTAATGCTAGAAGCCACTGGTCTGATAGTTGTTAGCTCTTCCTATATTCATAGTATCATATGAAATAAGGTAATAATTACTAACTGCTAAAGAAATTCTTTTCCATTGTTGTATTCGCGGTAGTTAAGTACTATCAGCCCACTGATTCTGGCCTTAATTAATGCTGTGCCATAGCCCTTAGGGTTTAGACTGGCTAATTATTCAAAGATTACACTTACGTATTGTTTTTTAATAATTTGACTATGTTAGAAGTGAGATGGTGATAGAAAGGTATCCAGTGGCTTAAAAACAACAAAACGAGCAGATCCCTTTTCTCAATCCCAATAATAAAAACTGTAGTGGCATTTTATCAACCGTAGCTGTCTGCAAATGATTCTCATTACTCTGTATGTAAACTCTGTACTTGCAATTGGGTATTTTGCTTTTCTCCATTTCCTTCTCTCTGATCTTGCTGTGTATTTTTGTTGTTTTGAATTTTTAAACTTCTCTATTCTGCATCATGCATATTATGGTGAAGTAATCCTGGATTGATTTCTGATGCTGTACAAAGCTTTACTGTGTTATGATAACAAGTAACTAAAATGGTATTGCAAAAGTTACTGATTTTGAATGCATTTATGATTTATTTTTCATCTTTCCATTAAATTACTGAAATATTATTATTAATTAAGCCTAAAAACGACAAGTGTAACCAAAATAATTGGGATGTTTTAATGCAGTAATTACTCCTTGTTGCAAAAGATTTAATCCTTTCTCTATCCTCCAGGGGATGTGAGAAAAATTTATCTCAGGATCTTGTCATGCATAGTCTGTGACTTCTTATAAAGTAAAGATTTTATACTCCCAAATATCTGCCTCCAGAGATTTTTTTTTTCCTAAAATTTTCTAAACTACTCAGGCTTGTAAGTTGTTTATTACAGCTGCAATGATGGACAGAATAATAATGAACTGTAGCAGAAGAGAGTTGTAGATATATTCTCATGATATATTAATGTTGTATCTGGTGTTTCTTCAGAATTCTTTGCAAGTTGGTGTATTATTAATATGATGGGATTACTTTTGCAGAATTGTTATATAGACTGACTAGCTGATGTGGTCAGTCTGGTATCAAAAATATTTCTTTGTATTAGGTCATTGGACTTCTGTATTTAATTTAAATTTAAGCTTCTGTAGTGTAGTAGTGAAGATTTTTTTCCACATTTTGTGTTATATTGCTTGGAGGTAGCTGAGGCACCAAAAGGAAGTTCATAACTCATAAGTTCATAAGTTCATAAGGTTGGAAAGGACCTATAAGATCATCTAGTCCAACCATCCTCCTATCACTATCTCTACCCAACTACTAAATTAAGTCCTTTAGCACCTCCTGTTTGAGAAAAGTTGAGTATCTCTAAAGTTCAAGCCATTTCTGTTTACATGTTTTAATCTGGATTTTGGGTGCCTTTGTTAGACCCTTACTTTAAACGTGTGTTTTTCAAACACATTTTTGGAGGCTGGATGCAACAGCAGTAGGGATCTCCCATGCTCTGACATACAGCGAACTTCAGTACCTGAAATAAATCTCAGAAAAGGGCTGTATACTACCCTCCTCTGTTTAACACTCCTTTCTTTAAGTTTTCTAGCAACATATTTGCTGGGACTATTTCCATCATATCAAGACTTCAGTCTTTGCTTGCCAGTAGAATTTATTCTGTTCACTATTTCATGTTTTCTATACAAATAACGTAAAAAAGGAAAGCACTCATTTATTATATGCCTTTTCATTTTTTTTAAATTATTCATTATACTGGCAGATGAATATTTGCTACAGTTAATGAATTGGTTCATAAGCTTTTCATAATATGTGTTGCTCAAGTAATTACAGCAGATATTGAATTTCTGGTGAGCTGTGTTGGTTGCGCTAGTAGGAAATTAGTAGTAAATCCATTATCAGTGTCGTGAAAAGCCAAGTGAAACTACTTGTTAGAGGTATAATTTATGCCAGGAACAGGGACAAATTTAAAGAAACTTCTTTTGCTTTCCAGATTTCCATTGCTTTCTGTCATGTAGTTATGTGAAATTAATGCCTGTAATATTAAAAGGCAATTGATTACCTGCCTTTTTGAGCCTAGAATGTAGGGGATGATAAATAAAGGGTTATTTTTAGTCATTTTATTTCATAATGTGATGATGATGTTTTTCTTGTCTTAGATTCTGGAAGCACTGGCAAAAAGTGATGAGCAGTTTGTGCAGAACTGCAACAGCCTCAGTTCTTTAAGTGAAGTAATCTCTACTGAGCTTCAGAGTAAATTCAGCATTATTTGCAGTGAGAAAATTGAGCATATCTACCGAAGAATTTCTAGTTATAAAAAGGTATGTCCTGCTTGTCTTAAGCTTTGTGATAATTGTCTTTTCAGGGAAAAAAAAAAAAAAAGCAAAATTATATGGTTTTAATAATTCTTCTGAATGTTTATTGCAGTGAAAAAAAATATCGCTGAAAGGTTAGCTATATCAAGCCATGAATCCCTAAATTGAGTTATTACATAAATAGTTTTTAAACTGTGCTCTTTATCATCCCTTTTTTAGACACTGGGTAGTTCATATCCTTTCTTGTTTGTTGTGTTCAGCTGCAGATAGAATCAACTGCTTATTTCCCACAAAAGGGCAATCATTCTTGATCAATACTGAGAACTTGCAGATTTTATCCAAATATGAAGCAATAGCAGCAGAATTGTTTTTCCTTCTAGTACATCTTAATTTTAAATATCAAATTGCTATTTTTAATTCATCTCTTATGCCCTTCAAATTAGTTTGACTTTTACTAGACTGCCTTTTAAGAACAGTAGCTCTTTAAATTGTTAGATTATCTTATGTTAATAAAACTTTATAGCACAAAATAAGTGGAATGTTTCTAACATACATCTGAGAGCTAGTTTAAATATATAGAAATGAACAAATAACCCAGACTCTGATCTATAGCTATTGTCAGTCTATTTTTCTATATTTATTTAGTTAAGCGAGACCTGACTTTAACAATCATTTGCTAATTTGTTAATGATGCATACTTAGTTTTTTGTACTGCCTTTCCCCCCCCCCAAAAAAAAATCGTGATTATTAGGAATTATTATATTATAATTATTAGGACCAGTTTTAAGAAATCTGAGTTGTGACACTTAAAAATTTGTCTCTCCTGGTACTTTACATGCTGAAAGAGAGAGGGAGTGTAGAAGCTTTGCACTGTTGTATAAGTTGCATGGAAAGGAGGAGATAATACTTCTTTGTTTTCTGAAGGAAGAAGAGGGAAACCTGTAAGGATACCTCGATTTAAAAAAAAAAAAAAAAGACCAAATAAAAATAAAAAATAAAAATAAAAATTGGTTTCCATAGACTCGGACAGGGTAGTAGTGTCCAGCAAGAAATGGAATAAACTCAGATCTGAATACCAGAAGGAGAGATTAAAATGATACTGGTATTGCATCATTTAACATCCAGGTTCTCAGTTGTTTGCCTGAACTACAGGCTTCCATGTTTTTAAAACCAATTTAAAATCAATGTATTGTTTTGAAAGCACATTTCTTATTTTTAATACCAATAAGCACGTATTTAGACTTCAAGTAGCATGAGGTATTTTATACCTTTTCTCTAGCCAAAATAAGAAAATAAATAAAATTGAGGATGATTTACAGGAGGCCAAGAAAATAAGTGAGATTTTATTGTATTATGCTGGATATGAGTAAGCCATGGGGAAGTTTTCACCATGCTTGTGCTGTCTAGAAAAATATATTTGATGCAAACTGCACTTTTAAGCTTATACATTCAAAAATCAATAGTTTCACAGTTAGAGCTTTTAATAACAATTAATAATGCAGTGGATGCAGGAACAGATAGGTCGTTTTCTTGGCAAGGTAAAGGTAACCATAGTTACAGAAGACTTTTGGAATGCCTGAGCTTGGCTTGGCTCCTGCTTTCACTGTGAAAGTTCAAATTCTATAAATAGAAACCTCATAGATTTCTGCAGTTCCTACTATTATTATTCTTATCAGAACATTTTGCTCATAATAAACTTGGAATCTTTTACCATGAGTCCCAGATGTTTCTCAACACATACATGAAAATAATTTTGGGCCTGACTTATGACCTGATTAAATCTCAGCCAGGCATTTGGTCTCTCTGGAGAATGATGTGTGGGAGATTGAGATGAGAAATATGTACTGCTTGCAGAAACATTTTCATCGCTGAATGTCCTTAGTGCCCTTCTTAACTATTTGTACATTTTTCAGCCTTTGTACAATTCTGTAATTGGATTTCTTCTAACCTTCCAGATCATGTTCTAATATGAAGATTTAAATATGATTTATCAATCAAGAGTTCACCAAGTTGAAGTAGTATGACATCAAAATAAACAGAAATTTGAATACCAACACAAAAAGCTGTTACTTCTCAGAGGGGATATATATTTGTGCAGCTAAAATGTTAGTCAAAACTTAATTGATTGAATTGGTACTGGCATATATTAGGAAAGAAACAACAAATTAACATTGAAATAGTCTTATGCATGAACTGTGCTCTGTAACTGAGTTAGTATCAAAGGTCTGTGCAATATTTTCTTTCTTGCACCTTGTTTTGTCACTGGGTACAACTGAAAAAAGCTTGACTTCACGGTCCTTGCACCCTCTCTTTGAGTATTTGTACCCATTGCTAAGATCCCATCTCCCTCATCCTTCTGTAGGCAGTCCCAACTGACTCAGCCTGTGCTCACAGGTTCTCCAGTTTCTTCATCACCTTTGTGGCCTTTTGCTAGACTCTTTCCAGTATGTCCAAGTTTCTTTTACTGGGGAGTTTGGAACTGGACACAGCACTCTGGGTGCAACGTCAAGTTCTGAGAAGAAGAGAACAACCACCTTCACCAGCCTATAGTGAAGTGCTCCTAGTGCAGCCACAGTTACCATTAGGGAGAGCCATTTCACTCTGCAATTCTTTATTTGTAGTTGCAAATTCTGTCTCTATTATAGCTTTGAGCTAGAATTTTTATTTATTTTTAGAAATTTGTTCAACTATGTCTGTCAGGAAGTGTTTATAAGTGTCGTGTGAAATACAGCACTGGACCATACAGTACTTCTAGGCTTCCTCTTCTGGTACACTGTTTAGTATTTAATATATTCCAAGGAAAATATGATGTCTCCTGAGTACAAAGAGATTTACATTCATGTAATGTATAATTGTCTTAAAAAATAAAAAACATTAAAACACATTAAAAACATAACATGAAGGATATCTTTCCTTTTTAAGAGAAAAATGGGAATTAAGAACTGAGGTATAGCCAGGATGCCTGAAGTATTATAACTTTCATTTTCTAGTCATGTAGTCAAGGTTTGTCAGCTGAGGGCCAACACCAAAAACTGCTAATCAAAATTTTGTTTTCTTTCCCTCTTTTAGTTTTCAAGAGTATTAAAAAACAGAGCTTGGCCTACCTTCAAGCAAGCTAAATCAAAGATTTCACCACTTCACAGCAGTGATTTCTGTCCAACTAATTGCCATATCAATGTAATGGAAGTGTCTTACCCTAAAACCTCAACTTCTGTTGGGAGTGCTTTTGGTGTACAGTTAGACAGCAGAAAACATTCTTCACATGAAAAAGGAAATAAAAACACTGACCAAGGTAGGCTAGTAGAGCGTGAAGGAACTATGTCCAGTAGTTCTGTTATAGAATAATAAAATATTAAAATTAAGAACAAACCTTTATGTAGTCCTATATTTTTGACATTTTGTTTGCTTTAAAACATAATAAATGCGAGTTGTAATTTCATGCCAACTTTCTACTTAAGTAGTTAGACGTTCATATGGAAAATGACATACAAAATCAATTGATTATGTGAAGCTTCAAGTGGGTAAATATTTCAAACTTTATTACCTATTTTACTTAAAATTTTATATTGGAGTATATAAATCTAACTGCTTCATATTTTTCCCAGGTAAACTGAATCCTATGATTTATGTTCAACATAGCATTACTACTATGGCTGCCCCTTCAGGACAGTCTCTCAGCCAGCAAGAGGGTCATGGTCTGAGGTACCTCTTAAAAGAAGAAGATTTAGAAACACAAGATGTCTACCAAAAATTGCTGTTCAAATTACAAACTGCTCTGAAAGAAATGGAAACCTGTGTCTGTCAGATAGATGAGTAAGTGAATGTTACCATCTGCATATCCTTTCTATGTAGAATGGAGTAAATAGATCAATATTGACTGCAGACAGAATTGTAAGAATTGCAGACCTTTTCTTTTTTCCTCTGTGCCTACTTTTTACCTGTTTGTAGCTTTTGAGTAGAATTGAATAATAATAATTTTGAGGTGAGAGAAATAAAAGGAGCATATGTCATCAAGGATTTCACTAGGATGGAAGTAAGAGGCAGAGCTACAAAATTAGCTTCTTTCTAACTTACCAGTTATAGTAAGTTAGTCCTGAATATGAATTTGTTCCCGAATAGTCCTGAAGATGAATTTGTTGGCAAGGTATTTTTTGCTGATAGGAAGATTAAATTAGCCTTAATGAAGGATTCTAGGTCTAGAGCTACACTTGGGTGATTAGGACACTTGATTTGAATGTAGTAGGCTTAGAGTCACATCAGAGGTTGTCCTAATTTAGGGACAAGGATTTAAAATGCACTTTTCCAGTTGTGAGACAAGTGAGCTGACTAGTAGAATTGAGGATGAAGAATGATAGGTGTTTCTGTTTTGAAAGATTCCATGTGTGATGTAAATGATTCCTTTTGAAAATACAAATTGCATAATTTTTGTAATTTGAAAGATCTTTTCTCATGACCTTCAGTTTAGAAAGGTGAAGAATATAAAATTATTTATCCTTTCGTAGTTTTTTTATGAGTAGGAATGTTTTTGTATAATTGCAATGGTAAAATAATAGTTACACAATCAAAGTAACTGTAATATATTGCAATGCGTAGGAATGAAGGTAAGTTTAGGCCAATTTATTATTATTATTATTTTAAGAAAGAATTGTTTTCATTATCTTCAAGTAGTTCTACTAATTATCCTGATGGAGGCAGTTAATTAAATTTAATATGATTTCAGTGCTTGGATGCACTAAAAAAAATGACTCTTTATAATGCCTATATTGTAACTGATCCCCAAGAAAGTCAGGAGATTATAGATGGAAGATCTGTCAATATTTTAGGAAGGTCCACTTACCAGACACACTTTTCCTTTTCACTCTCTTGTTGACTCTTTGGTTCTGTAATGTAAGAGCACAGGAACTTCTGAGCCTTTCCCTCCTACAAGTGTATATTTACTGACGTGTATCTACAGATGCACATATATTGTTTGTACCTGTATTCATTTTGAGTCACACGGTTGTGGAAGTAAACACAAGAGTTCACTCTTTCCTGTTTCGTGAGGTTTCTATACACTGATATTGTAGTAAACCTTTCATAAGGTTCACAAAGTTATTTAGCAAATATTACCTTCTACTATTTTTGAAACTCAGATTTTTCTTGCTTTGTTCCTAACATACTTTGAGTGGAATGTCACTGTATATTAATTATTGTGGAGCAAAGTTCCATACAGGAAATGGAATATGCAAGGGACATATTCAGTATGGAATATAGGACATATAAGTAGGAAAGAGGGAAGCCAAGACTAGCTGGGTGAAAGCAGTTGAGGACTACATATTGTATTGTATCAGAACACAGTTATAGCTATTTACCTCCTGAGAGAAGTGTTAGGATTACTAAGAAAAAGAATGAGATAGAATAATCAAATAACTTCTCCAATTAGAAATACTCATAGTCCAACAACTAAGAGTATGTACTTAAATATACTGATCCTCGAATTTTACAAAAACTGTTCAGCATGCTTTCTCTTTATGACATGAGCAACAATAAGATGTCTTTATTTACTGAATTAATTTGTTATGTTAAAAAAATTAACCTCATTATTATAATTTGATCAGAAAAGAAAACATGACCACAGTAGCTCAATTCTAAATTTGTATGATACATATTGGGCTAATGAATGACTGTTTGCTACCCTTTGTAGTAACTGTTGCTCTGTCATGTTTCAGATGTCTCTGCTCTGTGCTAACATCTTTGTCTCTACCCTCCAAATCTAGGGGCAATAGTAACTGTCCAACCTCTCCTATTTGTTAGTGAATGAAAGAGATGCATGTTTCACCTGTAAGGGCTTGTGAATTATGGGTGGAGGATGACTAGAAGAAAATTGTATTCCTAGCATTATCTCCATAGTAACTTCCATTGTGGCTTCTAAATATGACTTATGAATGGAGAAAGAAAGGTATAAACAAAAAGGCATTTATTCCCTTCCCACAGCCCCTCAGAGCTCCATTGACTCCTTGTTCAAGTAGTTTAACAGTATCTCACTATTTCTTTAGTACTGCTGCCAGTTGCCCAGCGTTAACACAAGAATAAGTGCCTCCAGTTGCTTTCTTACGGGGTGACTTTATATTCTTGTTTCACGTGCAGTCAACATGCTTCTATGATCCCAGATGTTTTTTGAAAGGTATCTGTTCAGAGCTTGAACATTTTCCAGTTTTGCATTCCTAATGGGGTGAGGAAAAGTCAGAGCAACTTACAGGTTGCATAGGGGTTTTTTTGTTTTGTTTTATTTTTGTTTTTGTATGGGTTTTTTTGTTGTTGTTTTTTGTTTTTTCATTCTTTTTTCTTTCTTGGGTGCCAGGGGAAAGAGGGTGGCTACACATTTTTAATGCTCAGACTGACAATAACATATTTTTTTCTGACATACTTACAGAATTGTTTACTTGGGTTCAATATAGGATTAGTTCTATATATGAGGATATTTTGGTCAAGTTTAAATTTGTGTTTATTGGAATTTTATTTATTTATTTATCTTCTATAGTTACAGGGACTTTCTGGCTATTAATTACTACTCATACCCATATTTCTCCTCTGACAGATGCCTAATAAAGTTTTGTTTGTGTTAGACCATCTCTTAAGCAAATACAATGTGTATGTACTATATTTAAGAAGCAGAAACACCTTAGAAAATAAGTCTCTTTAAACATGATTGATGTGTTTTTCTGAGACGAGGTCTGGTTTTGTGTTTTTTAGACTCCCTGAATTGGGTTTCTAAGTATGCCACAGTAACCTCAGGAGCTACTAACTCCAGAGCTCTGTTATCCATAGTTTCAGCTTTCATTCACGGTAGTTCAGCAAAAAAATTTCCTTAGAAAAAGAGCCTGCCTGCTGGGAGAAAATGGAAAGCTCCCTTAGGAAAAGCTCCAGCTACCTTCATCAGTCTTTTTCCAAGATCTTGGCAGCAGTGACTAAACAGTCACATAAAAGAACAGGATATAATAGTCTGTCTGTTTCTTGACAAATAATTACTTAGAGGAAGATATTTTCAGAAGCTGAAATAGCAATTCATTATGCTTGTTTGTTTCTTACTCTCAATTATTTTCTTGCAACAACAAAATCTACAAACTACCAAAATGTAACTGCCCAAAGGCCTTTTCTTTTTATCCTAAAAGTAGGTGATAATAAGAACACAGGAAAAAAAAGAGAATTATACATTAACTATTCTTTACCTCATCTTCCAGTGGACAGTGCTACAGGGTCTTCTGGGAAAAGTTAGAATCACCTGGCATGTGTTTATCCAATTCCTTGTTGTATTTTGGTATTCAGAACATTCTGTACTAATGGGTTTTACAGATACGAAGAACTTATTTTCTAACATCTACATTTTCATAATGCAGAAGGAGAAGATAGATCAAAATGAACACCACTGTAAAGTGCACATCCATCTTCCATTCCAACTTTATGAAATCCTGCTAAGAGATTACTCAAGTGATGGGAAACAACTGGGTTGTGATTTCACAGATAGGAAGCATTGAGGCATTGTGTAGCCCGAATCTGTCCTCCTAATGAATGGATGGGTTTAAAGTCCAGTAGAGTTGTTTTTATTGTGTACATAATTGATCTACATCTCAGTTACAGTTTGGATCAGTACCTTTTCTATATGCAGGAAATATACATATATTTATATGTATATATATCTGATACATATATTTGTCAGTCTGTCTCATTAGTTATTAGTAGGAGAAAGCTATGTAGAAATGGTGAAAGTATTTGCTAAAACTCTTTGTTGCCATCCTTGTTTTCTTCAAGTTAATGTCAAATCCTATGTTAATATCTACCAAGTCATAATTTCAGTGAGACAGAGCCATTTTTTGAGCTGTATCTTCATTGCTTTACAGTAAACAAATGGCAGTTTGTGGATGGTTTACCCTATCACGTTACTGAAGTGTATGATTTCTTAATTTCTTGAGAACTCAGTGTAATCTGATTTTAGTGAAATTGCAGTTTAGAAAGAAGTTTTTGCAAGAAAAATGCTGTTTTCCAAATCCAGGCACTAGTTTGGAAGCATCACTGTAATGGAGTGTTTGAGTAAAAGAAATTAAAACAGAATAGTCTGTATTATCTATTCTGATCTTGAAAGTAAATGAGAACATCTCATCCTCAATGTGAATTAATCACTCAGGAATATGAGTCTTTTTGCTTCCAGTATCTGTGCCTTTTCCAAATACAGCAGTTTGTACTGTTCTCTTTTCTTGACTAGATGTCACTTTGTGCTCTTTGCAGAAGCTTGTAGATTAATCATCAATTTTACTAGTGATAGTGACTTAGGCACTTGGAATGTGAGAAAATAACAGGCTCATTAACAACAGTTCTTAAAATGCCTTGAAAGAGTTTATGATGCAGGCTGCCATATCTGCTGTAGTAGTAATTAAGAAAATACATGTTTTTCACAGATAAATATTTTCTTCCATTTGTAGTCTTGTTTTATGTGCTGAGAAGCACCTAATTCATGCTTAAAAGTAGTTCCATCAATATAAAATGTCTCCAAGTTTTCATGAACAGGCTGTATTTCTTTCTCGAATGGAATCTTGCTTTCATAGAGGATTGAGTAGTTAATTAGATTCATTGATTAAAGCATGATTAAGTAAACTGTAACACTTTTCAGTAGCAGAATATACCACTTTTGTCCTTTGTTTCAAACAGATATGGACTGAATTAAGGTAATCTCTTCACATATTATAGGATAATACCTGGAAGATGTTGATGAGAAATAGTCTGTTGGTGGCTCACTTTTGTAAAAACATTAAAAATCTTGATTTTGTTTTTCTTTTTCTCTCAGTCTTCTTTCTTCAATAACATATTCTCCAAAATCAGAACGTAAAACACCAGAGCCTTTAATACCAGCAGACAATGACAATGAAAAGGGGGAAAGGAATGGAAAGAAAGTCTGCTTCAGTGTGACAGGTGATGAACAAGAAGATTCTGGTCACGATACCATCAGCAATAGAGATTCTTACAGGTACCTTGGCTAATATTTTTATTTGTCTGTCAAACAAATCAAGCCTGTGTGTTTATATAAAATCAAGAAGAATATAAAAACAAATGATTCTGACGTTTCTAGAATACTGGCATCAATTTATGCTATAAGGCATGTAAAATAAACTTGATTATAGATTAGCTATTAGATCTTCAGTATCCTTAAACTTAATAGGATGTTGCAGCCACAGCTATAAAGCTTTTCTTTAAATTACATGTAAGAAATAGAAAGTTTCCTTGATGATGCTTCCCAACAAAATCTGAATGTCTGCTATTGAAAGCAAGAAGTCATAGCCATCACTCTTGCTGATATCAAGGGGAAAAAAAAAATCATCTCATTTTCAACACATTCTTCATTTTCTTCCAGTCAATACTGTAGCATCATCCCACATCTAGAATGTATAATGCATCACCTTTACTGGGAATTAAAACACAAACAAATTTGAAAAGGAAGAAGTAATTACAGCAAGCATAGGTCTTTATAAAGACAACTTTCTGATGCTTAGAGAGATTTGGTTAATTTCACTTGATATAAAATCTAAATTAAATTTTAGCTGCAAGTAAAATAAGGCTTTAATATACGACAGCTTCTCCAAAAGTAATGCCTCCTAATCTATTATGTTGTCCCATGACAAGGTGGATGTTGGTGGTATGGCAGTAGAGGCTGAACCTTCCCACCAGTATTCCATTCCGTTTTGTTGCTGTGTGACAGTTGGCAGCAGAGGGGCAGTCTGACAAAGTAATGTCTGACATGGAAGTGCATATGAAGCAATATGCATAGCTAATGGTGGAGATTGTGTTTAAAAATAGCGCTTTGTACCTGGGAATTTATCAACTACTGTTATTGTGTTCTTTGTATCAGTTGTAGTTTCCATGGTAATAAACTTTCAGAGCAATAAATGTATGTTCATTATAATGGTTCATTTTTATGACTAGAAAGTAGAATTTTTTTTTCATTTTTTGACTTTTGGTGGTTTGTTTAAATAATTACATTAGACAAAACTTGAAATGTTCAGATCCCATTCTGACATAATTATAATTAGTATGCGTATTTCAACCATTAAAATGCCCTAATCTTGTGTTTGTAGGGCCTCATTCTAAACTTTACAACACACAAAAAAATGCAGAGTGATATAGCATGAACTTGTTAAATCTAATCTGTTTCTCATTTTCCCATGTTTCATTTTCTCATACTATACACAGTCCGGTTTTAAATAACCTTTATCTTCCCTTTGGAGACCTTTGTATGTGAACAGAATTAGTTAGAAAACATTTCTTAATATCCAGCCAGAAATTCTTAATAGTCCTTGGACTGCTCATCCTCTGTTAGGAACATGTTGTTACTGATGTCTTTTCACCTATTTTGTGGATTTGATTACGATTATGTCACGTTGCTTCAATTAAACATTTTCCCCCACTCAATTATAGCCAACTAGGTAAGTTAGTACACCAAAAATAGTAAATAAAACTTCTTATTTTATTTATTTTTGTAAAAATAGAAGCTTATGAATGCATAAATAAATGGAGCAATATATACAAAACATATCTCTGTATGCCTTGATTTATGGTACACCCAATTCATGGAAACGGAGCCAATTCCTTACATTTAAATGTGCTTTAGGTACGTTTAAATGTTATCTTGTAGCCACTAGGGTTTTTAAGACTCCCTCTACTGGATAATTACTTCATCATTTCCTGAATCTAAATGATCTTCATGAAGTGAATAAATCATTCGTTGTTGAAGACTTGGAATTCAAGTTTTTTTCATGTTTTTTCAGTACAAAAGGTTAAGTTTTACTCTGCTGCGAAAGCAGATATGTTCTCTGTCTATTTTCAGCATGGAACAATTTATTATTGAGAGAGGATGAGGTGAATGAATGTAGTAGCTACAGAGAGAAAATAGCAGAAAAAACCCTCAAATTTTAATCTCCAAATCTCCTTACTAGACCAATATGGGTGAGGTTTTGTATGCATAAAAATTTGCACTGAAGTTATATATGTAAATGTCTACCTCTCACAGAATGAACAGTTGGAAAAGATGAACTAATAAAATAGATTTTGGCGATGTTATGATTTAACCCAGTAGCTGGCTCAGCACCACACAGTCGTTTGCTCACTCCCCCACTTCCCAGTGGGATGAGTGAGAGAATTAAAAGTAAACAAAGTGGTTCTTGTGGGCTGAGATAAAACTAATTACTAAGAGAAAAAGAAAAGGATAATAGTTATGAAATTATACATACATATATATATGAATGAATATAACAAGTAATGCATAAGCAATTGCTCACCACCCCTGACCGATACCCAGCAAGCTCCCCTGTTAGCGAGCAGAATAGAGTGAGATGAACTCTTATCCCCTTCAAAAACTTCTTTTGTGTGGAATATCTCTTTGGCCATTTTAAGTCAGCTGTCTTGATTCTGTCCCCTCCCAGCTCATTGGGCCCTTTGCTGTGAATTTCCTTGGCTGCTTAGCAGTGTTGAACTGAGCAACTATAAACATCAGTGCATTATCAGCACTGCTTTACTAGAACTGAAACGTAGCATCATACCAGACACAAAGTAAGTGGTTCTGTCCCAGCTAAAACTAAGACAGGCTGCCAGAGATAAGTAGTTTGCAATTTGAGTTTCTGTGCTACTTAAATGCGTTAAATCTGTTTTAAACCCAATATGATTTCTAGTTTGCAAGTCAAAAACCAGAATGCTTTGTAATACTCTATTAGTTGTGTACTGAGTACAGAATTTAAATGTAGAGTTACTAAATTATTTGAGGCCATAGATTCAAAAACTGTCACTCGTGTAAGAAAATTTGGTTGCGTTGAAAGTACATATTTTCAATCTGCAAATACTTGCTTGAATCCAAGCTTAAGGATGAAAATGGAATCATTGAGTTAGAGAGTCAAGTTTTTTGAGTCCTACCATGGCTGTAAATTATGATAGCTCAAGAACAGGGATCTTTACTATAGGTAAGAAATTGTAAGGACCATGACATTATTAGGGTCAAAAACAGAGAAGAGAAAAAATATGCATAACTTTGATATAATGTTTGTGTAAAAGGACATGGTTTTATTTAATTCTGCTTTGTTTTGTTTTCCAAGCGATTGCAACAGTAACAGGAACTCCATTGCTTCATTCACCAGCATTTGTAGCAGTCAGTGCAGTTCTTACTTTCACAGTGATGAAATGGATTCAGGTATGTTCAGAAAAGACAGCTATGAATCTGTCATTGGTTCCTTTTATTTAGGTTTCTCTTTTTTGTTTACCTGGCAGTTTTGTTGCTGTTTTTGTTACAAAAATTGCCTTCTCCTTGGTAATAGAAGTGTATTGCTTTGTTTCTGCCTAGCTAGAGCTGCACTTAAAGAGTTCTTTTGTGCAAGAGAGATAGCATTCCAGCATCTCTGTAGATAAACTGAATTAGAGCAATTAGTGTGACTACTTTTAACCACTTTTGGGCCCTGATCTTGTCAGGGTGTTATGTTGCACAGAGTAAGGAGCATTTTAGGTGAGTACAGAATGCTTGCCCAGACTGCGTCAGCATCCAGAATGCAGGATATGGCTGTGTATGTTTGTAGGAAGGAATGTGAGACCACATAGGAGCACATTCTTGTTTATGCCATGACAAATTGAATTTAAATAAATGCAGCTGGTAACAGGAATGAGATGGGATTTAACTGCATGAAGTACAAGGTCACATACTCAGGGACTAATAATAAAAATATTTGCTCTAAGCTGTTAGTTTATCATTTGGGAGTGATTTAGAAACAGAAAGAACTGGGGATTTTAGTTGAGTACAAGACACTGCTGAGAACTGATCATAAAAAAGAAAACTTCGGTGCTGGTCATATAAGGAGAGATTTTATTTTTCAGGAAAGTATTATGACGTTATTCAAGGTATCTGAGATACCTTATGAATAATGTAATTCTAGTCAACTACTTTCAAGAAATTGAAAGAGTGAAAAGCAGATATTGATAAAAGGGATAGAGAAAACAATGGTCTTTTATGTTCAGCCTAGTATATCGATGAGCTGATATGCCCTACTGAAGCAACACTCTGAGGTACTGCTTTAGGTACCGGAAAGAATAAGTCTCAAGTCCAAATACAGTGTTAATGTTGATAAGTACTGCTACTCCTTGAGCTTCCACTCTCTGAATAACTTAATTTTATTCTACTTCCAAAGCTAGCATGGCTAACTTCAGATTGCGGTTTTTTGGCACTGTGCTCTATTTTTTACAAATAAAATCTCGTGAAAGGTTATAACTGCTGGCTATAAGGACATCTAAAGGAGCTGAAAATAAAGTCAAGGAGACAAAACTGCAGTTTAAGTGTTTCACTGACATAAGAAAAATGAGTCTAGATTGACCATGAATAAATTTGGATTATAAATTATCAACTGGCTGCTTGTTATCTGTCACTGTAACAGCAAGGAAGAAAACCAGTTGTAAGCTCAATTTTTCACAGTTTTTAAAAGAGTTCAGCTTGCATAACTTGTGAGTAAGGTGACTGAGGACAGTGGCCTAGAAGAGTCCTCCTTTGTGTTGTCTTAGAAAACAATTTTCTATGTACTACTAAAGGCTTTGTATCAAATACAGGGTTTGGTTACTGTACTGTTGTTTAAGTACCAAACTATCAGAACCATTTCAGTAAGTAAGAGTATTATTTGTGAAGAATCAGTCCCTGTAAAAATTTAATGATTTTTGGTGACTTCATGGTTCTTCTCTATTATAGGTTCGTGCTACATTGCTGTTTTGTCTGGGGCTGTGTTGTCCAGCACCAGATAATCTTGTTCTGATCGCAGAATCACTGGTGTAGAAAGGGATCACTTGAGATCATTCAATCTAATTCCCTACTCAAGCAATCATCTATATCACATTGCCTAAATCAATGACCAGTTGGAATTTAAATATGATCCTTTCTCTTAGTGCTATTTCTGTAATATTCTGTGAGCCTAATGCAAATTATGTGGGGAGAACAATTGCTTACTGTGGGTTCGTGTTCAAGAAATGTTTAGATGTTGTACTAAGAAACATAGTTTAATGGGGAAATGTTGATGGTAGGTGGATGGTTGGACTGGATGATCGTGGAGGTCTTTTCCAACCTTGGTGATTCTGTGATTCCATTCTATGATTCTGAATAATGCACTGTGTTTCACTGCCCAGAAGTGTAGTGGGTATAGTCATGAATGCCTAAGTATCAGTATGTGTGCAAAGATTACCCAGGCTATTTTTATATTTTGGAAAACATGCTGAACCTTATAAATAATTTTTAATTTTAAAATATTTTTCAGGTGATGAGCTTCCCATAAGTGTTCGAATCTCTCATGATAAACAAGATAAGCTTCATAGCTGTTTGGAACATCTTTTTGGTCAAGTATGACGTTATTATTTTTTGCTTTAATAGTAACATCCATATTCGAGCTAAAATGTCTTCAGCATTTTTTTTTTTACTTTTGCTTTCCACTGTTTATTGGGATGGTATGTATTTACTCCTTCTTATGTTTTCTGTAAATAGTACAAAACTACAGATTAAACAGGCCCTTGTATTTAGTAACATTCTCTAGCGTTGAGCTTTAACTACAGCAATTAGGTAAGAAAGCATTGAAAGCTCTTTTCTTCTTCGAGTTTCAGATCTCTGCTGTAGAAAACATCTGTCTCACAGAACTTTGATCCCAACAGGTCGATTCAATTGTCAGTCTTCTTAAAGGACCAGCTGTGATGAGGGCCTTTGAACAGACAAAACACTTTACACCAGGCCGAGGCTTACAAGGTAACGATTCTATCATTCTGAATCAAAAGGCAGCTTGAAAAGTATGTGGGTATAGCTATGTACTCTTTCAGCTGGATGATAAAAAACTGATCTTTGCTTTTTTTTGCCATGTTATGTGTTAATTGATCTCTGAATTTAAGTAGAATTTATTCTTAGTGAAAAACCCATTTCTTAAAATTTTTATTGCAAAACATATATCACATTTCTTGGGAAGTCACCTTTAATTTGTAGATTTCGAACTTACTGTAGAATTGCTGTGGTTTTTGAATTAAGAAGCAGATTTTGTGTCTTGCAGGTGACCACTACATATTTGCCTCAACTTTTGAAGCAATTTTTGATCTATTTTAATATTCAATTTTTTTAAAGCATTTTTGTACATATATTACATGTGAAGATATTTTACAATTTGCAAATGTAAATTTATAGTCACAATAGTATTTACGTCATTTCTCTATGTGTATAAACATTAGTGATTTTTAAAATGTCTGTGTAATGTAGAATACTCTGCTAAAACATGGTTGCTAAGCCTGAGAGTATAAATAGGCAAATGGTGATAGCCATATGATTATCATGAAAAATACTATGGGCTTCTTTTTGAAAAGAGTTAAAAAAAAAAAAATAAGGTCAGTGGGAGGCAGAATGTTGTAGTGCTGTGTAGTGCTCTGTATAACTGTGCAGAAGGTTTGATTATGGATTTTTTTTGACCCTGCCACATGCCTTTTTGCAAAGAAAGCTAATTGTAAATGGACAGAGAGCGGATCTCTGACTTGTATAGATCACCAAAATCCCACTGAAGTCAACAGAATGTAATTACTGTAAACCAATTAGCTGGTCTTTTTCAAGCCTCAAGTACTCAGTGAGGTTGTGTGAAAGTCAGCATAAACTCTTCTTTTACTCACCTTCTCTTTTTCCATTTCCAGTTCTGGGATGAAGACAGTGAGAATGAATGTAGAGAATTTGTGCTTACTTAAGTTTCTCGTTGTTTCAGGTTAAGTGTGTGATAGACTAACAAAACATTAACCTTTCAGTGACATAATAAAATGTTCAATTAGACACAAGGTGTGGACAAGCTGGATATTTTATTCTTGGTATTCATGAACTTCTGGAACAGTACAAGGGACACTTGAATTATTTATGAGACTAGGTCAAAGAATAAGTAATTTTGTCTTAATTAAAGTTTAATTTTTTTATTGGGTTAATTTTGCGTGCATTTTCTTCTAAAAAAGTTCCAGACTCTGTCTTGCTTCATGAAAACAGTCAACTTCTGTCTTAAATACCTGATTCAGAAGGAATCATTTTTTGTATTGCTACTTTCTTTCTCCTTAGTCTAAGTGGGGAGCTTAGACAATTAGGCTTTAAAAAGAGTTAAAGGAGAAGACCCCTTAATGTGATGTGAAAACATTTAGAAAGAAATAATGCCTTCCTATGATTTTCTCAAGAGATTTGAACAGAAAAAATATTATTTTTATTTTTTTGCATAGAGTTCCAGCAGGAAATGGAACCAAAGCTTAGCTGTCCAAAGAGGCTACGACTTCACATCAAGCAAGACCCTTGGAACCTTCCCAGCAGTGTCCGGAGTCTTGCCCAGAATATCAAAAAATTTGTTGAAGGTCAGTAGGAAGAGTATGGCCATAAGTAAACACTCAGATTATGGTAGAGATCCTGGAAAAGGGAAGGGGAAAGATACAATTGCTTGTTTAAGTTCTTGAATTTGGGGACTTTTGTGCTTGTTGGAACAGGGTTAGTGGAGTACATCTCAGCTGCCTGATGCTGAGATTGATATCAGATACTGAAGGGAGAATAGTTTTCTAATAAGTACAGGGGGTTTGATTTTTCACCTTCATGGAACAGATGGGACTTTCATTAAAATTAAATCCTTTTTTTTACCATCTTAAATGGAAAGACAAAGACTCTGCAGAATAACTTTTGTCCTGTTGCCTCATCTTATCTGTCATTATTCTGAAATCATTATCATTTGCAAAGTCTATCACATCTGGTGCCATTGTCCCTCTTCCTTTACCTCCCTCTCACCATTGTCTAATAGTTAATTAATGCTTTGATCTTCCTCTCCACAATGTGACAATGTGATCTGTGGTTTCCTACAGTGTCCTGGCTTCATAAGAAACTAACGTGGATTACCTCACCAAAAAATCTTACCTGAAGCTTCTGCTTTATTTCTTGTACTGTTTGACAGTGAAACAGAAACAATGAGCCAAATGATCTTTATAGAACTATTTTTCACTCTGAATCTATGTGGGAACAAAGAATTGTGTCAGCTCTAACTTTGAATGATTTGTGTGTATGTTTATCTTCCATTTTTCTTGGCTAATTTCCATGGTACCCCATTAAGAAACAGTGAAAAGTTGGATCACTGGAAAATAACTTACTGATAGGTTTTACTAAGATAAACCTCCAAAAAACAGCCCAATAAAACCAACTCCTCCTCATCTGATTTTTTTTTCTCTCAGGTCGGAAGCAATATTTTCAGACTCTGGGATAGAAAATTATAAGAACAAGCACAAGAATGTCTCTTGTTTATAGTGTCAATCACAGTGGGTTGACTGTCTAATACTTATACTTATTTTAATTTAATTATGGTTACCATGGAGTGAAAAATGAATAAATGTTTTTGGTACTTTTTTCTGAAGATCTGTTTCTAGTTTCTTTTGAAGTATATTCAAATATTAATCGTGGTTTCGTTCCAATATTTGGAGGAATGGACATGTCTTTAGCAGTCTTTCATTGCCACTCTTATAAAGATTTTCTGAAGACCCACAGACCACTTTTGTATACATTGTTTGTCTATAATGGCATTAATAATCAGTTTCAACATTGGTCTTATACCCTCAATATTAGTCTGAGATTATTCAAATGAATTTGGTCTTAAGTCTAGCGCAGAATTTCATGGGGGACTTCAGAAGGTCCAAATGAAACAACACCTCCCCGTGATACAAGATTTCCCCTTTTCAAATGCTACTATAATGTAATAGTGATATTTATCAGAAGGAATCCTGATATTTACTAAGCATTTTTCAAGTGTTTCAGAAACTAGGATGAAAAATAGACTTTCTCTGTTAATAATTTATAGTAGCTAACTTTATTGCAATTGTTGTGCTTGTAAATGGTGCATGGTTCAGTAACCAGAACATGAAAAGGCATTATTCTTGTAGTATTCAAGGACAGCATGCAATCTGCCTCATCTTTACTCATTATTGTGTCTCGGAAGTTATCTGCCAATTTTAAATATTCTTGGCTCTCCCTTTCCATCCATGTCACCTAAGCATTTGTCAGATATTTGTAACACTGGTTCTGTGCCATCTTTTTAACCAAATAAGTTGTATTATGTTTAAGTTGACATCTGAAGCTGTTTGTTCACCATTAATAGTCTTTCTGCAAAAGCTTTCTGCAGTATCATATTTGTTTTTCTTAGTTAATTCTTATTCCACCCTCTGCTTATCTTGGTCATACTTGGTCCTGAGAATTTGGAGGAATGTTATCCAAATCTTCATCCTCATTTTGATCTATCTGTGGGACCAAGGCCTTCAAGTGATGTGAAGGATACCTGAAAGCAAAAAATTCTTGTGGCTTCCTTGGCACAAATAGTGTGAAGGAGAAGTAGGAGAGTGGAAGTGAATAATTGCTTGGTTTACAAGGCATGACTGGACAGGTTTATTTAATTCAGTGTTGAGAAGATTCAGAGCAGAAACGTGCCCCTTGGGCAGTTTTGGAGAGTGCTGTCATTTTGACAGGCTTAGGCTTGTATAAATTAAATGTGAGACAAAACCAGCGGCTGCATCTAACTAAAATCAGATGAGCAGAAAGGAAGGTTAAAAATGCTAAAGCAGATAAATTTTCCCCTTCTATCTGCATTTTTTTTCTTTCTACATTTGCCATTATCTGTTGAGCTCACATATGGTCAGGACACTCAGAAGAGTTCTGTTCTGAGTTGTTTCTGGCTGGAAGCTTAACACAGAGTATAACAGTTAACTTTTTTTCCTCTCTTGTTTGCCTCTTCTTTCTTTTTCCCCTCTTACTTACGAAGAAACAAAGTATGTACCTTATTTGACTTCTTGGTTGAACTTAAGCCTCTTTCAAGAAATATAACAAAGTCTTGAAGATACTTCAGACAGCTTCGAATATCCCATGTTTGTTCCTAAGTAGGGGGCTATATTTCAATAATCAAAAAGATGTATTTGCCTCTTATATCAGGTTATAGAGGAAGTAAGCAGAGGAAACTACAGATATAAAACCATGGGGAAAAAGTTGCTGTAAATAAGATGCTTAACCACTACTGATGAGTGCCAAAGTAAAGCAAAGATGAATGCTTTTGGTAAATACATCTCTGTACTGGTGACCAACTCATTTTTATTTGTATCGCAGACTATTGAGGTATATAGATATATTTACATACTCTTCTGTTGCCTTGTTGAACATGTATTAGATTAGACTGATTAGTAAATTAATTCAGAAGGAAACATGAGATCTTTATGAAAATGAGTTAATACTTAGATCTTGGGGTTCTTTTTATTTAATTTGTTTAATATGTATGAAGAAATAGGAAAACAAAGAATGCCTCAAGGATGAGAGAGTGATTGTTATGATCTGTTAATCTTCTTTTTATTAGTACTAGAATTAAAAAAAAAAAAAAAGGTAAACCTTCCTTCAGAATAACTTTAAAATGCATGGGGATTTCTTTCTCTTTTGTCGGTTGTATTACTGTATAATTAGAGACTATATGTGGTTGCAGTAGAAGTGAGCCCTGGATGGCTAATCAAGGTGATGGACTTGAAGAGTCCTGTGGTTAAATAGTATACAGATTCTAGGAGGATTTATCTGGAGATAAGTAACTAAAGGAAAAATGAAAATTTTCACTTGGAGTGACTGGGCCTACTAAATCGTTATTCCAAAGGAGGTGAAGACCAATTCTTGGTAGAGGAAGATCTTGGAAGACTTAATTTTTTTGTGCAGGAGAGAACAAGAGTCAAAGCAGGAATTCAGTGGTTGATGAATAGAGAGAAAGTAATGTGGGTACATTTTGAAAGTACATGAGATGTGTGACGTGAAAATCACAAACCCCAGGAAAAATAAAACAAGGGATGACTAGAGTAGGAACCAGGAAAATTAGCCATATGGATGGGAAGAAATGCGACTTCCAGAAGCTTAACAACAGAAAGGTGTAAAAAAAGCAAAGTGGAGTATAAGCTTCTGTAAATACTTCCCTTCATTCTCCCTCTCTCAACCCTGCTAAAAAGAAAAGTAGCATGTTTAAAAAGATGTTCCAGATTAAGACAAATTACTAGGAAGCTAGTCAGATAACCTGATGAGGAAGTGCAAGTTTTTTGATAACAAATTAAGTTTATACAGGGAATACTATTTTTTTGAGAAAGGTCACATTTATTTTAACATGGAGTGAAGGACACTTCTAGTCATTGAAGGCATAAAAATGTATTTCAAATGAAATAATAGAATATGGAGTACAAATCTTTGTCTTCAAAAATATCTTCAGATGTGAGAAACAAAACAGAACTAAAATCTAGACTTTGAGACAGATGTTTTACTAGCAAAGACCTAAACAGCATGATGGGGAAAAGAAAGCAAGCAGAAGAATATCTAAGAATTAAAAAAAGTTGAAAGCATCTTGTATTATATAACACGTGACATAAAGAGAAATTGCTGGAAAGTTATTCCATTCCATTTGACATGCAGCAAGAAGGGCTGAAAACTTTTGTAATGTTTGGAATTTATTGAAAAACAGATGACTGACAGGTATTCAGGGTTCTCTGCTAACCCCAGGTAGGTCTCTACTTAAACAAGTAACCTAAAAATATTCTATTGCCCGAGGATATTTTTTGAAATGGAGAAGACTTTTAGCAATGATAAAGGGAAGTTGTGTTCTATAATTCTCCCATAAGCAAGAAATCATATTTGATGATACCTCAAATGCTTTTGAATTTGGAGACCCAACAAATCTCATATAAAACAAGCTGCAAATAATAGCCTCAGTGTGTCTAAATTCTTCAGATAGAAAATATGTTTTCCTTTATTGTATTTTCAGTTACTAAGCTGTATGTTCAGTGGAGTACACCTCAGCTGCCTGAGATCCAGAGTTATTAGTCTCTCTATTTCTCAAGTGACTGTAAGCAAACACAAATATTTTTCACCAGGCAGTCTTCGAGAGTAATTTTGATTCTTATATTTGGGATTCTGTGGGCAGGCCTTTTGGAAGCATACATATTGTTAGTTCCTTTCTTAGTCTGTGTACAGTATGGCTGAAGATCAGGCTTGAAAGGTTGTTTGTTTGTTTTTTAAGCTTAGTCACCAGATATTAAGCACTACCTTTACGGAAGATTCCAGCTTTGAATAGGTATGATCAAACATGAACAGAATCTATATTGTGCTGTCACCTGAGATGCGTGTATACAATATATACTATAACAACTGCTTGCATTCCTATTCTTGGAATAGAACTGCATAGAAAATTGGGTGTATGAAATAAAGACTTGCATGATGTGAATGCATGTAAAATAGTGATGTGTTCCTCAGGCGGTTACTGCTGGAAGTTTGACACTCTCTGAGGTTGTGGTAACTGGTAACAGATAGATGGGAGGAATTGCTTCCTTCAGCATGAAAACTTTGAGAAGTCATAAATAAAAGGGGGGAAAAAGGGGTTATTTTGCATCTAATATACTGGATTTTTTGCTTTTGTTAAAACAGTATAAGTAGTATAAACGGTTTTTGTTAGTATGATGTCTATTGAATTTGTACCTTCTACTTCATAAGTTGTTTAACAAAACCAAATGGTACAAGGAAAACAATACCCTGAAGATTAAAAATTAAGTGAAACTGCTGTTTCTAATTTTTCCCGGATACTTTGGTATAGACCAAAATGTCAAGTTATCTTCATGTTAAAGTATGTAACCAGAGAGCAAGGGGGAGAACTGCAGTAGTGTGGGAATGGATGAAAACAGGTCTTGTTTTTCAAAGTCTTAAGACTGAAATTCTTCATGTGTGGAGTTGCGTTGGCCAGCTGGTATGTGTGCACTGAAGCAGGAGTTGCTTCTTCCTGTGCTTTTTCTCATTGTCAGCGCTTTTGATGATTATTGGTTTTATCAAGTCAAATATAAAATGTAGTGAAGTTGAAACTTAATACTGTATTGTGGGTTTAGGATAGGATGGCATAGAAGAACTTCAAATGCATAATTATGTTGTGGAAAATCCTTTTAAATGTGATGACTTCAATATATTTCATTTTTTTCTTTCTTTTAAGAGGTGAAGGCGAGGATACTCTTGGCACTTCTTGAATATACAGGTAATTTTACTTATTTTGGAAAGTGACATTGATAATTTTTATTTATCTGTTTGTTTTGGTAGAATAGAGAAAGGGGTAGAATATCAAATGTGATAACCTGATAACCAGCAACTATATTGCTGTGTTTAGAGTGAAGATTCCCAAAGGACACAATTCCAAAGACTTTACTGTCACACTGCTCCTTCAATGTTTAAGCAGAACACCTTCTCTGGTTATACAGTTTGAATGTTGGCAGATGAAATAGCTGCCAAATTACTAAGCTTGTGCAAAGTACTTCTGCTGTCTTCCTTCTTTTGTGCTCTTCACTTTTTACTATCCTTTTTTTCTCAGTGCATTCCAAACTATTTGCAGACTTGCCTTGCTATTATAACCCATACATTTCCACCTTTCCTTTTATCCTTCTCATACTGTGAACCTGAGACAACATAATGGAGTGAAGAGTAGTTGTTCAGTTGTTTTTTTTTTTGTTTTTTATTCTGTGGTTTACTTTAGCTTCAGCTCCTGCAGCTTCAAATGCAGAGTATGTATGTTTGTCTGCAAAAACTGAATGAACTAAATTAGTGTATAAAAAATACTTATCGTAGAAGGTTGTGTGTGATTTGCAGGTGCTTAAGCGACCAAGCAGTAGTCATAGCTCACTGTAGAAGCTGATTGTCGTAACCATCTGACAGCGTCATGTGAATCACAGAATCACACAGAATGTGTGATTATTTCATGATTTCATGACATTCAGTTTTATAGAGTATAATATTCCTTTTTTGTATTCCTTCCAAATTTTATAAGATATTTTAAATAATATTTTAGATCAGTTAAAATAAGAAGTGACCTGAAAAATACCCCAGGCTTGATTTTTTTTTTCCTTTTTGCTATTTTTCCTATTTACTCGATTCCTTCAGTTCATAAATTCTGTGATTTATTTTGTATCTTTTTTATATGTGAAAAAATCCCAAAGTGGTTTTGTATGCAGAATCTGATATTTAAGTAGTATTAGATAAGATTTGGAAATGAGGTGTCAGAGGAACAAGAGAGCTGCTTCAGAAGCAGTCATTATTGGAGGAAGACCCTGAAAGCCAGCTGCTGTTACACAAATAGCGATAACACTGAGCAAGGCAAGGTGAGGGAATGTGTTTTGGCCCCAAATCCCTGTGCACTGCAATGACATTGGAAAGATTTACACTATGTAGAAGCCAGTGGGATTTTTGAAGCTGGAGGAGAGTTGAGTTTTTAAAGGAGAAAAGTCTGCTTGTACTGGATTCTGCAAAACTTGAGAGAGTGATGATGGAGTTATATTTTAATAAGTGAAATTGAAAGGTTGGAAAATGGACAGAATAGCTTTCAGAAATATATGAAATCCAAAAACAGCGTATTTATAAGGTCAAAATTAATTTTGTGACATGCAATTAAGTTGCCAGCCCCAAAGAAATGTGGAAGATGAGATAAATCTCTTAGAGGCAGAGGAATCTAAATGGTGGAGAAGGATTTTAGGCTTTGGAAATACCTATATCATCCAATTTTCCTCTGTTATTATGAGAAACATTAAGTCTACCTTTACCTTCTGTGATTGATGCTTGCCTAACAGCTTATAATGATAAAAATACTGGAAGATTTTCAGGAATTGGAATAAGGAGGAAGTACTGAATATTTAACAGCAGGGTTTTCTGCTTTATTGAGAACATCTTTTCTGTTTTCACCTCTAGCTAACCTGATGTCTGTGCCCACCAGAATAAATTGATAGATTATAGCTAGACCTTATTTTAAGTCTGTTGCTAAGCATTCCATAGACTTCTACCCAGGGACCTGTCTTGGACTTTCCTGATTGCATAGATCTTTACTGTTTCTGGACATGTGATGCTGCTTTGTGCTTACTGTGTACATTTCATATTCATATGATTGTGTCCTGCTAGCAATGCTTCTGTATCGCTTCTCTGCAAATTATAGCAGTCACTCTTCATCCACTCTGCACAGCTGGATGCTGTAAAGTTGATGAGATGACAACCGTCATCTTAAGGCCTTCTGTCTGCTTTTACTTTCCTTTATTAAGTAAATGTTTTTGTGTCCTCCTAGTTCTCCCACAGCTGCAAAGAGATGTGACTCACATCCATCACCTTATATCTACAAAAGCGCATGGAACTGATGGAAATAGATGAAAATTTGAAGTGGAAAATGATAGTTCTGGTCATGAAGTGCTACTTAGTTGAATAACATTAGGCTGCAAAGTTATGATTATCTTGGAAGTCCAACAACCAAGTTATTTGAAGGAAACAAATCCATCCCAGTTACTTTACTGTTAATTAATCTTCCAATCTGTCTCTGCTTTGCCTTTTTCCTTTTTGGCTTTTATCCATCACAGATAGCGAGATACAACTGAGGCGAGACATGGTCTTCTGTCAGAGTCTAGTGGCCACAGTCTGTGCTTTTTCAGAGCAACTTATGGTGGCCTTAAATCAGATGTTTGACAACAACAAAGAATATGAAATGGAGACACTGGAGGCCAGCAGAAGGTGGTTGGAACAGATAGCAAGTGCGGGTGTTCTCCTTCATTTCCAGTCACTGCTGTCACCAAACCTGGTAAGAACCCTCACATAAAGTACTTGGAAACAGCTGATGTTTGTTCCCCACACCAGGAACGTGGTTAAACACTCTGTTATAGAAGTGTTTTTCTGTGTCCTTTGTGCCTAGCTTGTCACTTAATTAGGTGCTATTTGGGAAGTTTGTGATTCAGATAGTTGCAGATATGAGAAATGTTTGTGATATGGGAAATATGTTATCCATAAAGACAGTATTACGTTTGTTTTAATTTAGCAGATAGTAGTGGGGAATCATGGGTAATTTCACTGTCATTGTTGTTCCTTAGCAGTGAATGCAGCATTAGATGATAACCAGGATTTGAGTTTGCAATATGTAGTAGTGCAGCCGAAATGAAATACCTGTTTTGGATACATTTGAATGGCTAGTTATGCTACTCTGTGTTGCCCCTGGCACAGGGCAAACCCTCCTAGCTTCTTGGGATTGTTGAAAATCTGCTATTTCTTCACAAGCTTGGCAAAGAGCCATGGCTTACAACACAATTTTAAAAAGGACATAGCTTCACAGTCCTGTAATCCCCAGCTAACTACTAGAGCACTTCTTCAGCTGTTTAAGCTACTTCTCACACTAGGCTGCTTCCTGCTAACCTGAAGAACTCTGAAGCAGTTTGCAGAATCTGGTCTGTGTCAGTCTTCTCAAACTCTTGTTTAGCTCCATAAAATTAACTGCTTTCTAATACTTGTCATGTGGCTTTCTTGTGCTAGCCCTTGTATAAAAATAAAGATATTTCTAAATCACAGTCATAAAGTCTATGGTATTGTTGAAGAGCACTGATGTGAGCTAGTATCAGCAGCAGTCTCACAGGCAGTCATACAGCAAGTCTGTTGGGCAGTGCATTAAGATGAGCTGCTGTGGCTTAAAAACAGCTAAATCAGTGCCTCTGAGAAACAGAAGGGCTGTTCTCTACATGAGAAGTATGTGAAGAAAGCATAGTCGGGATCTCCTTCTCATGTCTTCTCTGGGATGTTTTTTAGCACCATTCAGCACGAGACTGTCCTGCTGTACTTAGAGTGTCATCAGAAAATAGCTTTTGTCTTTGCATCCCTCAATACTTTTGTTTTTTCTATCAAGATTGTAGAGACTTGTTTTGTAATGAAAACTCATGCTACTTAGCTATTTAAATGTAATCTGATACCAGCTCTATCAATTGTTGAATTTAAAAAAGAAAAACAAAAAACAAAAAACCCAAACCTTCATGTAATCTCTTCTGTATATGTTTGCATAGAAATCCTGAATTATTTCAGTTATAACCCTTCTTAACTAAGGGAAAACTATAGGCAACTTTTTCAATACTTTCTCAGGGCCGTTTTACTTACTACTGATCCATGCTATTTTAAACAAAAGTATTTGAAGGAAATTACACTCATTATGGCCAGAATTCAGTAAAGAATGAACAGTTGTGCAGAGATTTCCCAAGTCACTGAATGGTTTTTGGACTATTATGCTGATAAAACATTGCTTTCTCCACAGAGACTTCATAAATTGAACCAAGAAACAAAATATTTCAAGCAGTGATGCTTTTTCGTAAATACAAGGGGAAATACTATTAAATGGTATATGCCAGGGAAAATAATGTATTTTTCCTTTCTACAGTTCAGCAAGCTATAGTTTGTTGGTTTTTTTACACAGCTAGTTGATTATTCTTTGTCTTCCTACTCTTTCTGTTCTTTTAGGCATCTAATTTAACTCATCTGATTTATATTTAGCTCTTGGTAGCTTAATGTGCTAGGAGAGGGTTACTTTAAGTGATTATTGATTTCTGCTATAATTGTTCTGCATATGTAACTCAAGATAGCCATCCTTGCAGATGACTATTTCTATTTTTAAAGATACAGTAAACTCTTTTGAGAAGTTAGTAATTTATTTCCTGAAGCTTTTTGGTAAATGAGGCTGGATATTTCAATATTGTGCAAATCACAACACTGATGTATCTGTTTATTTGATTGGCATCTAGTTTTTTTTAGGTGGAGGTGCTAACCACTGAGCTGTGCTCATTCTGAGGTATTGGTTCAATTATTGGTGGCTAGAGCAGAGACAGTGAACTGTTATCTAGTTTTCATAGATGAAATTCTGTAGTAATGGCATTTTTAAAAGCAAATTGGTAAAAAGCTGGAATTGGTTTCTCAGATTTGCTCTGTTTTAATTTACAAGATAGGCTTTGTATCAAGGACAAGGTGTTGAAGTCTAACATGAAAAATAATTATAATATTGTTTGATTAAGAGCCATAAGGAGTAATGGTAGCTATAAATTGCCTAGTAATTTACTATGTGAAATGATAATGTTATTTTCATAATTATGGACTAGTAATGAAAGGGAAAATGCCAGTAGAAGCAGCTATGTTTACATTATCTAGCAGTTAATTACTTTATACACTGCATCAGTAAAATGTTGTGCAACATTCTGTAGCTTCTTTTATATTCTTATCTGTAGCTCTCATGCTATTTCTAGTAAAGAAAGCATCTGTCCAAAATGACCATTTCATTTTGTGTTTTGCCTTTTTAGGCCGATGAACAAGCCATGCTAGAGGATACACTGGTTGCACTGTTTGACTTGGAAAAAGTTACTTTTTACTTCAGACAATCAGAGCCAGAACCACTAGTTGCAAGTGAGTAAGAATTATTAATGTCTGGATATTGCTGTTCAGAAATATTATATGTAATTCTAATATTTTTATCTCCTAGAACATTCCTTCCCACAGTAACTGTTGTATAACTTGGGATTATAGACAATTAACTTGCCTAATAGTCCAAGAATTCCCGAAATGCAACTAATATCAGCCATGACAAAGTATCTTTAAATGGTAATATCAATACCTGAAGGAAGGAAGTATCTCTTTAATTGAAGTTTCCATTGGGGAGTATATGACTGCAGAAGGAAAGTCCCTAGAAAATCCAATTGTTTTTGACTTCTGTTTAAAAGAAGCTTAAAGGCCTTAATAAACAAATGCCACTAAGATAAGATGGAAAAGCATTAAAGGCATTTCATTTTAATGTTATTCAACTCCTCTGATAGACAAAGTGGATCTCAAAAGAAAGAGTTTCTTAAGAGGCAGCAAAAACTGTCAGAATAGCTTTAAATCTTAAAAGAAACTTCCTCTGAGGTGATGGAGGCAGTCATGACAGACGTGAACTCTTCTAGTAGGAAGGATCGGTCTTCATGGACTGCTGTTTTTATTATACCCTTCACTCATTTTCAGCCACTCCTTCATTTTTAATTCAGCAAGTAGAGGTTTTTCTGCACTGCATTCTATGTAAGGAGTTAAAAAAACACAAAAAAACCAACACAAACAAATGATCGAAAAAACTGCCTTGGAAATGGAGGAAAGCATGTCTGCCTAACTTCAAACTTTTCTGAAACAATTCCCTTGCTGGACTGAGACCACATATAAGAGAACTTCTGCAGTAAACAAAACAAGAATAAAAAAAGCTTCTCCACAAAACCAGTGAGAGGTTCCTGTCCTCTGGAGATTTCCTAAACATACCCATACCCATGAGCTGCAATTCTGGTAGGAACTAGCTAATATAAGACCATTTTTACTTCTGTATAAGTCGAGTTAGGGTCCTGCTTAGAGCTTTTATTGGTGTTTGTTTGTTTGCTTGTTTTTGTTTAAAAAATAAACAAACACAAAACCTTGCCAAGATGGGAATATGGAACTGGAGTTTTGCGGGGGTTAATGGTAACTGTTCACAGAGTTACAGAATTGTAGGGGTTGGAAGATACCTCAGAAGATCATCAAGTCCAACCCTCTTTTGAAGTAGGTTCCCTACTTTCACACAGGAAATCATCCAGGCAGGTTTTGAACATCTCCAGAGGAGTCTCTGCAACCTCTCTGGGCAGCCTGTTGCTGTGCGGTCACCCTGAAAATAGAGAACTTCTTTTTCTTGTTCAAATGGAATTTTCTGTGTTCCAGTTTGTGTCCATTGCTCCTTGTCCTGTCACTGCACTCCACTGAAAATAGCATGAAAATTCACTTGACACCCACCCATTAGATAGTTGTGTTACTAAGATCCCCCTCCAATCATCTCTTCTGCAGGCTAAATAGTCCCAGGTTTCTCAGTCTTTCCTCCGAAGGGAGATGCTGCACTCCCCTCATCATCTCTGTGGCCCTCTGCTGGTCTCTTGGTAGAAGCTCCCTGTCTTTTTTGAATCGAGGGTCACAGAACTTGGTACAGTATTGCAGATGTGGCCTCACTAGGGCAGAGTAGAGGGAAAGAATCACCTCCCTCAACATTCTGACTGCACTCTTTTTAACGTACCCCAGGATCCCATTGGTATTCTTGGTCACCAGGGCACACTGCTGGCTCATGGCCAACCTGTTCTCCACCAGGACACGCAGGTCCTTCTCTGTACAGCTCCTCTCCTGCAGGTCAGCCTCTAACCTGTACTGATGCAAGAAGTTATTCCTTCCTTGCTGTAGGACTCTACCTGTGCCCCTGTTGAACCTCATAAGGTTTTTTTCTTCCCAATGCTTACAATTTTGTATCATCAGCAGACTCGCTGAGGTGCACTCTGTCCCTTCATCCAGATCACTGGTGTATATATTAACAAAGACCAGACCTAGCACTGACCCTACAGGCCCCCAGTTATACTCTGCACTGCTGAACAACCCTGTGAGCTCCACCAGTCAGCCAGTTCGCAATTCACCTCACTGACTGCTCATCTATCTCACACTTCATAAGCTTACCTATGAATATGTTATGGGAGACAGTGTAAAACCCTTGCTGAAGTCAAGGTAGGTAACATCCATTGCTCTCCCTTTATCTACCCAGCCAGTCATAACATCATAGCAGGCTACCAGATTCATCAAGCATGATATTCCCACTGGTGAATTGATGCTGACTGCTCTTGATAACCTTCTTTTTCAGTGTCTTCTATCTGAAGTGCCTGTGCTAAAATAGAGAGAAATACCAAGTCTATGTGCTCTAGGAGTGTAACAAACTGTATTTCCTTTTAGCTTTAGTGCTGCCACCACATTTATCTTTACTGTAGTTTCAGAAAAAAGGGAACTTTCAATAACAACTTTTTTTTTCTACTATGATTCTGATCAATATGATCAGAAAAATATGATCAATATTCAAATATCAAATATGAAAAATATGATCAATAAAAGTGTATTTTTAACCAATGACAGTGACAAACATTCCCAATGTATATAGATATGGTTCAAGCCGTTCTTCTGGTGGTTTCAAACCATGTGCTGTGCGTACGCATTTCTTCTGATTTACAGAGAATTCAAGGTAGACTGCTGCCATCTGTATTTGCTTAGTATTTTTGCTGCCATTAGCAGCAGGGTAGATATGTATTTATGTTGTTTTTCTACTTTGTGAAAATAGATGGGCCAAAATTGACCACCATTAAATATGATATAAAATATGGCACATACTCATTTTGTTTATAGTGATTTTGATCTAATCATGTGAATTTGGGCTGCAGCAGTTTCTGGAAAAGGATGTGTGACTGTTTTTTGAGAAGCACTAACACCAACTTTATTTTTAGATGTCCCAATCACATACCAAGCAGAAGGAAGCCGGCAAACTCTGAAGGTTTACTTCTACCTTGATAGCTACCATTTTGAACAGCTTCCTCAAAGACTGAAGAATGGAGGGGGGTTCAAAATCCACCCAGTACTTTTTTCACAAGGTAGCTTGATTTCTTATTTTTTTTTCAATTCTTACAAATAATACTTAAGTCTCTTTAAAACCCTACTTACCGTAACTTAAATCTTTTATGACTGTAAGGGCATAGTTCTTATATAAGTATGTTGTTTAAATTGGACATTTATTGAAAGCTTAGGATTCAAATGTGAATTTAATAACTGCTGAGATATGTGATAAAAAATAAATCTATGGATATGCATTTCTAATTTTATAACTGTAACATGATTCCAACAACAAGAATGAATGCTCTTTCAACAATATTGTTCTTTGTGGACATTAGTGGATGGTAGTCAGAATATGAAACTTGCTGTTAACTGCTTTGCATTCCAAATATCGTAGTAAGCTTTTCATATTAATTCGTATACAAAGGCTAAATTGTTATCCTCTGAGAATTCTATTTAAAATGTTATGAAGATTTAAATAACCTTTTCAGGCTTTTGTATTTGTGACACTGCAGACATTTCTGAAGTGATGAATGGAGGCACTGATGCTCATGCTGTTCATAAATTGCAGGCAGTCTGCATTAGCTGCAGTGTCATTACAGCCATCAGGAGCATGGAATTTGATTCAGTGAAATGGTAAATGCAAGCTGCTGATTGCCTTGAGGTGCCTTTTCATTTCAGAAGGAGCTGACAGGGCTCAGTACCTTGAGAAAGGCTTCCGGGGTCTATGTAAAACAGGCAGAAGTCACATACACAAATGAGGATTTCATGGAGGGTTTGGTTTCTGACAAGTAAAGAAGAATGTAAAAGGAAATAGTGAACAGTAAGATACATGAAGAGATAGCAGAATTTACTGTACATTAAAGACATGATTTTTCTTAAATGAAATCCCTGAAGTCTCATTTTTAAATAAACTAAAGTGGATAGACTGAAGTGGATTTCTTTGAATAGATTGAGTTCAGTCGTATGGGGAAAGGAGAACAATGAGTGTCAGACACATTTCAGTAGAGCAGACAAAAAAGCACATGAAAGAGAATGGAAATTGCCTTTGTTCAGATGAAATCTTGGAAATACCTATTTAGATTGAGAGAAGGGGGGCAAGGATTCAGCATGCTACAGAATTTATTTTGCAGAATTTTTTCCCTTTCTGTTTCACAGGCCTCAAATATTTTGAATCTTTAAAATAGTGTCTTTGTAATGAGCTGAAACGAAAGGCAAAGATTCATTGAAATATCACATCTCTGTATTAATTTTCAGTAATGTAAAAGTTTTCTCCTATCTTTATCATACGAAATTTCTTCAATCTCTAAGGGTTTCCTTCAAAAAGTTATTTCCTTCAAAATTGTCTATTAGACTTCAAAAATAAGAAGTCCAGGATAAGAACTTACATACAAGTTTTTAAATTACTCTTCTTTTCCTCTCATTAATGAGCGTACTGAGATTCTACTTTTTACCTTTTTCCTGTGAGATTTGAATGAACTGCTGTCAAACTAACTCAGTAGATCCCCATCTGTAATTGAAATTTATTAGCTAGGAATGTAGTAATCTTCCATGAGTTCCTCTGTGAAGTTAATTCTTGCTTTCCAACCTTAGCACAGCTAAACTATTTCTTGTCGGAAAATGCAATGGTTTATCAGTTTTCAACTGAACATTCAGAAAATCATGCTTATGCAATAGCTTTTCAGAGGAGCAAGTCAGAGCATAGCAGTCTACTTATCTAAGTTTTGTCCTGTCTGTGTTGCATAGCTCCATTCTTAAATTTAAACATATCTATTTTCAGGCTTAGGATTGTCAACTTTCTTTTATAGTTTTAAAACTATCTAGTCTAGATTATGTATCCTCCCTGTTGTTAGTACAATTGCTTATGTGTAAGAACATACACTTAGGTTTATGCACTCAAAAATCTTGGTTTGCAGCATTGAGGTCTAAGAATGTCGAGATACTGAACTGGCATTCAGACTTCTCTATTTCCTACATTAGAATTATGATTTCAGCAATTAATGTAATTTATTAAAAAATACCATGTTTAAGATAAAATTCGATTTAAAATTGCTCTTTAGACTTTTAATTATTTAGACACTTTTTTATAGAAGAATAGAATAATTCAGATTGGAAGGGACCGCCTGAGGTTGTGAAGTCCTGGAGGATCTTTTCATAAAAGAGTCAGCTATGGTCTCAGTCCAGATTGCTCAGAGATTTTTCAAGTAGGATCTTGAGCAAGAACAAGAAATGTGAAAAGAAACTAAGCAAGCTCTTGGATGTCCTGTTCCTTTATTTGATTGCTTTTATCATGAAAGAGTGTTTTCTTTACATTCATTTGCAGCCTCTCTTTTCCCAGGTTGTCTGTTGCCTCTTGTACTGCCACCTTGAATTACACTAAAGAGCTTGGCTCTGTTATCTTCTTGATCTGCTGTTAGCTAATGGCAGGTGGCTAGTAGATGCTCCATCAAGAACAGGCTGAACAAGCTCACTTCCCTACCCTCTACTCATGAGACTTCAGGCTATGACAACCTTGGTGTCCTCTACTAAACTTGTTGATCTACTACTCTTGTTGATCAACAGCTTTCTTGAAGCATTTTTTGCCCTGTGGTACAAGATGCAATCTAGTGATGCTAAAGAAAGTAACGATAAGGAGTTCTGTCTGTCTACCAGCTATGCTTCTGTTAGCACAATTTAGGATGTTCTTTGCCTTCAGTTTTTGCCAGGGCACACTGCTGGCTCGTGGAGTTTGCTAACGTAACTCACATGTTCTCAGCGAAGATGCTCCCCAGGCCCTATATTCCCAAATGCTGCACTTGACATTTGACTTGTTCAGCTTCACATTGTTCCTGCTGGCCAATTCCTCCAGCCTGTCTAGGTCCCTCAGTAGGTGGCCGTGCACATAATGGTATACATTGATTTCCGTGGTTTGGTTGCAGCTGCAAACTTGATAGGAAGTGTCACCTCCTGTTCTCTGTAGTATTCTGCTTTTAATGAGCCTCTAGGTGTAGACCATGTCTCATTAGCTAATACCCATTAAACGACCTCTCCCTCCCTGCCCCGTCCATTTATTTTCCATTAAATTGTCTATGCATCATTGTCATCATATCCTAATATTGACATAAGAGTACCATGGAAGGTATGTTTCACTTTGTAAGGAAAGCTTGCCTTACGAAAGAGCTTTCCAATATACTAGGTAGAAATATATTAAATTCTGTAACTGAAGGAAAGAGCCAAAGCATACGTGGTATGCATGGCCAAAGTATGGGGTTCCCTGCTATCAACCATAAGAATGACCCCCCACAGCGCCTTTAGAAACAGAACTGTGTGCCCCAGTCAGTCCTGACAGGTGACTTTCCTGGTGGATGATATAACTAGTATAAAACCAACGTTATGCCAGTGAAACGAGAAGTACAGATAATCAGCTGTATGTTTGTAATAACGTGGTATTATAAATGGAGTTCTGTGGATGCTTTTGTATAGGCTTTCTCTTGTGATCTAGCACCAAGAAAAAAGCAAATCTAAATGTTGAAATTTAATATTTTTTGCACAGAAGCAGAACTGCAAACTTTGAAAGCACCGAAGGGGAGTGCAATTTGCATGCTCTTTTACATGGAATGAATTATTCATTAACTGGTCATGTTAAGCAGTACAATTACTGCTTAATACAGAATTAATATTCTGTGTACAGCTGAAGCTGTAAAGACTGCAGCACATTTCAATCAGAACTCTGCTATTGCATGCATTTTCTGATAGGCTGATGAATTCCTTTAGCGTGCACGGGTTACCAAAGTAGCAATGTTCTTAATTGTAAAATCTCTAATGCTCCTCCCTAAAAAGCCTGTTTTGTCAAGAGCCTGTGTTTTATGTTATAATGAGGTTAAACTCTTAACAAGTTCTCATTAAGTAAAGATCTTGATTTTTTTCTGGACCATATTTGCTTGAGACCTTTCAAACACTTGAGCATTTGATGGAGCTTAGTCAAAGAAAAGAGTAAGCATCCCTGTATATTTGAATTAAAGGAGGGGCAGATTGTTTTGGTTTTGTTTTTTTTTTCATTCATTTCCTTTCAGTTTGTTTTGGTTTTGAAAGTTATTGCTGGGAAGTATGTGCCAAAATGGAAAGGTTGTGCATTTCTTTCTTCTTCCTTCTGATTTCATTTTGATGGTTATATGGGAAGGACGTGGTCTTTTACTGGAAGTCTTTGTTTAGTTCCTGAATTCTTGTAGCAATATTTGACCTTGCTCTTCTAAAAGTGAATACAGCAGAGATGAGTGAAGACAAATACTTGAACATAGAGATGTACCCAGTACCTAAAAAGAAGCTTACATGGCATTTTTAGAGATCCAAATAAATTTCCTTTACTTCTTCGAGAAGGCTTTTGGATTATCAGTGTAAATATCTACAGGTTCAAGAATTCCATGTCTCCCCAAATGAGGCTTCACACAAAGTTACGTCTCTGTCTCTGAAAGTAGTTGGTACTTTTATCCTTTCGTTCTTCTACCCCAGTTCATTTTACTGCTTTTCCAGTATATATCAGAAATTAAAAAAAAAAACAACACTTATGTATTCTGAGTTAGCAGTACTTTAATTAGAGCAACAGAAATGTATTTTCTACAAGGCCAGGAATACAGTTTTTCTTGTAAATGAAATCTTAAAGAGATCTGTATGAATTTGATGACATACAGAAACAGCTCAGCAATCCACAGGGGTTACAACTCCAAGGCTAGAAAGAAATTCACTAGTCTGTGAACAAAGCTACAAAGAAGGTGAATATTAAATATTTAATACTGATTTTTCTCTTCTCCATTCTACTTTCTCTTTTTATAGCGTTGGAGAGCATGGAAGGATATTATTACAGAGACAGTGTTTCAGTAGAAGAATTTCAAGCTCAGATTAATGCAGCATCTCTAGAGAAAGTCAAGCAGTATAACCAGAAACTACGGTGGGTAATAATGCCATGCAAGTGTTGCTATTTGACCAGTTTCTGTGACACATCTTTAAACTAAAATGCATCGTGTGAAAGTTGTTCTTATTGCTTGGTTGGAGATCTAAGAGTCATAATTCTGATTTTTCTAATTTCTGCAATGTTAAGATTACATTGAAATAAAAATAGGATAATGTTTTTTTTCTAAAATGTTTTCCTATGAAAATTACAGCTTTAATTGCCTCAGCATTGTTTTACTAATGTACTTAAAAAAGAAAATAGCTACTTGATCACAAATGCTGATCTGGTTTCTCAGTTGCTGAACATCATGGTCTGATTTTGCAGATCATATTTCTGTAGAGTACAACTTAAGGATAATGCTGTTTTCCTCAAAGCTGTATGCATTTCGTTTTTATTATTTTTATTTTTATTTGTTTTCCCAGTACTAGTGGGAATAAAAACATCTCTAGGTACTTGCATCAACTTCAGGTATGAATTACAAAGCACACATGCGTTGTATGTAAAGATTGTGTTTTTCGTAAAATAATTCTTTGGTAGATAATTAGGAAGTCGCACATAAAGACAGAATTTCTGGTATACTATTAGTGATTAATAAAATAATGAAGGTATGTACCTAGACCTCTCTGGCAGCAAAATATATCTGTGGAAAACACCTTTTAAATGTACTTATTTACATAAATTGAAGAGAAAAAGTATGAAGGACTGCTGTAAAATCAAATCTTTTCACTTTTTAAATCCTTTAATTGGATGGAAACTGTACGATATTAGACACCTTTAGAAACAATAGAAATCAGGAGGTAAAAAAGAGATTAAGGACAGCTGAGAAGAGCAAAGAGGAAGAAGGTTTTTCAGTCATCCTATGTGTACTTATATTGTGAGAGGCAGATAAGTGAAGGTCTCAATATTTTTCCAGTTATTACACCTGTTGACTCACCCCTGTGGTTGGAACATTTTTTTCATATATCTTGCAAATGTATTTCTGAAACATTTTATCAAAGCAGTGGATTTTCTAAACTCTGCTTTAATTCAAGTGGTATTACAGCAAAAGCAATTATAAATCCAGTTGTATTCAGTGAACGCTGTAGATTTCGTTTCTTCATTCCATCTGTGTCAGTACAAATCTGTCCTAATGGCAAGAACAGTATTTCTTTACTCATTCTGTTTTCCACATTTTTTTTTTGTTTCTCCAAAGCCACTGTTTGGAGGGGAAAAGAAGTTCATCCTGTGTATTTATTTAACGAGTTCTATGTTACCATTCAATTTTTTAGAAAACTTTGGTCATAGTGATATTTAACACAGATAAACTTGGCTAGTATTAGAAAGTAGTTACTATCAGTTGAAGGCAAAATTTTTTGTCATGTTCTTTTGTATGAATATATCTGATTTAGCCCACATAATAATCCTTAAAATAAATTCTTCCCAGCTTTATGTTTTACTATTCTTTCACTTCTTCAGTGAAAAAGCTCTCTCTCAGGAATCCCAGACCTGGATGTTAGTGAGAGTCTGGGGAATGGGAGACTTTCCTTCAGTCAGGGAAGAGGTGGTCCGTGAGTACCTGGGCAATGCTAATGTTCATAAATCCATGGGACCCGATGTGGTGCATCCATGGATGCTGAGGGAGCTGGTAGAGGAGATTGCTGAACTGCTCTCTATCATCTTTGAGAGGTCTTGGAGAATGGGGGATGTGCCTGCTGACTGGAGGATAGCCAATGTCACTCTGGTCTTCAAAAAGGGCAAGAAGGGAGATCCTGGTAATTATAGGCCAGTCAACCTCACCTTTGTCCCTGGAAAGGTGATGGAACAGCTTGTTGTGGATGCCATCTCCAGACAATTGGGAGAAAAGGAGGTTATCAGGAGTAGCCAGCATGGGTTCACCAAGGGGAGGTCATGCTTGACCAACCTGGTGGCCTTCTATGATGTTGTCACTGGCTGGGTGGATTTGATACTGTCCCCCATGACATCCTTATAACAAAGCTAAGGAAGTGTGGGATAGACGAGTGGACAATGAAGTGGGTTGAGAACTGGCTGACTGGCAGAGTGCAGAGGGTTCTCGTTGGCGGTGCAGAGTCTGTTTGGACGCCTGTAACCAGCGGTGTTCCCCAGGGGTCCGTGCTGGGTCCAGTCTTGTTCAACATCTTCATCAATGACCCTGATGAGGGGATAGTGGCCACCCTCAGCAAGTTTGCTGATGATACAAAGTTGGGAGGATTGGCTGACACGCCTGAAGGCTGTGCTGCCATTCAGCAAGACCTGGACAGGCTGGAGAGCTGGGCTGTCAGAAACCAGATGAAATTTAACAAAAGCAAGTGTAGAACCTTGCACCTAGGGAGGAATAATTGCATGCACCAGTACAGGCTGGGGGATGACCTGCTGGAGAGGAGCTCTGTAGAGAGGGACCTGGGTTTCCTGGTGGATGACAGGTTGACCGTGAGCCAACAGTGTGCCCTTGTGGCCAAGAGGGCCAATGGCATTCTGGGATGCATTAAAAAGAGCATGGGCGGCAGGTCAAGGGAGGTGATCCTCCCCCTTTACTCTGCCCTGGTGAGGCCTCATCTGGAGTACTGTGTCCAGTTCTGGGCTCCCCAGTATAAAAAAGACAGGGATCTCTTGGAAAGAGTCCAGCGGAGGGCCACAAAGATGGTGAAGGGCCTGGAGGATCTCCCCTATGAAGAAAGGCTGAGTGAACTGAGTCTGTTTAGCCTTGAGAAAAGAAGACTGAGAGGGGATCTGATCCTGGTCTATAAATATCTGAGGTGTGGGGGACAAAGTGGTGAGACTCTTTTCAGCAGTGTGTGGAGACAGGACAAGGGGGAACGGACAGAAACTGCAGTACAGGAGGTTCCGCACGAATGTGCGCAAGAACTTCTTTACGGTGAGGGTGACGGAGCACTGGCACAGCTGCACAGGGGGGCTGTGGGGTCTCCTTCTCTGGAGATATCTGGACGCCTACCTGTGCGACCTGCTGTAGGGAACCTGCTTTGGCAGGGGGGTTGGACTCGATGATCTCTTGAGGTCCCTTCCAACCCCTATGATTCTATGCTTCTACTGTTGCTTTGTCTTACTTATCTCATGCGTTCTAGTTAGGATCTTCATTCATGTTTTGGAACTAATAAGATACAGCATTCTTACAGCATTTTGACTTATGGATATGATCATTTGCTAACCATCAGTGCCTGGTTTTTGCAAGAAGCCTATGTGAAAAAGTTAGCATTCAACAAATATTCCCAGTCCATCTTAAAGAATAGGATGACTATGCTTTTTTCTTCCAGGTGTTTCACGTCTGATGAGAACATCCAGTAATTGATCTCTGTATTAGTTTTCTATTGAACTTAACCCATTTCTTAAATGAAACTCAAACAACCTCAGGAATTCACTGACATAATGTGAGGAGAAGAGGTAAAATAGAAAAACAGATGCTTTGTTCTTGTTCTGCTCTTTTCTAGGTTGTGTAGGTGTTTCGACAGGAGAATCTAATAGGCTAAGTATAGCATCAAAAGCTATTAGCATTTGGGTAATTGCTGCAAAGGAAAACATAAAAGTGAAATTGAATAGTCCCTGGAAACATACACAAATGCAATAACACTATCTTAAACTCTTTGTGTGGAAGAAATCCTCCATGTAGCACCACCTAATCTATAATAAAATGTCATTCAAGACACTATCAGTAAACCATCTTTTCTGTGTAGAAAAGGTGCTGCTCCTGAATTAACTATCCGATGAACATCTAATAATCTTTCCATTGGTACAGAAGCAGAAAGCAAAATAGAGCAACAGAACTTTTGAAGCAAGTTCAGCTTCTCTTATTCCTGACACATTTGAATAATAGTATTCTAATAACGTGAACCCAGTGGAGCCACTTAAGTTATGCATGGTCCCACTTACAAAGGAATTCTGATGAAACCAAGCAGAAAAATAGAACTAAAAAAATGTTTGGTACCTCAGTTACTTCTTAATTTTCTGTAGTGAAGTTATGTTAAAGAATGAATTATAGAATATCTTCGAGGAATGCAAAGTTTTTTGAGTCAAAAGATCGTTACTGGTGTGTACCTTACAGAATTAATTTACAAATTATTTATTTGACTGAATCAAGTAAATCTATTAGTAAATTCATAATAGATTAACAATCAAGTAAGATAAAAAACATAATTCCTACTTATGTTACAAAAATCATTCATTACTAAGAAACCGTGATCAGCTTTTTCACAGTATCGGAAGTGATACAATCCAGCCAGGCCCTCCTTGACCCTGATTTGGGCAGTCGTAAGAAATTCTTTCTTTCATGGTTTTCACTTTGGGGCTTTTGGAAATGCTCCCTCAACTACAGAGTATTAATCATATGATTATCATTTAAGGATATCACAAGAAAGACAGTTGAAAATCAGTTACAGAATTCAGTAGTTATGTGGAATTGAGGGAATGTCTCTCCATCTTCTGTAACTGACTTAACCCTACCTATAAGAATCTGATTGATTATATTAAGAACTTCATTCTAAGGGCAGAAAGTGTTTCTACTTTTTTCTACAATTCCTGAGGCAAAATCCGTTGCCTCTGCAATGTGTAGAAAGTCCTTTATCTGAGTAAAAATCTTATTTTAAACACACAGTAGTTTATGAGATTTCTGAAGTTGCTGGGAAATCTTCAGCATCTGGCCCACAATTGTTCTTAATGTTGCTGGATGTTTTTTTCCCAACTGGCATTTATTTCTGTAGTTCAACACTTCTTCTCTGAGATGTATAAGGAAAAGAGAGCTGTACTGAAATTGTATTTGCAAGTTGTGCTGGTGCAAGTTGCCAGCACTGTAAATTTAAACTAATCAAATGATTTGCTAGTGAGAAACATGTAATATATCAAAGTGAAAACTATTAGGTCAGTAAAGATTTATATATATATTTATTAGTATGTGTTTGATATCCCTACAGTTGTCTTCTGACTTACAGTAGGACCAGTGCATCTGACCTGTACAGATGCTAATGTTAAATAACAATATTCTACATTCTTCGGCCTCCTCTCATTTTTTTTCATCATTCTCCTTTGCTACTCCTTGCCATTCAAATAGCCTTTTTCTGTCTTGAATCAGTTGTTTTGCTTTTAGAGATATGAGTCAGTTTTAATTCAGCAAGGCACAATGGTATTTGAATTCATATCTACAAAAAATGGTGATAGGAATAGAGATAATTCATGACTGCAATGTTATTACTTGTATTGTTGGATTGTGTTAAATCTTTTCTTGTACATCTTGAATCACACATGAATGTAAAAGCATGAGGGAAAACGTAATTTATCATTTTTGAAGTGTTAATGTTTTAAGAGCTATTTAGTTAAAACACACTCTGTCCTATGAATATGATTTTTATATTTGGTAAAGGTTTATTTCCTGATGTGATTCATTATGGTCTTTATTACTGAATTGCATAGAAATAAATCATGGTCATTACCAAGACCAAAAGCTTGGTTATGCTTGTAGGCCACTTAGAAGCTGGGATAAACTCTGACTTACACGTCATCTGGATAGCCATAACTCAGGCAATCCTTGGACTCCACAGTGACTTTTAAGTTAAAACCTTTAGTTGAATATAAGTACACATTTCCTCAAAAGAGTCAGGTTTTGGAATAGCTTCCTGCAGTAAGATTATTTCAGAATGGACCTTGATGAGTATAGGAATGCTTGTATAATAATACATCAGAGGTTTAGCGTTGATGGCCTAGAATGGGCCTTCCAGTCTACAGTAATAAAGAGGCTTACTTTTCCAGTCTTTATTTCTTCATGAATATTTGACATTTCGACAAGTTATCAGGCAGATCAGATTATGCTTTTTTCATCTATGAATTATCTGTTTGGGAAGGAAATGGGCTCCTCCAACATTCTTTTAAAATTTTTCACAGGTGCTTTTGGTTCTCAATCAGAAAAGTCAAGGAACATCTGTTTTTAAGAGCTTTTCTATGGAGCATGTGAAAAATATGTCTCAAAGGTGGAAAAAGTGTAGGGATCACAAGCCATTCAGTGAGGTGCAAGGTTATTCTAAGTATATGAGATGTCTGCAATTTGCTCCACTGCATGCTGTTGACACTAAGAATAAACACACATGCAATTTAGGTACCTATACCTCTTTGAGTTATGATATGGTCTACACAACTAATTTTTAGCTGATAATAAATTGGTGCAGTCATTGGCTGTTAGATTAACAAACATTTTTAATGTCTCTTTAGCACCTGTCCTTGCATTTAGACATCTAAACACTTTTAAAATTTGATTCCCAATAGTATAGTGGTTTGAACTGAGAAGATTCAGAGGGGGATAAGTAAAGGAATAGATGAAAGTGAAGGTAGGAGGGCTCTACTTCCATGTGACTTTTCTTTATCCCCAATATAGCACTTTCTGGTGATATCCCCGACAATATGATGACCTAGTTCTTTATGCCAAAGAGCTTGCTGTGAGAAAGGTAGCTGAAGATTGCTATCCATTCTCACCAGTGACGTGAGTGCTAATTACTACTGTCTAGTGATTAACTTGCCTGTGCATCAAGGGATGTAGAACACCTGAAGAAAATGTCCTTTGTGCCTACCATTCAGTGTGATTTAGAACTACTCCTTGAAGTCAGCTGGCACTAAACGGAAAAAGGCTTTTTTTTTCCTTAAACTTCTTTTTTTTTTTCTCATTTCTCCTATGTTTCTGCTTTCTTTGATATCATTTTAGGTGGTAAATGCGAGTCTGTTAGGCTAAGGAAGCAATTATAATCAGTGAATCTAATGACAAATGATTTAGCTAACTATCCTCATTACACTGAACATCTGATTGCATTGAATGCAATATTTGTCATTTTAAAGTATTTAATTTACAGTGTAACTTCAAACTGTTTCTTTCTAAAGCCTCCTACATCTATTTGATGACATAAGAGGCATTCAACGGAATATTGGCAAGTTTAATTTAATATTGCTATAATTCATGAGGTTTTAATATAGTTGTGTTCTTTTCTTTTAAAAATAATTCTGAAGAGAAAAAAGTATTTCTGCCCCTCGAATTTATATGAGCATGGAACAGAAATATGTCTATGTAATATAACATTGTTTTTATTGAAGAGATGAAGCTTTTTCTTTCACTTCTGGTCACTTGATCTGAATCCAGTCCAAGCATGAAGCTTGTACAACTTGTGGGTGTAATAGGAATGCTTGCTACCCTGTGACTATTTGGCATGTTATCACCTTAACAGGATATTCCATGTCTGGAATATCATAAATCAAAAAGAGAAATATACTTTGTGATAAGGAAGTGTGGAAGCTGTTGGTTAGTACCAGTTGTGATAGTTCAGTGTGGATTTGGCTCTTGGTATAACAGGAGAAGCAGTGAGACACCAGAAAGTGGCTGTGGCCCAAGAACTTCCAGTTTAATAAAGCACTGTGATTTCAAGTGATTATATAGAGATGACTGGTGTCTTAGCATACTGGGAACAGAGGTCTCTTCTGGATCCCTGGAAAAATAGTGAGTGAAATGCAGCATTTGAAAAACAGAATTACCTAGAGCAAATACCTTTTTTAATTTATTTTTTTCTATCATCCAGGACTTTCTGTCCTCACACTTTTGTGCTCACATTTCTATGATTCCTCTTGCTTGTGCACTTATAAATGTTTAGGAGTGGGACTGTGATGTGCAGGCTAGCGTTTCTTGATATAACTAAATTCATCTCTTTTCTCCGAGTATATATTTTGATCATTTCCCCATGCAGTTGCATCCTTATCCTCACAAACTATTTTCCACACACAGTTCTATTTGTTTACAATTAGAATAGGCACTGGCAAAGCTGGTGTGTCACTGTGTCTAGAGTCAGCCAGGAAATGCTCAGTATGCTGAGGCTTCAGTGGGTAGTTGTCTTCATGTATTATGCCTATATGAAAAATATTCCTTTCTTCTCTACCTAAATAAAGATAGAATACTACAGTTTTCTTTCTTCTGGACTTGGATCCTGGATAGTATACAGAACTGCTAGTAAAATGTACAGGAATCGTGTTGCAGTAACAGTTCAAATGGTAGACCTTTCTAGGGCAGAACTCAGGTATCCTGAGGAAACGTCCATTTTTCTGCATCTAATTCACAAGTTCTGTGAAAATTTTGTGATTAGTTTTTCTTTTCGAATCTGAACATATTTGTTACCTCAACTCATAGTAAGTTTTCCTTGAGGTATCTGTCCTGTCATTAGACATTTTGACACAGGGAATGTCTTTAAAATGTTGAACATAGCCATCACCTCCTATAGTTTTAGTAATTATAGTTTTTTTTACCTTTTTTTTGGTCCTTTTTAAAGGAAGGCTTTTCTACAACAATTTATAGAAATCGTAAGGCTTTTAGCAGCAAAAAACAGCATCGCAATTGCAGACAAAGAGCTATGATTTCATTCTTGTTCATTTCAAATTGATTAGAAAATATTGTCCGAACTGGGCACCGCTCCAGGATTGCCATTAACTTTTCCCATAAAATATGATGAAAGACCTTAACAACCATTTAGTAATTAAGTGAAGTGCTTTGGAAATTTATATGCTGTCCACAGTTCGTCATGTTCTGTAAAATACAGAAGACAGTTTTTATGAAAAGCAATAAAAATAAAGCACTGGAGAAACATCTGGGAGTGTTATCTGATTGTGGTGGAGGGGAATCGTTTCAGTGGTAGCAGAATATTTTGATATCTAAAATTAATGTTGTGTATAGTTGATATTTTTTTGTTCTTTACTGACTGAATTAATACAGTAATTGTTATAATTGTATGTCCCATTCTAATGTCTACGCTGCTTCATTTTATACCCTGAGTTGATTATTTTCCATGTACTCCATTAATGTGTGTACTGTTCTATATTTGGTTTCTGGTCTCATTTAATGCACTTGAATTACTGAAATAATAGCACAAAGAGAATGGGTGTGCTGAGCATACTGAAAATGAAGCAGATTTTCCTGTGGCATAGCAGGAAAAAATAGTAAAGGCTTTTAGTCTGATAATGTTTAGTGGATGGCAGGGCAGTGCCTTGGTCTTTAGCTTTGCTAACAAAGAAAAGGGCTGGTCTGCTGCTGCTGAGGTAGCTTTTATGTGCTGTGGCCACTCATAGTGATTTATGAGTAATTTTCTCTGCAAACCTCTTTTCCTTCCAGTATTCTCCAGCTTCCTTTAACAGAGAGTAAATTCTGGACTGCACAAGGGCTTAATAGAATAACAGAATGAGATCAGTTCTCATTGCTGTGCTTAGTAAGGTTCAAACCTCAAATCTGGGAGAAGATGCTTCTCAAAATTACAAAACTGTAGTTAAAAAAATCTACTAAACTGAAGGGTGTCTGCATTTGTTTAGCAGCACAACATTTCCAGATGGAAGTAAAAAAGCTATTCAAATCGGTACTCTGCACCTCTGCTCTGCAAATATATAAACCTGTTAACAACTCCAAGCATGAGGATAAAATTATTTTAAAGGTATAAATAAATATAAATATATTTAAAAAGTTGGGGGAGCATATGCTGAAATTTGCTTGCCATGTTATGTAGAACAGCTGGACTTCAGTTCCAGCCTGGCCCAGGTCTCAACTGTGATCCTTAGCCAGGCCTTCTGCTTGTGCTCAGGACTTGGAGCTGGATAATAGCTGGAGGGTTCTCTGAAAAACCTAGTTTTTTCCAAAATTCAGTGTTTTTTTGTTTCATTCTCTGTGAAATTTTGTGGCTTTTGTTTCTTTCTTTGTTTGTTTGTTTTTAACTTTGGCTAGAATTGCTGCAGAGTCAGGTGTTACATGGTCCTCACCGAAGGCCTCATCTGTCAGGGAAACCCAGTGGGTGTTTTACAACTATCAGCTTGAATATGCTTTTCTCAGTGCCAGTACCGGCTTTCATATTTGGGATTCTGTTCTGATATCATTGAAGTTATTTACAAATAAATAAACAAACGAATGATCAAAAACTTGCAGTGCATAACCAGACTTGCAGGTCCAGGCACTGTTTACATGCCATGATGCCAAGTTCCCCAAAATTAATATTCACATCTGACAGTTGTCACAAACCTTTAGTTGATGCAAATGTGTGTTTTGGTGAAAATCATTTTCAGAACATGTTTTTCTACTAAGAAGAGGTTAAAATTTCACAGTGAACTGTCAAAAGGCAGAGGGGAAATTAGTCTCCAAAACAAGAAAAGCATTCCTTGTTACTTTAAAGATAGGGTGTTAGTATCTATTTAACCTTGTAAATTCTTTTTCCTCTCCTGTTATTATACTAGTAATAAAAATATAATAATAATCCAACCTTAGAATGCTGTCTCAGAATAGTCTTCTTCATACATTTTGTTCATGAGTTTAAACAGCTAACAGTCTACCATATTTTGTTTGTTTTCTCAGGGCATTCTACCTGGACAAGTCAAACCTGCCTCCAAATTCAACATCTAAAGCAGCTTACATAGATAAGGTAAATAAAAGTGCTAAGTGCCTAATTGAACTTTGTATGTTACACACTGTGTGCTTTCACGAGGCTTTCTTATTCCATTGAGAAGTGGAATTATCCAAAGCTATGGGGGCAGGAAAGGAGAAATTCTCTTGCAGCTTTTTGTTGCGCCCCTCTTTAAGGAGTATCTGCTGCCGTGTGATTCTGCATCAGTGGTAAGTCTGGAGGGCATCAGTGCGTCTGTGAAATAGAACCATAACTTTCCTTTTTCATGGTTTTGTCAGAATAATATGGTCACATCAGGAGCATGCAGGGGCTTGGGCAGTGGGGGAGTAGGTGCAGGCAGAAATGTTTAGTTCTGAAAATTGTAGCTGCTGTTCAAAATTAAGTACTACTTCAGCATCTTGCTAACAATTCCTTCTGAACCTGCTCTTCTAGGCTTTTTCAAATGCTTTCATCTGTCTTTAAACCTCTGCAACTGAGAGATCCCAGGGGCTAGGAAAAATGCATTTAATGCTCCCCTATTGTTGGAGAGTTAATAGCTGTATTGCAGCTCGATAAGGGAAAAAAAATTAGGATCTTGTCTGTATTGGCTTAAAAGCAAAAGTGATTGAATTACTGTGGCTTGAGAAATGCAATGATCATCACTGAACTCTATGACAGACTGAAGTTTTATGACCGTATCATGAAATGTGATCATTAGAAGACTGATAATTCTGTTTCTTGTCTCTGTGCTGGACTACATGGAAAAGGAGGAGGACATGTGCCTGTGCCTCTCCTTCTGTGGTGTTAATAACTTTTTTTTTTTTTTAATGTCACAGTTGCAGCAGGAGAAATTTAATTACATGTGGAGTGCTTGTTACCCCCAAACCTACTATTTCCTTAGAAAGGTCAAGGGGAAGATAAAAACAAATCATGACAGAGATCTAACCAAGGGATGCTAGGTTAAGCTAATGCATTTATTTTGCGATGGGAGCTATCTAAGAGTGAATGCATGATCTCAGTTTGTAACTGTAGCTGTGACTTTTGATCTCTTTTCCATAGCTCTGCATTTGTAAATGGCACCAGTTAAAATCAATTTAAATGGATGCAAGTTAAATCAATAGAAGTTAAACCAAATTAAATCTATTTGTGCCCAATTTAAATATACTGCTTTTTGTAACTTATTTACCTGACCTGTATGCTTTCCAGTGAGGTTACCTCCATAAACGAGTGAATGAGGTTGACATTTCCCTAATTAGTTAAAGAACGCCTTGTGGAATTAATCTGTTATTACAAAATATCCATCCTTTGCGTAATAGGATTTTGTTACAATCTTTGTTTCTGGTACAAAGAGAAATGGAATTTGAATTATGGAATCTACAGAATTGTGCTGTGAATCTTTTCTTTACACAAAGCATCATGGGTGCTGCTTTTCATTGCTAGACTTCTTTTGATGGTTCCTCTTCTGAGCGCAGCCTTCTATTTGAAGGTGCTTTCTTTATTAGGTGAATCATTCATTTTCCACATGGTAGTGCTGAGTTTTGCAGTATATTTTGTCATTCTTGGTCATTTTTCTCTTTCCATATTGTTAGTCAAGATTAGAAAACAGCCATTTGCATAAACGGAGGATAGTGTTTCTTAATTATAATCTGATTTTGTCAGTGAGTCAATTAACCAGCCCTGGTGTCTCTCCTCTGCATGCATTATGGTTGTAGGTTGCCTCTCTATGGTTTCCCTTTTCTTAAAATACCACAGATGGAAATGGCACTGATGAATCTATTCAGTTTCCTGAACTGAAAATCAGCTCTCTAAGATGGTCTGGGGGTGAAAAAGTGTTCTCCTAAGATACATAGCAAAAGACAACATGTTGTTCATGTGCATTACATAATCTGACTCTGGCTGTCCCAGCTTACCCTGCTGTCCCAGCACACATCTGTGAAGACTTTCTCAAAAAAAGCATTCCACATGCTCTCGGTAGGAAATATTAAAATTACTTTTTCTCTCTTTCAGCTGATGAGGCCTCTTAATTGTTTGGATGAACTTTACCGACTCGTAGGGTCCTTCATCCGATCTAAACGCACTGCTGCCTGTGCATACACTGCTTGCAGTGCTTCTGGAGTTGGATTGCTGTCAGTTTCTTCTGAGCTCTGTAACAGGCTTGGAGCCTGTCACATCATTATGTGCAACAGTGGAGTTCACCGGTATGAGAATTTATTTTCCTCCCATTGTTTCAGTCATTCAGACACTGCAGTTTGGAGAATTTTCTTTTTAAATAGAGTTCTTAACGCTGTCTTTCCATGTATGTGACTAAGTATCTAACATACTTTAAAGTTCTCTGGTTTAATTGTATAACTCTACGTGCAGTGATTGACAGAAATGAGCAGCATGATTTTGTTTTGTGCAGTTGTTATGGATTGTTCCTTATTCAAGTCAGGAAAAGAAAGAAACCTTAATTGCTAAAGCAGAAGAAGCATTTCCTAGGTGAATAAAACACAGTGTATTAAACTTTTAATACAGGCAAGAAATGCTCAAATTCTTATCTCCTTTATATGCTGGTGAAATAATAGTAAGATTTTTTTCAAGTGAAAAAAAATAAGCAGGATGTATAGTATAATATATAATAACTAGAAGTTCGGTATGAATTAACACAATATCACAAAGTGAACTATAGTGAACTGAGCTATGTTGTCATCAAGTCTGAAATTTTAATACACACATATATTTATGTATATTAAAAAATGCAATACTGTCATTATTGAACTCTCCAGTGTTTAATTGTATTACTCAAAGGCAGTGATATGTTTGTATTCCAGTTTGGCAGACTACAATTCTGTCTGTGTTATACCAGCTGAGACTGCCATTGGAAGGGAGGGAGGGAGGGGGAACAACAACAAAAGTCCAAGCTGTAGCAAAGAACATGATGCTATATACCTGCTCCCTTTCTAAAAATTCTCTATGGATTTCAAGTAGCAATATGTTAAAAATACTCTTGTTACGATTTCAACTTGATGATCCTTGGGGGTCCCTGTGGGATATTTTGTGATTCTGTGACCTTTTCAAATCCTTATTTTAAGCAGGCTTGATTACCAGTATATTGTACTAAAATGAGCACTACTTTATCCTAATTTTAAGTAATGTCATTTCTTTGAAAGAGTTTTAGGGGATAAAGAATGCACAGTAGCTGCAATGCAGCTAGATATGAAAAATATGAAAAGCTCTGTATATAGCCAACACAACACAATGAAGTTATATAAAGACAGTGCCAGCCATTTCTCTTAGCAGCATTTGCAACAGACTGTGTTGCTCTTTGTTGCTGGTAGAAGGGAATGTCACTCTGTATAAAGTACCTGGTTTTAGGCAAATACTGAATAAGTCTACTATTTAATATTAGTCACTGTATAAGAAGGTGGGAATACTGTATAGCATGAATTGGCGTTAAGTTGGCATTAAGTTGTCATTTCAGAAGACTGTTAAGATGAGCCAGAGAGAAGCTGTCTCTTACCTTCATTTAAAATAGTTGAACAAGAAGCTTTTCTCAGTTTTTGTGTGTCAGAGCTCCTGCTTCCTAAAATGATTTTTGTTTATAAACATTGCTGTGAGAAAGAACGAACAAGATTGAGGATAGGGAGTGGGAAATCAGCCTTATGTAAGGCCTGCAGAATGAAGCTATATTGGCTCTGAAGAATGGTGAAAAAAGAATAATTAATACTCAGATTGAGCTCATTTCAGTTAGTTGCTGTTAGTTACTGTTTCTTCAAAGCCCTGTGCTTTTATGAACAGATTCTTTATTCCAAAGTACCCTTCTAAAGTCATTTCTGTGTTGAATGAGACAAATTTTGTGTCTTCCATGATCAGAAGGGACTTTGGTCTTTCTTGGATCAAGTTCTGAACTTCCAAATGTGGTTGTGCCAAAAATTCTTATTGTTCACGAATGAAGTCAGAGCAACTTCAGTAGCCCAAATAAACTATTGCTCTTAAATGAAAATGAATGAAATGAGATCTTTGCTCAAAACTAAGACTAATTCAAAGGTAAAAACTATTAAATGTCCAGTTAAGTATATATAAAAACCAAAATGTTAGAAAGCCAGCACACTGGATTTCAAAATATTATTAGAAGCAATGGGAATGGAGTATAATTGTTTTACATGTGGGTTTCCATCAAGATGTTAAAGGATTCAAGATGGCCTTCTTATATAAAGTCACAAAAGACTTTTCTGTAAAGCATGACTAGTTCTGCTTTGCAGACTAGTCCATTTCAGCTTTTGTACGAGAACATTATTTCAGTTGTGCAATAATACTGCCTTTGTGGCCACCATCTGTTCAGAGAAAAAAACATCAACTCTGGGCATTATTACTAATATTTTAAGGTAGACTCTTCAGTAGAGAAGAATGCACTACTTCAAATTTTGTAGGTACTCACAGTTTTTTACCTAAATTTGTGAAAGTTCAGAAGAAAATATATTTAGAAACTGGAAGGAATTCCTGTGGCTATTAGTTGAAATAACAGAGGTTGAAGAAGCTTTTTTAATCTTTTCAAGAAACAAGAGTTGCCAGTTACTGTTGTGCATACAAATTGGATGGATGAAGAAGTCTTTCCTTAGAATTTTAAGTCATAAGACATCACGTACTGTTTTCCTTCTGGCTTCCCTAGGTCACATCTCTCCTGTCCAGTGCTAAAAAAAAAAAGCTAGTGCTTTTTGCTTTTTGCCATTCTGAAATTGCCTTTGTCCAGACAGAAAGCTTGTTTCATCTCCAGCCGGTAGTCTCACTGGGTGTTCCTGAAATTTCTCCTGCTGAATTCTGCTGTGTTTTTTGTGAACGTGCTCCTCTTGATGCTTTGTAGAGTGAAACTCTTGGCAGCATCATGAAATCCTGTGAGAAAGACAGAAATAATAATAAGAGGCTGGATGTGATCCAATATCATAGAAAAAGAAGATTTTGCCTCTTCCCTATAGTTTTGAGGGCTGTACTCTTCTGCTTATTTGATGGAATATTATTTAATCAGTGCAGATAATCATACAAAATAGTGTTCTGTACATTGTAAGTTAGTCACTGATTTTTCTGAGAGAGGATATTTATTTCTAGTTGTATTCAGTGGTCTGTCTGGCCTTCTGTGTTTTTAGAAACTAAATACTGTGAAGTTGTTGAATGCAACCAGTTGCAGAAATCCACATTTTGTAAGCCCAGACCAAGAGCTTGTGGCTGAAAGTTTTTAGCAGAGCAATACAGATACTGAATGAGTTTAAAAGTGGCATTATCTACTGATTCCACTATGTAAGCAGATAGCAGAAAGATGTGAATTGTGATTGCAGGTGGTAATCTTAGGATGTATGTTCATTTGTCAATCTTCTTGCCAGCTTAGAAATGAAGAGTAATGAACTCAGAGCAAGCTTCCTATGTGCTTTCTTAAAAAACGAACAAACGAAAAAACCCTCATCATGGCCTAATTTCAGTGCTTGGTCTCTACTGAAAAAAGAGAATCTTGGAGTCTGTGGAAGAGTTCAGGTGCTCTTGGTTGGTCAGCATCTTTCTGTTTTTTCCCGGAGAGTGGGAACTTAGCAAAGCATGAATCTGTCAATTTAGTATACTTTGAACCTTAACCTTCCCCCATTCAATTTATGTCTTACTAAAATGATTGAGAGCATTTACTGTGTTGTCTTGACTTAGGTGTCATGTATTGACAGTGGAGGTTTCTGTCAAATAACAGGAAGCAGATCCCAGATAGCTTTGGAGGGAGGTGCTGGATGGCAGTCCCAATGCAGAAGAGTCAGGAACAGTGAATGAACAGCTTGGTCTGCTTTGACAGTGATTGCTGATCTCTGGATCAGCAGTGTCTTCGTTTCTGACTTCTCCGTGATCCATGTTAAATTGCTTTTTGCACTGCACTAGGCTAAAACAGCTTGGCAGAGTTCATGGTTTCATCCCTATATCCGAGATAATACTCGGGATTTTGACTTGCTGGTGATTGCTTTGCTTTGATTTTTATTATGACAATATGTTTACCAATTTACATCAGAGCCTGAAATCCTATATCTACTTCAAGCAGTTCTTTCCAAATATATTACAGTCGCAAGTAAAACAAGGATGGGAAAAAATAAGTCCCTTAACCTTCACTGTCCTCAATGACATGTAAATACTGCAGACTGCCCTTGGATTATTCTAAGTGAACATGTCTTGTTGATCAACATCAGGAACAGAACTCTAAATTAGCCCAAGAAATCGATAGTTTATATTTCTTTTTTGTCCTTTTCTATCATCCATAATTATATTTCTGCCTGCCAATCATTGTCACCTGTAAACAATGCTCTGCTTTCTTTACTTGTATTCAATCCATTTGAAGTTGTAATCACCCTGCGCAAATGTAGGTGATGAAAGACACTTTTAAATTTTACTGAATCATGATACTAGCTCCTGCTTGAGGGGGTAGAGCAGACTCGGCTGCGCAGACATGCCCTCGCCTCTTTCCGTGCCAAAATGAAATTAGGTGCAGCAGCTGCAGAAGCCTATTCAGGGACCATCGGACTTAGAAGCTCAAAGGAATCATTTAAAGCATCCAAACGAAACAAATCCCAAGCTTGTTTAAAATTTTGCATTTCCTGGAGGATTGAGAGAAGTCTTTTATAATCTTGAGGTACCCCAGAAAAAAAAAATCAGTCTTATTTTCTTTTCTGAGTTTTAATTTCCCCTCCAGAAAGTCTCTCCTTAGCATTACCATCCTTCAAGCAGTGGGGTTCTGCCTGGCAGCACTCAGCTGAATGATGAGGCAGGTTTTGCCAAGGGTTGATTATGCTGTCTCCTGCAGCTGGCACAGCTCCTGAAATCCAGCCAAACCGACTCCATCTTCCACACAGTGAAGCAGAGGAATACCATAAGCTGTCCACTGTGGCCAGCTGCCTTTTAGTGAATCAGATAAAACAAGCTGAAAAACAGGAACTCTGATTTTATATTTCAGGCACTCTATCATAGGAATACTTCCTTTTAGATTATTTTCAATAAATAAATATATTCAATAATATATATAATATAATGTTTTGAGGGTTTTTTGTTTTTTTTTGGTAGGAATTTAGTCCTGAGCTCAATGAGTCTGTGCTAAAGAAAAACAATCAAACAAGCAAAAAAAATCTCTTTGAAGTTTTGTGGATGCAAATTGTGAGCTGCACAGTAAAACGACTTTCTGGGGCTGAAGGAACTAATTGTAGGGGGCAGGTCAGAATGACTACTCTCCAACTTCTAATGAAGATTCTTTTTTTTTAATTGCAGTTTTCTTATGTCTGCCTACAATCACTGTGCGTTTGTGATACCTCACCGTACTGAAGCATAAACAAAACTTCTGTACTCCTAAAATTATTTTGGATGGAAGAGTATTTTATTCTGTGCTGGCTAATATTTGAAATAGTTATATAATCAATATGCAGGAATTTGCCTTAAGATGATATAAACAAGGCATTGCACTCAAACAAGTTGTCTCTACAGCACTGATTGTTTAATTTTAAGATTTGCCTTTCACTGGCAACCTGACACATTTGCTTTGTTAATTTCTACTGTGCGCGAAGGACTGCTGTCATAGAGTTTGCATACACATTTTAAATTCTGAGGTACTATTTTGTTTAAAATGCAGTCTGAAAGTGCAGAGAAATGCAGTGAGACAGACAGGTGGATCCTGCTCATTTTTTTCCTTTTGGATGTATTGTAACGTTATGGACTAGGATGGACATTTGACAACAGAGTTGATAGATGACTCAAACTGCTGTGCTCTATAGAATTTTCTTGCTGTTCAGTTGCTGCAGAATTGTCTTACCTATAGTCTCAAGGAGAATCTGATTTTTCCTCTCAAACACTGCTATGTTATAGCAAAAATGCAACAAATCCTCTAGAACAATCTCACATTAAAAACATTTCCAAATCTCTAAGTTCTGAGGTGGAGAGTAACCTGAGATCTTACAAGACAAGAAGTAAACTGCAATTTTCCAGTGGACAGATTTACTTGCCAACTTAGTAGCAAAGAAGCCTTCAGTGTAAAAGACTTTCTATACTGAATAGGAGATAATGACTGACATTGGCTTTTGCCTTTAGATGTTTTTTGTTTGCTTTTTCAAGTATGACTGAGCACTCAAAAAGCGATTCTTTGAGTCTTTTGGAAATGTTCTTTCATAAAACAGAAGATAATAATGAATGGTTTAAGTGACCCCTTGCAATGTTTTCAGCTGATTAAAGGTGGCAAGATCTTGAGGATGAGTATTTCTGAGGAGGTGTTCTGAGCCGATTTTAAAGATTGACAGATATATGTTGAAAAATGTTTTTTTTCTTTATTCTTTAGAAAGCTCTCTGTCTTAAGAAAGATAGAGCAGTCTCATGTTATGTCTGACATATACTGGAAGATAATGATCTTCCTAATAAGCTACAGAAAAAAGTCAGGATTACTTACTCCATGTTCAGGATTAAAAATGAGTAATGTTGAGTTTAATAAACCTGATTAAAACAATATTTGTAAACTACAAAAGCCATTAACTGAGGTTAGTGCTGATATGTGGCTGATGTATTCTTACTTAGGACTGATTACCTAGCTTATTAAATTCACGTCATCTACTTCAGCAAGTCAGGACTTTACAACGAGAAGTAACAGCCTTAAGTTTTGCTAGAGGAGATTTGGGTCGGGTATTAGGAAAAATTTATTCTCATAAAGAGTGAGGCACTGGCACAGGCTGCTCAGGGAGGTGGTGGAGTCATTGTCGCTGGAGATGTTTAAGAAACGTATAGACATGGGTTGGTAGGCATGGTGGGGATGGGTTGATGGTAGTAGATGATCTTTGCAGTATTTTCCAACCTTAGTGATTCTGTGATATTCTTGCACAATAATAAAAGTGTTGGACAAATGGCCTGATTTCAGCTAAGATGGAGTTAATTTCCTTCCTACTAGCTTGTATGGTGCTGTGTTTTGGGTTTAGGATGTTGATGGCACACCAATGTTTTAGTTGTTGCTGAGCAGTGTTTACACTGAGTAAAAGACTTCAGCTTCTCACGCTGCCCTGCCAGTGAGGAGCTGGGAGCACACGGGGAGCTGGGAGGGGGCAGAATCAGGACAGTTGACTGACACTGACCCAAGGGATGTCCCGTACCACATGGCGTCTTGTAGAACTGTACAGCTGGGGGAGTTAGTTGCAGGGAGTGCTAGATGTGTGGACATTAGTCAGCAGGTGGTAAGCAACTGCACTGTTTTATCTATTCTTTTATTATTATTATTATATTAATATTATTATCCCTTCCTATTCCCTTCTATCCTATTAGACTCTCATTAGCTCATTAGTTTTACCTTTTTCCAGTTCTCACCCCAATCCCACTGCAGGGGAAATGAGTGAACAGTCATGTGGTGTTCAGCTGCCTTCTGGGGTAAACCACAACAAACCTTATTGGATGTGCTCAGTCCAAGGGTGATTTTGGGGCAGTGAGTTTTCCTCACTGAGAACATCTCAGCTTCATTATAAGGCCTTAAAGAGACTGAACATAAGTCCTGAACTCCGGTAGATTTTTATTGTAATTGTAAATTACAGTATTGTATTTTACTGCACAAACCTCAGCTGCATTTTATCTCTAATACCTGTTGGGTGGCTGAGCTTCCTTCTCCCTGTGAGAAAAATAAAAATTCTGTTCTGCAGAGTTTCAATATGTGGGCATAGAAGATAGAAACTTCAGTATTTGCCTGTGTGGATCCATATTCCCACAGTGTCAGTAGCTTAGAAATTGTAAGAGGCTCTTCAGTTTGTCATATGTACAGCTTTTGTTCTTATTTCTTAACAACATTTTCTCTTCTTTTTAGTTTACTTATATTATTCTTTGGGTTTCCCATCAGAATAGGTATATATTACCTAGCCATCACTAGTAATTACAGAGATTTATCTCCAGAATAATACCTGCTCTAGAAGCATTATTTTAAATGGCAGCAGAAACAAGAAAATACTTAATAGTGTAATTGGCTTAAAAGGTGGTCAAATGTGCTTATGATTAGCTTACAGTGTACAGAGAAAAAAATTAGAAGTATAACAAGGGCATTAAATTACATTTTGTGTAACAACTTCGCATCCTTTTCATATTAAGTTTCCTTTTCACATAACCAGAAGGTAATCCATTTAGACATCTCTGACTGCAGTAACTGATAAGCCAACTACCAAACGAACTTGTCTTACCTCATCTTATTTATTTAGGGCATTTTTCTGGGACGTGCTTTGTTGCCTGTTTGGTTGCAGGATGGCTGTAATCCTAATTGAAACCTGCTGATGAATTCAATGATTTAGATTCTTTCTGACTCTGGTAACACAGATATACAGTTTGCTCAGTGGCAGCTCTTTAGGCGCTGTGCTGTACATCAGCTCAGATTAGTTTTCCTTTTAGGTGATGTTAAATAAGATGCTGTGAAATAATCACTTTCTCAGAAAATTTCCATCTGTTTTCCTCTTCTACAAATCAGGTTTCTGGTGTATATAGATGTCTATCAGCTAGATTTTCAGATGTTCAGTAAAAACCATATTCAGTCACAAAAGAAAATGAAAAAGCAAAAAAGTAATGACAGAAAAAACACAAATGAATTCATCTGCTTGGGACACTGGTGACAGAAAATGATTTAGCCTCTTTTGTTCAGGACAGTCTCAAACAGCAGATAATTGAAAGTTTGTGTGCAATCTTCACATCAATATTGCTATGACTGATGGGAGACAGGAGATAGCAGGCAGGGGATGGGAGCAGCTGCAGCCCCTTCTGTTCCCCCTTGGAAACCAAATGGGTGGATGAGGAATTCTCAGCCCAGTTGTGTTGGGAAAGCCAAATGCCTGTACTGAATGCTGCTGTAATCTGTCAAGGGGAGGAATCTGAGATTCTAACTGACACAAATTCTGAGATGATGAGTTCAGGTCTTTTGTTTTTCTGTCATAAAATAAGAAATGAGAGGAAGAGAGAGGGAGTAAGAACAGATTCAGATTTGTTTACAGAGTATAATTAAAATACATGGAGTTGGAATTTATGCTTCCCATAGCATAACTTTATGAGAACATTTGAAAGTGTTTTTTGTTGGTTTTTTTTGCCTTTCCCCTGGTGTTTTCCTCATTTGGGTTGCCTGGACTGATTGCACCCAAATGACCAGATACTTTCAGTGGTCAGAAGTGCTTCTAAATTGCTTTTATGAACTTTAATACCATCTGCTGTTTTGTGTGTGAATTGGTTTGTTCTACAGCCGTTTTCCAGAACATTTTCATTTGTGATAATGAATATGTAGTGATTCAAGAACTATATTTAAAAATCTAGGAGAAAGCACCAGCATATGAATACAGGTCTGCTTGTGAATCAATTCAGCGTAACCCTGTGGAAAGGTTTAAGATCAGTTTTTAAAGAGGATGCCATCTTACTGATTAATTCACTGGCTCAACTAAAATGAAGTTCTTTCATTGTTGTTTGCTGTGTTTAGAAAGTAGTACTTTCTGACATAATTGCACAAGAAAAGCCACAAGCAATCATTTTTATTTTAATGGTGTTTTTAGGACTGGCGTTCGTCAGATCTTTTTCATGACTCAAGAGAAACAAAATCTTGCAGTACTGTACTGTACTTTATTTGTATATTACTCTGATGAAATTTGAAGTGTAATTACGCCACCGGTCCTATTTTAACATTTTTTAACATACTTACAAAAGCAAGAACATATCTTAAAAGAAACGGTGGATGTATCTAACTGGCATAACTTAATCTTGAATATAAAATGTTTTATTAAAGGTTTGTACTGATAGTCAACATCATCATTGCTGTTATCTTGAGTGTCTTCGTTATTGATTTCCAAGAACGTTTTATAAATATTATCCTTAGTATTAACATAGTTATTTTTTGCCTTCAGGTGATCTCTTCAAATTTTGGCAATTACTGCAGTGTGATCATGAAGCATATAAACAGACTGTCTCTGTAGTAGCTCATTAAAGAAATCTTCATCGTGTTATTTTACTCTGTATTTTTCCTGCTGTATGTCTAACACTTGGTAACCTTATTTCTGAATTGTTCTTGGCGTTGTCAAAATTTAAATGGCTCATAATGTCTGTCATCAGTGCCAACTTCATCAGGGTTTAGACAGGAAGAAGTTTGGCAGTCTTTTCCAATTACAGGATTAGAGTTTGCATCTAATTCTTCAAGCTGACCTTCATTTACAGTGTTCTTTTGTTAGTTTTGATTCACTCATGGAGAATATGATTTCTCTGGTATTTTCAGTCTTCTGGGTTCCAGGAAGGTGTAATTTATGGGAAAGTTGGCTCAACAACTGTGTAGCTGAAAGGTGCACTTTGAACCCATTAATGTCCATTATACCTACAGATAAACTTTCTACCCCTTTTTCCTGGCTTAGATTTCATCTATCGAATTAGATTGTCTACTTTTGCTTTTTCCAGTTTTGAACAGCACAGAGTTTCTTTTGCTGTTCTCAAGGGCTAGATACTTAGATTTTGGTGCTGGCAAACATTATGAGCACGTACTTTTTTGAGTGATAGTTAACCTTTCAAAGACAAGATAAAAACAATGCACTGTGAATTTCTTGTCTAATAGTTAACTGTTTTTCACCTGAATCATACATATGACACAAAAGATAAATATGCTTTTGATTTAAGTTAGCTGAGGTCAGTGTACACAAGAAATTGGGGAATAAAAATGATTTCTTTTCCAAAGAAACTCACTTAGCACTTATGCATTTTTAGCAAAGGGCCATTAATAAAGAAATCGATCAGATTTAATATCTTCTACATTCACTACTGTGAAAATTTTTACAGTCCATAAATTTACTTGGTGGTATTTAAAACATGTCAGGGTGTTGATTTTTTTTTCACTAAGAAAATAAGTGCAGACACATTTTTCCTCCTACGGATCTTCTGCTCAGCAAGATGAATGTTTGATTGAAACATATTGTCTGTTCTGTGCGCATAATATAAGCTATACAGAATCTTCTGGCCAGGATTTTGCCAAAATGCAACTCAAAAGTACATATTAACCATGTGTCTCAGCGTTATTATTTGAACTTGAAATACAGAGTTTTTGTCAGGTTCTGCTGAAGGAGGATCATTTTCTACTCACCTCGTATTTCTGCTTGATGAAATTTGGTTATTGCAGTGGTTTCGTTTTGAATAGAAAGATTATCAAGTAGCTGAGTGCAGAATGCAGATTCTGTCACCTGTTGGATGATAGCAGCCCTCAGACGTATTGTCTAAAATGCACCCATCCATTCCAACATAGTTTTGTTGCCTTTATCTGTAAGTCTTCTATAGCTTTGGTCTTGATTGGATGAGATGGTGCCTAGCCATCCTTATCCTCACCATGAGTCAGTTGGCATGTCCAGAATGACTTTCCCTGGTCCTTTCTGCCTGCTATGATGACAGGTTTTCCTACAGACAAGAACTTTGGCTCCAAAGATTTCCTGGTTGCTCTGACAAAGCAGTTATAGCCTTTTTTCTAGGATGTGATACTTAGAGCATTTTTTGTCCTTACACTTTTACTTGAAAAAGATGGCAAAGTAGGAGAGGATAGTTTGTTGGAAGGAATGCCTTTACTTCTTTTTTATTTAGAAAGGAAAACTATCTCTTTATTTGGATTGCACTGGAAAACTGGCCATGAAAATACCTAAGCTAAGCTGGTGTCTGCATTAGCAGTGAAGGGTGAGAGAGAACTTGCATGGAAGTCACTTGGAAAGGGATTTTGACAACTACAAAAAATTCTTCTCTTTGCGTTGCCACTTTCTCATGTGCTAGCCAAGCCATAGTCGACATTGTGGTTTACTGTTTGTTTTATTTTTAGCAAACAGAAAGAGCAAATACATGTGCTTGTAACTTTAGTTACGCTCAAAATCTTTCCATCTGAGAAATTTTTCATGTCCAAAGTAATACCTGCAAGGTCTGGCGTGTTTGGAGGTATTCGGAGGCAGATCTCCCATGTATTCGTTCTACAGATGTAGGAATCCCTTAAAGCAAACCATTGCTAGCAGATCAGTGATCTCAGTCTTCTGTTGCAGCTGCACTCTGAGTGTTACCCTGGAGCAGGCAATCATTCTGGCTCGGAGCCATGGGCTGCCACCTCGCTATATCATGCAAGCTACAGATGTCATGCGCAAGCAGGTAAGGTGCTCTCTGTGGGTAAGAGCTTGCAGTTCCCTAGGAAGTCTTGACCAAACATTTTAACCCCCATCTGTTACGTTAATGTCTGTGTGAATTATCTTAGTTTGGTGTTTGTTCTTCTTGTGGCTTTTTGTTGTATTTAAAATTATTTTCTTTTTACGTTGACTGAAAGTTTTTTTTGCTTTTTGTTTTTTAATTGTGGCACAGGTTCATCATTTTTACAGGGTTATGATTTCATTTACTGGTTTTTGTATAGAAACTGCTGTGGCAACATCTTCAGAATAGTCTAATGAGTACAAAAAAATTATTTTAATAATTATCATCCATAAAAATAATTTAAAGTCATTAGCATGACTTAATAAGTAGTGACTCATGCACTGAATGAAGGGGAAGCCCAGGAGGGAAGTGGGAAATAGTATCGTGATTCTTTGCAGACAGGATTCCTGAGGACAGTGTGCTTATTTCACGCTGTATTTGGATCTTGTCATAATAAAATATTAGGATTTAAGGCTGTTACGAACAATCACCTCAACATGAACTCTTAGAGCAAATGTATGACAAGAAACTGCTGTATTAAAAGGGAGTATCGATTGAAAATAGGAAATACAGTCTACCCTGTAATGGCACAACCTCTAGAATATCCGATTATCAGATATGTGGTTTCAAAAGGATGTTTGGAGATTTGGAAGGACTTCAGAGGAGGAGCATGAATATCCAGAGGTTGTTAGACAAGCCTTATAAAGTGAAGATTAAAGAACTCAACCTATTCAGTTGATCAAAAAGAGTCTGAGCGGAGGCTTAATCACTATTGTGCATATGGAACATATATCCCAGCCTGTGGTAACTTTCAATCTCACAGCAAAGGCATAAACAAGAAACAGGATACAAAATTCCAAGATGGATAAATTCAGCCGTGAAGTGGGGGAGATAAAAGAAAAGGTAATAAGGTAGTTTAATACTGGAATTTTAATCACAGGTAAGACAAAATTCGTTATTTCTGACTTTTAATTTACATCTACGGATTATTTTTATAAGTTTTACTACTTATTCTGTGCAGAAATCACAGTTTAATTACAGAAATGACAAAGTGACTGTACTGTATTTCTAGGTCAGTATATGTAGAAGTACATGTATTCTAGATCAAACCTTTGAGCTATTAAAACAGTCATGCTGGGTATTCTCAAGCCATGGATTTTGGTCAGTGATACGTAAGATATGCAGACTAACAAGGATGCATCTGAATAATTAGCATTGTTCCTTTTCATGTCTGATTTTCACTTTATCCAGTGCATATATTAAGTTTCTGTAGTGAATAAACTACCTCAAGGTTCTTGAATCGTGTCATAAGGGTCTGCTTAGAATTACAGATTTAACTTGATATTAAAAGTAAGCTTCTTGTGCGAATGGATAGACTTGCATTTTGTACATCATTGTGATTGCTCCCAAGGTTCTAGATAAAAGGCAGATTAAGGTATTTAACAATAAAAAAAGCCTGGACATAGAGTTCTGCATATATGCCAACTTTCGTTCTGTCAAACAGCACAGTTTCATGCACAGTTCTAGGAAGTTTTGAAAAATGCTGATTCATTTCTAGGTCTTGTGCAGTGGAAGACAAAACCTAAGTAACTTGCTAATGGACCTGAGCAGGTATAACTGTACTGAGACTTGCTCAAAAAGAGATATAAGAAAAAGCCTGCTGTGAGCCTTCTTCCTCTATAGTAAAACAGCAGGTAATCAATAGCTGTTAAAGATACCAATATCTCAGTGCCACCCACAGACACTGTAGAAGTCTGCAAATACATCAAGACAGATTTTGTTCACGCATTCTTTCTCTTGTTGAGAAACCACTATGGCATTTAATAGAGTAGTAATCTTTTGTTGTAATTTTAAATTAGTCCTGGAGTTTTCTTGTAGATATATAACTCTCCATTAAATCCTCAGTGTTCTGAATTAATTCCAGAAACATTCTGTAGTGTTTTCTAGAAACATTTTCTGGATTTTATGCTTAAAGCATCTGTAGGATTTAACTGTCAGAAGCATAATGCACGTCATAAAACTTGTAGAGGATAAGTGTGTTAGGTTTAGTTACAGAGCACTTAGGACAGTACATGTATCTTTTCCTTGCCTTGATATTTATCTATGCATTTGAGAATAACAGAAGTATTTCATACACACACCATCAATGTTGGGGTTCATGAGGAGAGATTAATCAGAAGAAATACTAAAGGAAAGGACATTTATTCTGTCTGTTATTCTGGAGGAGCCAGAAATGTTAGCTCCTGACAGCATCAGCTTTCCTCACAAGTGTATTCTCTCTCATAGAAGGTGATGTTTTTCTCCAGTTTGGGACAGCAGTTCTGGATAACTGAAGACATTCAGTTGAATCGATGACATCAAGATGTTTTTCTTTTAAATTAAATGAAGTCGTTATCAAGACTCATAAGTAGCAGAAAATGTTGAAACAGTTTTCAAAGTAATCCCTCTTGTCAGCTGTAATTAGGTATATGGCACCTGTTCTGCAAGAACTAAAGAAATAGACCAACTTTTGTAAGTTGGTATGGACTTGGGTCTGTGGGATGGGTTCTAGTTAAGTGGCTTCTGTTTTTCATTTGTTAATCCAGTCTAGATTGATGTTACAAATAAAATTTTTGACAAAACATCACAACCTTTTTTTAATGTATGTTCACATAAACACATGCACCTACAAAAGCCTAAGACTCACTGACAGAAGTGTGTCTTCAGGATCTGTCAGAAAGGGCTGAAAGTGCAGGAGAGCATAGGGCTACAAGAAGAAAGATAACTGAGAAGCTGATGAACAGAAAAGGTTGAGAATTTCTGTTGTCTTTTAAGTGATTAATCATTTTTATGCCTTTCCAGAAGTATAATAATAGTACCACATTTTGAATATTCTCGTAAGAATGATGCTGATTTAGAGCTCCTTGAGTGGGCCATAAAGAGAATCTATTTTCTTTATGTGACTAGATTTTGCCAACCTTAAATTAATGTGTAGCTTGAAAATAATCCTATCATTGTTCCTCATGGCAGTAAGAATACTAATTCTTATAAAAGGGTCCAGATTGATGGTGAAGTTTCCTCAGAGTTAACAACATATTTCATCTGTGCGCTGGCAGTCCTGGTATACAGAGGAAAGTATTCAGGAACCACAAGATCGAGCTATCTGTTATACATACATGAGACAAAGAGCATCAATGTTTACATCATTTTAGGCATTGGAATAATACTAGAGGAGTATAAGTACATATATCATTTTCTTGGAGAAAAAAAAAAGACAATGGTGCTTAATAAATAGTAAGAGATGACATGTAGCAATCTGATAGTAGTTCTTGTGGGCTTTTCTTCAGAAGAATTAAGAATCTGGTGTTTTTAAGATCTAATTTGTTCTCTGCCGAACTATAATGTACACTTTTGTTTAAAGCTAGTCTTCTTAAATCAACAGATTTTATTTATTATGTGAGCAAGATACTAAAACTAATTTGTCTAGTGAGTGATGCAAGTAAAAATAGTCTGTTTTTCTTCTCAGAGGTAATCACAGCACCGAAGTTCAGTATTTACTTGTGATTAATTTTGATAGTTTTGCCATGTGTATGTATGTTCTGTCTCTCAGTTATGTTAATAATATACCAATCCCAGCCTTTGACATTCTGTCATGGTATTTTTTTATAGTGATACTATTTTACAGAGTGGCACTGAGAAAATATGATGAGGATGTGAACTCAACATATCCAACCTTTGAACCAACACTGGATCAGTTATCGTTAGATAATTCAGGACAGACATTTGTCTTTTCTGTTCTTAAAACTCCCGTAACAGAAATTCCTATACAGTACTTCCCAAGCAGTGTGTTCTAGAGTTTTCTTATCCTTTTCATTAAAATATTTTACTTAATGCTTTGTTTTCTTCCTCTTGACAAATGTAAAGCAGTGTACACAACTACTCAATAATGCATAGAGGGGAGAAAATTGAAACCCTAAATTCACACTCAAAATAACTGTGAGCCGGCCTTTACATCTCCAGATCAAGACCTCAAGATAGAAACCATCAGCTCTGTTCTCAGTAGCTATCACTAAAGCTAGGCAGAAGTGGTATAGGCAAGGATAGACAACAAAGCAGAAATTTAGAATCACACTGTAATGACTCTTCATTTTGAACTGTATGATCACAGAATGTAATCCTTTCCATAAGGAGATACCATAGTGGGAATGGTTCCGAGATAGACAGAAAAAAATGATCAAAGGTAGGGAATGGTTTGTAGATAGGGATGGAAAGGCAGACTAAATCTAGGATTGTTTACCTTCATGAGGAAAAGAAGTTATGACAGAGGTCTTAAAAAATATGTGGCAGATGGATGGATGGATGGAGGCCTATTGTTTCTCCTCCAGTAGAGGACTAATGGTCTCACAAGACTCCAGCAGGTTCAAAACAAATGAACATAATAAGCTAACCTTATACATAAGATATGGATTTACTTCCACCAGGACGTTAGAGATACAAAGTTATTCATGGATTCAAGATGAGACGGAAGAGAAAAGCTGAGAATCGCTGAAAATGATTAAATACATGCTTTCTGCTCAACAGGCAAAGTTTCAAGTGGCTGGTGATTGGATTCTGGGGGAATTTCTGGGGAAAGCCACAGATTTGCCTTCTCTGTAGTCATGTGCCTCTTGCCACTGTTTGATCTAGGTATAAAGCTAGTAATGTTACTTTTGTATACTGACTACAGAATTACTATTTGCTCAATCTTGGCCACTATTTTTTTCAAGAAGAAATAAATCAGTAGTATCTCAATTACCTGATTAACAGATTTTAGTCAAGTATAAGGTTTATCATTTCTCTATTAATACCTTATTGAATCAGTGATTACAACACATCTTTACATCATGTACAGCTACCAACGCAGAACTGTCCTGGATGCAAATTATCTGTTTTACACTTTTTAGAAAATATTTCTTTGAGAATTAATGTTATGAACTAACTTATTTCTTGCTTCCAAAGAGCAGAGTTGTTCTGGGACATAGACCATACGTACTGATTAATTATAATCAATATTTATTTTCATCTAGAAAGCCCAGAAAACTTTCCATGTGAACTACAGTTAATGAAGCAATTTTTTTCCTTTTTTTTTTTTTTTTCTTTTACAGGGTGCAAGAGTACAAAATACAGCCAAGAACTTAGGAGTGAGGGATCGAACGCCACAGTCTGCTCCAAGGTAACTGATTGTTTGATCTATCCTAGATCACGATTTGTTTAGTTTGTGCCAAATTCTGTCCTAGTAGCTCAAAAGCTAACAATAGACATTGACTGCACTGTGTACTAAATTGTAAGACTTAGTTTTTAATGTGCACAGAGTCAATTACATCCTTAGTTATGCCGTTTTAATTAAAGTAATTAGTTGCAGAAGTTTAGGCTACGTGGCATTTTGAAACCTGCACATTCTTGAAAAATGAGTTATAGTTCATGTTAGTTATGAAAGCACTGGAGTAAGTCCTTCATCACTTGCGATCTTCAGAGGTTTGGAGGAAATATTCAAACTAAATCCATTAACCTATTGTAATGAAATACTGTACTACAATAGCTCAGAAAAATTGTGTTCTCGTTTCTTTTAGAGATGATGTAGTTTCTCTTTGTCTCTTTCTGAAATGTCCATTAGCAAGAAAAATGTGAGTGTTCTATATTTATTGAGCTCTCTAATGCTGTGATGGATTGCAGATACCTGAAATGTTTCTTAACAAGCATGATGATATTTACAAATGAAAATAACAGAACATTTTTAATTCTATCTTAGTGGTTTTATTAATTAGGATCCAATTAAGCCTTTTTCTTTCTACCAATTCAAAACTTTTTATTATGATTAATTAATCAAAACACATTGAATGAACTAAGTAGGTATATGGAATATATAACAAACGTTGTGGTGTTAAAATTGGAGTATGGAAAGAATTAATTAATAATATCTGTTAGAGATAACCATGTGAATGAACATATCCAGTGCCTCTAAGACTTCTGACAGGATTTTGGCCAGTAGTACTCAGGAACATTTTCTTCCTATGCAATTTGTTTCCCTTTCTCAGATGTCCCAGTTTCTTTCAGACAGGAATCAGACTGCTGCACATTGTTTATAACAGGTAGCTGCACACTGTGCCTTGATTGTGCTGAATCTGATTCTAGAAAGGGAGTGCATCTGAAGTGTGTGAGGTATGAGAGAATCTGCATAGCAGCATTTGTTGGGGATGTACGTGCATCTTGCTTGCTCTGCGAAGGATAGAGTAGATGGATTCCTTCAACTTCCTCTACCACTGATGGCAGTGAGACAGAACTGGCAACTGAGTGGCTTCTAGAAACTACTTATTTGCATTTTAGCTGCTTTCTGAGAAGTTTGAGCCTCACATTTTTGTTTAACAAACACTGACAGAAGTCTAATTCTAATATAAACCCTGAGAATCCAAGATCTACCTATTTTTTTCTGACTTCTTCTAAATAGGTCCAATTTATATTTAACCCTCAAAGAGGATAAATGATCCATGTTGAGTAAATGAAAACTTATAATGGTAGTACAGGTTATCTTGGGCTTTGGTGACTGTAATTAGCTAGCATTAGGAAAAAAAACCAACAAAAAAAACAAAATAAGACGAACAGAAGTAATACTCTTCTTCCACACAAACTAAAGAAGGTAGACCAAGCCAACCAGTCACACTGGCACCCAAAACTTTGGCTTTGACCATCAGTATTGATAAGTACAAAGAGCACTGCTAATGTTTGGCTGAGCCAGCAAATATGCTTATCCACCACTTTCTGTCCATTTATTCCATTAAAAAAGTTCAGAAATAGTTTCATCATTCAAGAATAATGCTGAAAAAGAGTTTTTGGAAAAAGGCATCTTCCAAAGTTCTACATCAAAATCAACAGGCACATAAATTAAATAAGATAAAACAAAAGTACTGATTCAAGAGCAAACTCATCAGCAGTTAAGTCATCGACTTTACCAGAGCACAAGAACATCTCTTCTCATAGTAGTAATTACCTTAGAGACAATCTAGGATCAAGCCTGCCTGAACAACTGTCTTGTATTAAGGAGACCCTAAGATATAATGTTTTACGCAGTAAAAGCTGCTTGGAGTCTTCTGAGCAGTATGAATTTGGCCTAGAACGTGGCACACAACACTTGCGAGTAAGCAGCAGTGGCAGCAATGTCACAGGAATATCTCACTGGCCTTGTAGTTTTGTGCATTTGGTGTACTATTAGAAAGAAATTGTGTACCATTAGAGAGAATTCACATATATCAGATAAATCATCAGCATAAGTGATACTCTTGATGCTATGGTTTTCAATTATTTGATCCTCTGAAAAAAAGGCTGGCCATTAAAGTCTGCTCCATTTAAGGGCTCTTGACAGTGTTCTCATTTTTCTGCTGTTGCCACCGTTCTGTCATTTCTCAGCTGATCTGTTTGTACCAACTCAAACAGTTCATCTGTATGTACTCAGAACAGCCTATTGGCCTGTACCATCTTAGAGATTTATGCAACCTCATTTCCTGTTTGCCCCAGAATTCATCTACATCCGAGTGCTCTGAAGGTACATAATGCTAAGAATGACTGTTTTAACCCAAAGAATACACAGACCTTTTGTGCTGAGCTTTTCTGCACATTATTCCACAGAAATTGAATTTTGTTAAGACTTCACTGAGAACCAACTCTGCTGTAATTACTGACTTAGATGAGATTCTGACAGTCATTCCACCTGTCTTTTGTTAGCTTTGAGTTTTACTGCTTTATTGCACCAGTAGAATCAAGTACTCAAACCTTGTTTCCTCTATCTCCGCATACCTGTCTGCATAAAGATCAGGTCATCTCATTTTCTCATGGGTATACAAATAGGAGGTATATGTGTTTTGCCTTACATACAGCTTATATCAAATTTATTGGCATCTGTGCAGATGCTTATATGACCTTAAATAACTACATTTCTGAGTCTACCAGATGAAAGTGTGGAACAGCACAAAGATTTTTTTTAAACACATTAAGGTGGAGATTTGAAAGCAAGTTTGCATTTGCTCTTTGGCTTGAAGATCTGGTGCTTCTTGTTCTCACCAAACAGAAGCAATGTTGCCTGCTGATTACTTCCAGTGAGACTTCAGTGAAAAATTATTTAGCCCACCACAGCTATGTGGTGTCAGTGTCCCATGTGTCTTAACTTCTATGGAAAGTGAAGCCAGGGAACAGCAGCTATCTTGCCCTGCTCTTGCAGGACGCTTTGTGTGACAGGATGTGCCCAGATACTGTTGAGACTTGCAGTACTCATGGGTGGCCATAAAGACAGTGCCTCAAATAACATCAGTGGCAAAGCATCAGGCCGAGAAAGCAGCAGCCCATAGACCTGGAATTGCCTCTGGAGTCACAGAATCATTGAACTGTAGGGATTGAAAAGGATCTCTGGAAGTCATCCAGCTCAACTCACTGCTAAAGTAGGTTTCATTCAGCAGGTCACACAGGTAGCTGTCCAGGCAGGTTTGAATATCTCTGGAGAAGGTGACTGCACAGCTTCTCTGGGCAGCCTGTGCCAGCACTCTGTCACTCTGACAATTAAGAAGTTCTTGTGTTTGTATAGAACTTCCTGTGTTCCAGTTTGTGCCTGTTGCACCTTGTTCTATAGTTGCTACTGCTCACCACTGAAAAGTCCACCCCCATTGACTTGTCTCCTGCACCTTAGGTATTTATAAAAATAGATGAGATCCCCTCTCAGCCTCATTTTCTCCAAACTGAAGAGTCCCAGCCACGTGGTCAGAATTTTGTTTTCTGTCTAGATTTGAAGTGTGATTTTGAAATTCCTGATTAGTTCAAATATGGTCATATAAACGAGCATGCTGTTCAAGAAGCAGAATTGCAAAATATTATTGGAAAACTCGCATACCATGAGCACTGTGAAGATCTGTGGTAGCAAAAACTGTATGATTCATTGCCTTCTTTCATCCTGACCTACCATGCCTGTTGTTATTAACTCTGCTTTGGTACTGCAATGTCCGATATCCTTTGTGTTAAGTACTGATGCACATGCTGTGCCATTGTCTCTTCATTTTGGTTTCTAACAGTTTTTCAGGTCTCTTTTCTTTGTGTTTCCTTTTCTCCAGTGCTATACGTTCCCCAAGGAAGATATGTAATGTGCGCATGAGATCATGCTATTACCGTTTCTATTTGCTGTTGTTTTAGTGGAGATACTGTATGCTGGTTATGCTTACAGAAAGAAATATTTCCCTTAGTGAGCCTGAGGTCAGAATGACTGCCATTTATTTTCAGTGTTCCTAACACAAGTTTAATTTTTCTAACACTCGTTACCAATTGCTAATAAGTGTTAGCAAGTGCTAATTAGTCCATACAAAAGGCATTAGTGGGAATTCAGAATCCTTGATCAATGTAGGAGTTGTGAAGAGTTCATGCTTACGTATTGTATGCCTGATCTGTTTGGGTTTTTGAATGTGAAGACTGAATGGTTTCAGTTTTATAGGAAACTGTTACAGGCAGCACACCAAAACTGAGACAGTTGGATTCACCAAGCAACTTTTCAATAAGCAATGACTCAGGGCAACAGCTAGTAGCTGGATTAGTGAAACTTGCTTTCTCCTGAAAGGGGTCTTTGATACAGAAGTAGGAAAATTTGGCTAAATGGATATGTCTTTATTAAATTGGTAAGAGATGAGTGTGTTTTAATAACATGGACAGTTTAAACATCATGCTCATGAAAAAGGTTTTACTGGATTTATATCAGTGTTAGTAAACTGAATTCAGTACCTGTTGTTTTGCAGTACAAGTCTTAGATTTAGTTTGTATTTAAATTTACCTATTCTAATAACCACTAAGACCTCAGAGTAATGATGGCTTTGTTGTGTTTTTTTGTTTTCAGATTATACAAGCTGTGCCAGCCTCCACCACCAGCTGGAGAAGAATAAGGAGATCAAATACGGCTGTTAGGACACTGGAACTGTATGACAAAAGCTAACTGCACTATAGCAGTATGTGCCTGGGCCTTTGATAAATAAAGAAAAAAACAAAGAAACAAAAAAACCTTTACTCAGGATAAAGAAAAAAATACCATATATATATATATATTCTCTATTGGCATTGAAAAAAATGACTTTCTAAAAGCATTTCTGGAATTTGTGCCCTCCAGTCTTATGCCAGTAGAACAGGAATCTTCCTTGGGAATTTTACACTGGAATCATGTTCATTTTGAAGTGTTTTGTTCGTCCACACAGTAGACATAGCCAGCAGATTGAAAACAAATGTCTGGTTCAGAGAGAATGGATTCACTTGTACACTACACGGGATGTATTCCTGTGGAAGGAGTAAAAGCCTAAGTAAACTCGGCCTGGTAATGAGCATGCACCTCATATTTGGCCCTTTGCACTGATAATCCCTTTTTATTTTTCCTGTCAGCATCATAACTTATGAAAACAGCGACATCAGACTTTCAAGGATATAATGTAAATGAGGTTGAAAGATTAAAAACTCATCTCAGAACTTATGCCTAATGGCTGCAGACTGACTACTTCCATAAACATCTCCATGTAATCACAATCGGCCACATCTTAAGTACCCATTGCCATACCCTTTTAGAAGGAGTACCTACATGGCATACAAAGTGATTTTTGACCCTTTTTCATTGCCATTATAATTAGACTGAAACTCAGACTCTGTCTAGTGGATGTTTTACATTATTTTGCTTCTGCATTTCAGTTTTTCAGAGCCGTGTATATTCTTGTACAGTGTTAGACTAGTGAATCAAAAGAATAATGATGAGATGGTATTATTATGTTTAACTGGAAATATCTGCATTTTAAGTGGAAGCGTGGTTTGGGTTTTGTTGTTTCATGAACCATTTCCCTTATTTTGTCAGTATTGTTTTATATAGCATTGCAGTTATTAGTTGTTGAGTGTTCATAATTGTGAGAGACATATTTTGAAAATTATGCTGAGTATTTAGAGGGCCCAGGGAAAATAAATTTGGATTTGGCAGTTCTTTTAGCCAAAGTATTTTCAGAGAAAAAGCCCCTAAATGAAGTTTTTCATTGTGAATATATTAAAGCAAAAAGTGTATTCTGGAATAGTTCTCCTTTTAGCAATAGCTATGCATTCTATTAGAGTAGGACTTATACTGATATAGTGCTTGAAGAATTTTCTTCTCTGTACATCAGCTGCCTATAGTTATGCTGTAGTAATCACTTCTTGACCAAATTTTGTCTAATTATTTATGAAATCTTCAAAAATACATTAATCCATAGTGAAGTAAGTGAGAATTCAAAAGATGTACTCTTGCAAAGAGTGTTCTTTACTTAGGATTTCTAGGGGACTTGTTACTTTTCTCCAAAGGAGGAATTAGGGCTCATACCTTTTTCTTAATGTTTTTACACAGACTTTAACTTTGCTAAGAAAATGTATATTTTTATATATCCACAGATAAATATGTCTGCAAATATATTTTAGTTTCAGTATGTGAATAATTAGTCATATCCATTACTGGTCCAACCTTAAATGTAGGATGTTTTCTTTAAACTGTGATGAAATCATGCAATAACAGATTTATCCTTCGTGTTTTGAAGTCTGCACTCCTCAGTACTAGTTGGAAGTGCTGGGACTTTTATCTTCTTGATTTAAAAGAAAGAATGACTCTTAGTAACTCACTTTTTTGTCTAGGACAACATAATGCTTGTACATGAGTACGTGACCTATAGAATTGCTATTCCAGTCAGAATCTCATAATTTTGGATGTGTTTTATTCTGTGAGGCAGTATTGGCTGGGGTAAGCCTTGCTCCAGGCAAAAGTGCCCAAAATGCTTCTGCTTGCTCCGACACCAGAAGTATGCAGAAGCTCCTGCCTGAGATGGTGCCACAGACCTCGTGATGGTGGCGTGCTCAGAATGGGGCTGTCAGTCCGTGCTGTGAGCTCGGATCTTGTGATGAGATCTGCCCACATGCATATTTAATATTTTTTATTATATATATTTTTTGCTATTAGGTGAGTCAGCTCTTAGCTGAATAGGGTTACTAGTTCTTGTAATAGGACAAATTACACAACCTGAAAGACAGTATCTGCTGTACATTGTAATTGGTTGGGTCCCTTTTTTTTTAATCACACTGACGCTGGTAGGAATGCAAATATACCCAGACAGTCTCTTGTACAATATGGTAATTGTCTGCTTTGTTTTGCACTCGAAAGCAGAGGGTAACAGACACTGGCAAATGCTGAAGGACAAACAGTTAGGAGCCAGTCCCTGGACCAAATTCTGCAGCTATTGTTTCAGGAATGTGCATCTGAAATCTTGGCCTCTCCTTTCTGTATCTAATTTTGGTTCCTTATTCCATTGTTCTTTTCTCCAGAGGGAGTTTTCAAAAATTTATTTGGCACTGTGAGCTTCACTGGTGACCTGTACTGCAAATAATGTGCCTGTTTAGCAGAGGTGCTGGCTGACTTTAGCCCTGGTTTCTTGAGTGGAGGGGTAGCATGTAGAGAGGGGACTTCCAGAGGAAATGAGGCATGTGTCCCATTGACTGCCTATGGAATGTAGGTGCCTAATTTCTCAAAACATCCAAGAGTCAATGTTTTGCAGTGTTTCTAACTATTATTTTGGCCATCTGATCTCAGAACACCCAGCTCACTGGCACATCTGACTTCTAATAATGTTGATGGACATACAGGGAACTCATTCTTTAGTATAACTGTACATATGCTAATGAGTAAATCTATTTCTCCTGTTAGGAAAGTATAGAATGTGTCTTTAATCCTCATGTAGTGTGCACTCACAGAGCAAAAAATTTCAATTCTCCACACAGGATGTTTATCCCCTCATAAATTTTTACACATCCGGATGACAAGAGATGACCAAGAATGATGACTTACAAGAACTGTAACACTCAGAGCTTGTGAAATCTTTACTTCTACTGCAACAGATTATGCAGCCTATTCTTATGGTGTGTTGCACTGGCTTAGGGAAAGCATTCGCTGTGGAGTTTTTACTTTTTCCTCCAGGACATGTGTAATTCTTCTGGGAATAAATTCAAGGGTCTATACAGATAGTTACCAAATACTTACTGCTGTGATTCAGTGGTTGTCTCTAAGAGATTTAACGACTGGGAAAGGGCCAAGTAACAGTTGTCTTGCCTTGGGTTCATGCTTGGAGGAAATCTGCATTTCAAAGTAGACGTGAGGATCTCTGGCTTTTTTGTAAGCACTGCTGATAAATAATAGAACGATAAACAATCTTTATTCCAAGAAATGAGTATTGATTCAGTCTTGTTTCCCAGATTACTTATTTCATAATGCTTGTTGTCCTCGCAGACTATAAAACTAAATGAGTACAAAAAATGACAAATATGTTTTCATTAGGAGTCCATTTTAAAACAAACTCTCCCGCTTTCAGCTGAACCACCCATCTGAGCACATGACCACTGAGGAAGCTGCTGCCTTCAGAGTCTCTTCAGGCAGCTTTCACGGGTTCAGGCAAATGCATCGAGTTTTGAGCTAGTTTCATTGTTCATTTTCAAGGCAGTCAGTAGTATCAGAACTGCCTTCCTACTCTACTGGAGGAAAAACAATTGAATTTATGAGGATTTATAGCAATCACATTCCATTTATTAGAATAATGGGAAAAAAAACAGATTTTATTGATCTGCTTTTCGGAAGTGAGATTCTTAAGCAAACAGATTTTATTAATTGATTGTCAGATGTAGTATGAACGTATTTAAGACAGTTGCTTGAATGTGAGTGTACACATCATGATTAAGCATGATGCTCAAGAGAGGAAAGTATCTTTCATTTATTTTCATTTAAATTGTGAAATTGGTAACTCTAGCATATATACATTTTGCTCCATACTTATTTTACTTCATGGTTATGTCAGCTGGCATCGTATGCATACTTTGCACTGTTCTTGTTTAACGTTATGAAAACAGGAGAGTTTTCCAAGCTAATGCATCACTTTGTGTATTTTATCTCTGTAATTGTTGATAAATGCAGGTAATTCCTAATTGTACTCTAGCAGTACACTGGCATTGGTAATTTAGATGCACAGTACGTACCTGTCTCAGGATACATGGATTTTTTCATCATTAGATTTTGAGTTATATGAGTTCAGTATCTTCTTATTTTTGTATGCTGACAATTGTGTTTTGTTGTCTATATATATATAAATATACTGTAAAATATCATTAAGTTTTCCTGAAGAAAATGCATTATTGGAACATTTTCTTTTTTTTTTTTCTTTCTGAAAGAATCAGATTTGTTTTCTTCTTGTGTTTGTGTAAATGAATATACAGCGTGCAGAGTCACGCAGATGTTAACACTGGTGGGAAATTTCAGATTGCCCAGAGGCCCATCAAGTACTTGTTTCTTCTCCAGAAACCTCAGCTCTGTGCCAGAGTGGAACTGCTTTAGAAGTAACTTTTGCTTGAGTTTAAATGTCTCATGGAGTGTTCAGAGCAGCTGGGACATTTTTGGAAAGTATTTAGCTTGGAACTTTCATGGGAATATCTACATTTTTTAGTGTGTTTCTGTCCTATTTGTACAATGTGTCAGATTTTAAAGACTAAGCAGCCTTATTAACTTTTTAACACCCTGTAAATAGTGTATGTATTCAGTTATAGTTGTGTTACGCTTAAAAACAAAACAAACAAAAAAATACCTACTTAACTTTTGCACAGTTTTTCAAATGAAGAATATATAGTTTGAGACATCTCAGTGAGCACAAGTGAGTATTACTGCTTTGATATATGTAAGTACATCCGTACACAGAATCTCTCAGTGAGCTGATGTTTGAAAACACTCAAACTTAGCAGCTCTTCTGGGTAGCTGAGTTTATTGGAAATAACTTTCAGAATTGAGTATTAAATATCCCTGAAACACGGATTTAAATTACTCTTTTCTATTTTTGTAAAGTGCCTATGTAGCATACCTTGAGTCAACTTCTCCATTGGTTATGGGTTGAACTAATACTGTGTACTTCTAGATCTATGGTTTATTTTTTTAGTCTACCTATTATGGACTGGAATGGTAACAATGTATTACAAAATGTCAGATGGCAATAAAACCATTCATACTATGGCCACTGCTAATCTCTTTATTTGTAAGCAATTAAGAAGTGTTTCTGGGATTGGTGGTCTTTAACATCTTTGGTGTGACTGCTCTCAGAATTCTGTTGTAGGAGAACAGAAATCCAGCTTCCAGAAATGGGAATTCAGGCTCAGTCTAGATTCATTGCTGACCACTGAAGTATATCCTTATAACCAAATGAAGTGAAGCCTTCATGAGCAGTACTCCCTGTATTTTGGCGCCGTTATTTTGTGAAGGCTGGGGGAGACAGGCAATGAAAAAGGCTTTTCGGTGCCAGTGCTTCTATTACTTGCCTCACTAAGATCCAAAGCAGCCAGTTTCTAGGGTGCACACGTGGTGTGGTTTAACTCCTACTACATTACTAAATGATTTTTGAAACCTGTGTTATGAGTAGGCTTATCTCAAGTCCCATCTGCTGTTTCTGCCTGGACATCCTGGATGGACCTCGTGCCTGATTCCGTGGTTTGCTTTGATGGGCCTGGGCTGTTGGCAGAGCCCATCATCACCCTGGCCCTGCTGAGGAAGCCATCATGCCGTGGTTGTCCCCAGCTCCTGGCTACTTCTACTTTGGGGAGCATCTCCACTCCTGGTACTCCCTGAGAACAATGTCGACCACTCATACAGGCTCTGCCATGCTTAACATACTGCTGTGGATTATGGGATTAGAGTGCTCTTGGGGAAAAAAAAAATGCCCTGTTCCAGTTACAAGACAGGTGGGAGGCCTCTTCCATTGATTTCAATCTTGGGACTAAGAGTAGCATCCACAAATGCTCTACGGCCCTGATTTGGTGAAAGGACTTGAAAATAATCTCTGCAACCTGACAGGAAAGGAAGGAGAAGAGAAGGAGTGCAAGATAGGATGAAGTATTAGGAAATTCAGTTTACTGTCATGACTTAGAGCCACAACTTTTTGCGAAGGAAAATCTACCTTTTAGCTAGTCATATTTTGTTCTTGTTGTCTACATTTCATACAAAGGGATTTTCCTTATGTGTACCAGGCTTTTTGATATTCTGGGTAAATAATTGGTGTCCTTCCTTGTGAAGCATAACTGCCTCTAAAAGTAGGTGGAATTTGTGCTGTATGTATATATTCTGGGACCGTAATCAAATATAAGGAATGCCAAGCAGATTTGATTCTGCTTTCATTTAAACGAATAACCAAATTTTCATTGACTATGGAGAATGAATCCATAATACTTGGAGTATTATGCCAGAACCTGACTATCTTGAATGCTTGTCAGCAATGCTTGGATCACCTAATTAATGAAACTATTCATGTCTCAAGGCAGAAAGCTTGACTGGAAATGAGAAGCAGACCATGTGTAATCAATGGGGTTTTGTCATCAACCAGACATTCAGTAGGTCTAATCAAACTAATACAGGGCATGATTACAGGCAGATGAACATCAGTATTGCATTAACTGAAGTCAGTGCCTCATCACAATAGTTAATGACAGTATCACCCAGACTGAGAGAGAAATTATGTCTGATCTTGATCAGTGCTGCTTCTTTGTATCGGATATAATACATTTCAGAATACACTGAGGATAGTTGAATTCAATTTCCAAGACAAACGGAAGACTGAATGAATGCTTAGCAATGTATGAGATGCTGTTCTCAAAATTGTAAAGGTTGGCAAACTGGTAGCTTGGGAAATACAATATAACTGTGCCAGTTTTAAAGGACATTTGTGGGTCTAATGCACATAGAACAGGCAGCAGGTTTTCATTTCTGGACTATCTCCCATGACTTTGAGAAAAACATTAATATTTGAAACTGCAGTATGGGACTAGGCTACACTGTGTGGATACTCATCACACTACAGTCATGGGGAGAAAGAAAAACATCTTTTAGCTTTGAGCCTTATCTTTAAAGAAACACAAATTCCATTTCTAGTCATAGCTCCTCTCTTCATTTCTAACATGGGGAATAATCAGTGTCTCTACCCTTGTCAGTAAGAAAACGCATTAATGAGGAGTCCAAGACTTTTTTCTTTTGTTGTGTTTTCTTTCATTTACCTTGTTGTTGTTTTCTTCCTTTCATTGCTTTCATTTGTTCATGTGAGGTGCCTTTCAGAGGGGCAGTAGAAGTTGATGTTCCAGTCAAATTCATGTTTTTGCCATGCTCTTCTTTCAGAGGTTCTTGAAAGCCACCTAAAGGTTCGTGCGGAGTTTCACATGGGGGCCTGGTGAGCAGTCAGGCAGAGGACCCTGAAGATGCAGGAATGACCATGTGCTTTGCACAAAAATTGTGGTAAAAAATGGGCTCTATTTCTGTTAGAATTAAGCTATGATTGAAATGAGCTTATATCAAAGAGTTGGTTGCTATAATGGAAATATTATCCTTATCAGTATATATCCACTCCCTAGAAAAGCAGGGAAGGGAGCTCGTGCCCTCATGTACTAGTTAGAGCACTAGTGGAGCAACTGTTTATATCACACACCAGGATGGTAGTAAAGTTTTTAATGAGAAGAGCAGAAAAAAGCAGAAATTCCAAGTTTTTCCTCAGGAATCCTTAGTATTTAAATTTGCTTCAGGCCACATTAGAGAATAAAAATTATCCTCTAATAAAATATTATTGAGATTTATCCCTGATGGTAATCCAAGCTTTAATAAAGTTCAGAAGTTTCAACAAAGAAGTAGAAAATTTGATCTAAGTGAGGAACTTGTTCTACTGTCCTTCCACTCTCCATTTCCCTAATGCCACTAATCCCTGTGAATGTACCTCGCAGCAGACTCAGTGGGGAGACCAAAGAATGAAGCAGCATGGAAAATAGACTCTGCTTGTGTTCAAAGGGAAGAAAATCACAGGTGTCAAGGCCTTTCAAATATGCCAAGCCACAACCACACTGTGTTTCATGCTGTATTGGTCTGATGTATTTCACTGAGTGAGGCTGTTGGTGCAGGAACATAACTTCTGGACTAAAAACTTGGGCTTTCCAGGCCAAAAATTCTGAGAGTTTCAGCAGGTGGCCCAGCCTTGCATGTGTTAGATATTAAAAACGTGTGCACCTGGGATCAGGCATACTTTGTGTTCAGATCCTAGAGGGATTTGGATGAGAGTGAAGCACAAAAGTATTTCTCTGTCTTCTAGCACACCCGCAACCTGCTACAGTCACTTAAAGGCAAACTCTTGAGCCATTTGGAGTATGTAACTGGGTGATTAAGACCAGATGAATTAATTCAACTTAAATTCCAATGTGCAAACTGGTTTCTGTTTATTTACTGCTGGAAAGAAGTGCTGAGTGTCCAGGCATCTCTATCCCTTCTAAGTATAGGACTAATGCTCCTATTCCCTATGCCAGCTCTCTTAACTACAACATCCAAGTCCTTCTGACACTGTGAGAAATCCTGAAGTTCCTTTTAGGGGACACTTGTGAAAACACATTTTTGTAATGACATCTTAGTGCCACCTAAGAATGAGAGACATCTGGAGACCCAATAATGAAGACAACTACTTATTAAGTTTTCTAAAGCCTAGTTCAAATTATTCCCATGGCAGTTAGGCATCAAAAAGCTTTTGAAAGCCCCATCAGGCTATCTGTGCCTTTTTTTAATTATGTAGCTTTAAGAATCTCCCCTAGATGCACATAAAATATAAAGTGAAGATGTAAGAGACTGAGAAGCAAAAGGGTTAATGTCCCAAACGCTTGGTGGAAGACTAAAAGGAGATCATCACAGTAATGAGATATAGAACTTTGTGAATGCTAAGTATTCCTCCCAGGTGATTTCCTTATCTTGTGAAGTCTATGCAGACCTGCTGAATTACAATAGGGAAATTCAGTGGAGGAGGGAGAGATCTCATAACTATGCCTGTGCACTAAGGAGAGTCATCTAGCAGGCATTTTGGTAGGGAGGGAATGTGACCCCATGAAGTCCCTCTGACACAGCGATGTGTTTTCAGAATATTCTAAATCTCAAGCTGTGCTTGTGCAGGGGTAGGGTCATACCTCAATCACAATGTTTGAAGGGGCCTGAGGACCACTCAAGACCCCAGGCTTATTTCTGGAATGTTCTAAAGAGAGTGAGCTTATCCTTTCAGGGGGGTCGTGAGCACATAAAAGGCAAAGGACTGCCAGTTTGGGTGTGTGCCTACCACCAGAGGAACAACCCAGACCTATTTTGACATTGCTGGATCCAAGGGTGGTGACTGTCTTTTCTATCTTTGTGTTTCTCTGTTTCTTTTGAAGTTATGTTGGAACATAACACAACAAATATCATCACAGCTTATCACTAACAGGGCATTTCTCATATGGCACTGTATGGGAGCTGTAGAATCATGGCCTGAATCAGTGATTGGTCACCCGAGGTGAGCACTGAGTCAGCCACAGGAGCACAGGTGAAAGCAATTCATCTGTGTGACCATAAGGAGTGGAGTCTGGCTCCACCTCTCCTAGACCGCATTTAAGGGCTGAGCACCACTGGGGAAGGATGTCTTTCTCGAGATTGTTCCTTTGGAGTTTCTTATTGTGAGCCCTAGGGCACAGGTGAGCATTTCTCTTTATTTCAATTGTCTCTTTTTTGTCTTGATTATCTTTTTAATTACACCATCTATGAAATATTTTGGCTAACAATACCTTTTGGTATTATTCATTTTGTTAACTTCACACTTTATAGGCAGGAATGATCAAATTCATCAGGCAAATTTGAAGCTGTTCCTTATTTGAATGAAAGTGTTAATTCATTATTTGGTGTCACTTCACCTTAATTTACCCAAGGGGGATCTTGAGCCTTGTGACCACTGAATGTTACCCAAGGGTAGTTTGGAGTTGGTTTGCAACAGAAGAAAATTTTCAGTGTGATAAACTGTAAACAGAAGTGAAATATAAATTCCTATAAACAAACCCGATCTTTCATTTCTTGTATTCCAGTCAGACTCAAATGGTGTTCCAGTATTTAATATTGCCAAAGCAAGAGCCTTTCGCTTGCAGTTCAATTCAGCGTTTGTCTAATTTGGCTCAAGTCACTGCTGTAGTGACCTTTCCCTCTAACTGCTAGTTTCAGTGTATGGCAAGTTATATTTACATCCTCGCTGGTGAAATAATCCGTTATTCAGAAATCTTGGCTTTTATTCAGAGCCTCTTTAACCTTCTTTCCAAATGTCCTTGAACATATAAATGTGTCAGCTCACCGTCCAATGGCAGACTCTCAGCTGGCTCCCACCTGCTGCTAACCTCAAGATTCAGGTTGTCTTTGTCCCACCATTGACTTCCAGGTATCTCAACCATGCAGTGATTTTAAAAAAAATTGTGCACAGTCTGGAAGATCAGGATTTAAGTGAATCAGTGTTTCTACTGGAATTGTACAGTCGTGAATAAACTCTAGCAAGTATCCCCCAACCATACTGATAGGCACCATAATATCTTCAAGAATTGCATGTAGTCATCTTACGTGTGCCATTGTTCAGTCCTCTTAGATATTAATTATTCTGAGACTCATGTGGAAGAGCTATTATATAGCTGTCCTGACCTGCTGTGGGATTGTAGCTATGTTAGGGAAGAAGGACAGTTTGTAACCATGGCAAGAAACTAAAGTCTAGATCTGCAATCACCTCAAAGCAATTAAGTATTTACTCAAGGTAATGAATGGAATGTGGCATAGCCAGCCAGTGGCCAGGTTGTCCACCACCACTGCACTGACTAATGCGACCAGCAGTAAAGCACCTGGAAGTGGAAGATCCTCAACTTCTGTACTTTCTGGAGAATAGGATATCTCTTCAGAAGCATCAGTAGATCAGGTATACTGAATTAATTAGCTTTTCTGATAGAGGCTTCAATGAAGAGATGAGACCTATTTCAGCTTATTACTATAAATTATTTCTATAATAAGGGTTTACATAAACCAGACAAGTCAAGACAAGTCCTTGTCAATACTGTTCAGGCTAACTATTAGAATGATATTTATTCTAAAGCTATCAGAAGAGAAGCCATGCATAAATTCTGCTGGACATAACCAGCTCTGCTTTGCCCTAGACAACCTATTTGCAAAAATGTTTGAAACAAAACATGTTCAGTGATATTTTTTGTATTCTGCCTACACAGAAAAACAAGTGAAGTTTTACATTAGAGTATTCATTATTTAGTGTGTCCTCATTCTATGGGCATACTAGAGTGCCTTGAATTTTCCTAAATTGATGAGGGAGAAGATTGCAGCTGAGGAGGACAGGGAATTAAGTAAGTTGATAAGGTAAGCACTATACACAGAGGCAATGCTTATAAGACAGGAACATTAATGGTCTCAGATGGATTTGGAGGGGCCTTCATTTGACTCAGAAGATGCAGATAAATCTCTTACACTTTTAAAGATGAAACTAAAAGAATTATCAGAGTGGTAGTATAAAATTTTCCAAAGTTGTGATTTCATAGTAGGTGGGTATGGATGACCGACAAGAAAAAAGAACATTGTATGTTCAGGAAAGACAAAGACTGTGATACATGACATGATTCTGTTACATGGAAGAAAAACAGTTATAGAACAGTTGGAGCAATTGAATTGACTTTCAGATATCCTCAGTTTTTATAGTTTTTTTTTCCCCTCTTCATTAAATTTGGTCAAATAATGATATAACTTTGTAGTTTTGTGAAGGGCCAAGTGAGTTATATAAGTTGTAATTCTGTAATTCTGCAAAGAAGGATATAGAGATTATGGCTATTTATATTGCTTAGGAGTTATATTAAATAGATGTAATTGCCAAAGTGTTGCTTGTACTGAAGGCCTTTCTGGAAATGAGCTTTCCCGAAAAATAATAAGAAAAGAAAATGTGTGTTGGAATATCTACCTTTTTTGTTGATGTTGCTGGAAACATTATTAAGAGAACCTTGAGGATGTTCAGTGTGCAGGAGTGTTTTGCAGGCTCAGCAGCTAAGCTGATGGTATTTCGCATTTAGATTTGACTGAGTCCAAAGGTGCATGATTGCTTTAGTTTACTTGGAAAATAGGTCTCTGGGATGTGTACCTCCAACAAAAAATCTTTCTACATTTTTAGGCATCTAAGAGAACTTGAGATGCTACTGTGTGTGTATAAAAGTTGTGAAAGTGGAATAACTGTTTCATTTTGCATCTCAAAGAGAGGTTATTCAGGATAGAAATCCAAAGAAGAACAATACCGCCAAAAAGCATGTGCTTCTCAAACACAACTGAGTACAAACTGGGAAAGCTTAGAGGAAAACTTGTTAATACACTTAGTTAACTAAAATGAATTTAAAATAAAAAAAATCCAGAGAGTTTAAATTTGATATTCTTAGGGCCTTTTACTTTCTTTCCTCCTGAAATTTCCTTGACATGACTGTCTGGTATCCCAAAAATTTTCCATAGATTTTTGAGCCATTCTTCAGAATTTGCAATGAGAAAAGTATGGTAGAAGAACATGGAGACAACACAAAGAAACAATGTATTTGTAAAATTTCAGGAACAGAAAACAAAAGAACATTCTTCCAACACATAAGGAAATCCATATAAGCAGAAGCAAACTGAGCACCATAGAAATGCTGCGTATTGAGTGAAATTTGAATCCCATGAACAAAGGGACTTTACTTTACTGAAACATTTTCTCATTTTTTTCCTCCTGGAATTGATGTGACACCAAGATTTATCTCCTGTGGAAAAACTAAATCATGATTTTTTTTTTAAATAAATATTACATTAGGAATCTCCTTAATATAAAAGGTCTATTAACTACTAAAAGACTCGATTTACTAAGTAACTGGGATTCTCTCACACGTTGGCTCTGATAGATTCTACTTTCTGAAAAAGGCTTCAGAACTCAAACCTCTTACAAAAGCATAAATTAAAAAGAATAAATTAGTAGAGAACATCTATTTCTTATCTTCTTCTTTTTTTTTTTTTTAAATTTCAGTGGTTGCAAAAGGAAGTAATTTCAAGGGAAGCAACTTAGCTGTCATCTACTCCATGGAGCAGTTTAGGTAGAACCATGTTCAAGTGGCACTAGCTCAAGTTTCTTGCTACCTGTCTCAGAAATAGCGCAGGTCTGGCATTTTATAAACTACGAAAAGATCAACAAAATCTTGTCAGTTGAGAAGAGCTGCTAAGCAGCTGCATAAAGCTGCAAGTTGGAAACTGCCTCAATTCTTTCAGTTTTAAGACTCCATTTGGGTGAGTCTTCTAGAGCTGAATACTAGTTAATGAAAACCAGAGCTCTGCTTATCACAGCTGAGAAAGGCATGTGCACATGATTAAGACTGGCCTTACTGTCTTTGGAAAGAAAAAAGAAAACAGTTCAACTGGAACTTCAATAGACTAGGCACTTTCTGGTCTAGTGGTTCCAGGGTATAAATGCCATCCTTCTGCTGGTCTTCTTGAGATGTTTGCAGTGTAAATGCCAGGGAAGATATCTGGCTGCACTAAAACAGTGCAGAAAGGGTAGGTAGTTTCAGACAAGGCTAGGTGTGTTTTTTTTTTTTGTTTGTTTTGCCAGACAGGAGGTAGAACTTCCTTTGATACTCTTGCATTTTATTAAATTAGTGACATGGAGGAGCAGAAAGAAGGTGCTTTGCTTTGTTATAGATTTTGTTTTTTTGTTTCCAAATACCTCAGTATTTTCATCTTTGCCTGACTTCATGCAATAGTTAAGTGATGGAAGTCATCAGATAAGGCTTCTAAAATTTACACTTTAAGGTCTATGCTTTAGGGCTTTCATGCATGTTGTATCTCTGAAGAAACAGGGAATTTTTAGTCCGGGGTAGATTTAGATTAGATTTGAGGAAACATTTTTTCTCTGAAAGAGTGGTCAGGCACTGGAATGGCCTGCCTAGGGAGGTGGTTGAGGCACCATCCCTAGCGCTGTTCAAGAAGCGTTTAGATGAGGTGCTAAGGGATTTGATTTAGTAGTTGGGTAGGGATAGTGATAGGAGGATGGTTGGACTAGATGATCTTGTAGGTCCTTTCCAACCTAATGTATCTATGAAACCAGTCCACTACAGTCATGCTCCTAACAGTTGCAAAGCTAACATACTGGATTCTCAAGCAGCTGTTATGTGCAATAGTGTAGAATGCTGTGCATTTGTCTCATCTTTAATCTTCCAGGAATGAGTAGAGAAAAGCAAACAACTTCAGCTCCAGACACACCGTGCATCAGGCCCAAGTTCAAGTCATCCAAGAAGTGGGTGCTGAGGATCATACTAGAGCCACATACCACAGCCAGAATAACAGTGTAATCTGGAGGCAAGGGCTTGCTGTGGCATAGTGACTGGCCACAGGCTATGGCTACCAGAGGAACACTGTAAGAGGCATGAGGTCAAGAGGTTAGGAACACCAGAAGTCTAACTATTCTTCCAGGAGCTTATCAGGTTTCCTCTCATAACTGACCATCATGATAGCATGGTGGCCTTCCTTAATGGGCTGGAGGAATGGGTTTATGGCAATCCCGTGGAGTCCAACAATGGCAAATACAAAGTCCTGTGCCTAGAGCAGCAGTGAAGGCAGGCATAATTAATTGGCTAGGTTATAGCACTGCAGCAAAGGGCCTGCAATGAAAGCTAACCACATACATGGCTGTCTTAAGGCACAACCAGAAAATCAAGAGAAGTGAGTAACCCCACTACTTAGCATTCAGAAGATCACACTTGGAGTACTCTATCCAGTTTCAAACCCTCACGCTACCCAACAGAAATGTCTAAAAAAGTTTGAACAGTAGAGCTCAGAGAATGCAGGGGGCACAGCCTTGCACGCGTGATCTGACTTTACTTAGCCAGTAAAAAAAGGAGTTGCAGAAACAAGATTCTTCTCAGGAGTGGAGGGTTGAAACACAACATGTGGTGGTCGCAAGTTAAAATGAGGGCAATGCATCATGACTGGAATTGAGGGAAAGATCGCTTTTTACCTCAGCTCTTAGCACTGGGACAGATTGCCCAGGCAGTTGGTGGCATTCAGTCTCCTCCTTGGAGATCTTCAGTGCTCAGCTGGAAACCAGCCTGAGCAATCTGATCTAACTTTGAAGTGAGCATGGCTTTCAGGTCCCTTCTGACCTAAATTACTCTGACTGCTGAATTGATCAGCCACCAACTGAACGTTTCAACCACCAGCATGCTGAGCCTAGGCTGGCTGCCAGCTGAGAAGTACAAGCCAAGGGCTGTAGGCTTTGCAGCCTTTCTGAAGATGCTAGATGTGGTGAGCCAGATATAATATGGTTATATGCCTCTGGAAATTGTGGACAGGCTGCCCAGTCATGCTAGGAATGTTGAACCAAGAGCCCTTACTGAATGGCACTGATATACACATAAGAACTGCCAGTTTTCAACTCCTGTTTTTGCAGATACTTAGACTATCTGCATAGCAGTGGCTCACGTTATGCAATTCAGAAGGATAAGAAAAGCCAGATGCACTTTAGCTGGCAGAGATTTGAATAGGAGAAGCAAGAGGAGCAACAGCAGGTGGCAATTACAGCTGAACTGAAGCTGTGTCTACTGCATGGTATTTCAGCAAGTGTCACATAAGGAAAAGCTTCTGTACAGGTAGGAGGAGATGCAAGGTAAGCACTGTGCCGAGCTGCCCTCCAGCTATGCTGCAGTATGGAAGAAATCAGTATACTAAGGAAAGCATTAGTTTAGAGCTTGACCTGTAACTAACATCCAGTACTTCTTATGGCAAGGTCTTCTCTGTTTTATGGATCTCAAAGATAACAGAGACACATCTTTACTTGTTTTTGTAATTATTGTTATTAATATTTTAATTTTTTTACAAGCCAAAAGCATAATTATATACCAATTACCAGATTATAACTTTTCACTTCAAATGTGTGCTGGGTGTGTCAACAATTTTACTAGAGTGTGAAATGAAAGGCAAAGTACAAAGACTGAATGCCTCATCATTTCTGGATACAACTATTCAAAGAAGAACAGCAGGAAGATGAATGCCATCTTCAAACTAAAAACACCTTTTTCAGTTATTCTTATATAGCTCTGGACATCTGCACAGGAGTTAAGAGACGTCATTTCCTCTGGTAAAATGACTTAAAATAGGCATATCAAAAAGCAAAAATAGGAGGAGCGAGAAGTTTCAGCCTGCTAACTACGGCCAGTGCCATGAAACAACTGCAGTAGATATTCAAAGTAAACTATGAACATAACATGATTGTTTAAGATCTCAGAACATCTTTAAATTCATGAACATATAAAGAAAAAAACTTTGACATGATCTTTCAAGTTTTAGGGCCTGGATGTGAGAAGGAAAACAGTTCTAAAATAGAGCTTTAAAAAAGATAACATATGCGTATTAATATAAAAAGGAAAAATACTCGAATGCTTGGTGTTCTTTGCTGCCAACAACAACAAAAAAAATGAATGGGATCCTTCAAAGGAGTTATAATGCAAAGATGGAAATCTGGCTAAAATATAGCCTCCTCATGAAGACTCAATGACTGTTTCCTCCCTTTTTGGAATGGTCTTGGTTACCTATTGAAAAATGCCTTAACAGAATGCAGAGATGATGATAAAGAATACATGTTTTCATTCCTGCAGTGTAGCAATTGGTGACAGCACAATGATTCAGTGAGACAGAGAGAGCCAAGAATCATGAGAGGAAAAAAAGGGAAAAAGTGAATTTTGCTTTTCTTGAATCAAACATTTTTTTTTTCTATGAATTTATCTGAGTTTTCTATAGAAAGCTTATAGTTTTTTAGGGAAGTGTTGGTTTACTCAGCATACTTTTTTTTGTAACATTAAACCTTTTTAACAGGTATTTTTAACCAGAAAACAAGCTCTTTTTTTTCTTCTTCTTTTTTTTTTTTTTTTTTCCCCCCCACAACCAGAACTGATTTTCATATATATTGAAGGCTGTTACGAAGAGGCTGGGGATCTTTTTCCCTCCAAGTCTTTCATGTGAGTGATCTCAAACAGCAGGAAAAAAACAAGTGAAAATTAGGAAATGCTTTATTCTGTAATGTGTGCAGTCTCTCACACTGCATGTCTATAATAATATATTTGACAAATCTGAGTCACAAGTGATACAGTTGATTTTACCTTTGGATGAAGGATGGCATAAGACCCTTCTCAAAATCCTTTCAAGCCTTTATTTTCAATTATTTAATTATGTTCTAGTGTGAATCTGAGCTTGACCTGACCCATAGGCTGATAACGAAACCCAGTCAATGTTCATTTCAAATCACTTGTGGTTTTGCACATCTGCTGGCATCAATAGATAACAGCTTTTTCTTTACTTTGAATGTTCAATGTTACATTTGGGAACTGCAAGTATTTGGTCATTTAGAACAAACATAAAACGACTTCAAACACAACCATTACCATAAAATTTCTATTTCAGACTTGAGTGAAGTTGTTTTGTGTTAATATAAAGTTATGCAAAACAGAAGTTAAGCATGAAGACGAGCACTTTCAACTGGTATAAATCAAAACTGTATTACTGAAATCAATTAAACCATTGTTGCCTGCTTCAAAGGGTTATCTACTCATAATCTTTTTGCTCCATAATTGGGTCTATAGAAGTAGTGAACCAGAGAAGTAAAAATTGTTTGCTGCCATTGTTTTTGGAATCATGAATCAAACAGAATCAGGAGCAAATGGAACTGGAAAGGGCGTCCTGTACTCTATTGCAAACATTCATGATGTTTAGCCTATAGCCTATGGAATAAGGACAGTCTTAAAATGTAACTACACTTTGGTGTTATTTTTTTCAAGGCACATATAACCTGGCATATAATCTAGTATTTTCTTTGTGCCTTTGTTGCTTGGGCATTAGTATATATGTCTATATTTACAATGTATGTATGTGTATGCACATATAGATATATATGTTCTTTTTGTTTGTATTTGCTCTGGCTTTTCAAGTTATCCTCTTCTGTGAACTGATCCCATGTTTTCCAAGCTGCAGACACCTGAAGTCCTCTTCAGTCAATGCTTATGAAATTATTAAATGTGAACTGAATAATTAAATAAAGTACATATGTATATGTAATTTTGGGAACATGGTCTCAGCTGTTTTAAGCCACCTAAATTTAAAAATGTGGCTACTGCTTCTAATTGGTCTTGTAGGTTCTATGATTCCTGTTATAACAAGGCTAACCTAATTGCCTATGTGCTTCTACTGTTCCTGTTTCCCTTATTAGATATCAGGAATAATTATGCAGTACACTCTCAGTTTTTGCAGATTCACAAGGAACTGCATACTGCAATTCCTACCTGTGTGCCTTAATGACTTATCCCACTCTCTCTAGGAGTTTCTAGCTGTCCTGAATCCTGCAGTAAATCTCTGACCAAGAAAACTCTTCTAGTCATCATCACAATTTCTAGACATCACTTTTTTCTCTCTCATCTGTGATTATGTTTAGGATTTTACTATGTTCTCTGATTTTATTTTTCTAAGCATTACTTTCCCTAAGCTTGCAGTATTTGTTTGGTATGGATATATAAGAGAGCAACCAAAACAATATCTAACTGCCAGGTTCACATTGGTGAACCTGGATAGAAATAACAAACATTTGTGGACCTAAAAGAAATAAGTCTTTTCTTTAGAAAACCAACAACCACCTCTAAAAACAACAACAACAAAAACAAACAAAAAAACCCCACAAATGAACTGGCTTTTAAGACCATTTTTAAACAGTTGGCAAAAAAAGTCGCTAAGTGGAAGAAAGGTGGGAAAACAACAGATGGAAAAAGTTTCAGAGATTAGAGCAGTTCATAAGTTTCAATGGAATAGAAAATTTGTGACATAACAGGAATAGTCAGGAGAACAGAGGATTTGGGAGAGAAGCAGGTCTTCCTATCCCTCCTCCTCCCTTGCTTTTTAGCTCCTGGGACATCTACAGAGGAGACTCAACGGGCTAGTTCTCAGTCTGCAGTGCAGTGTAAGCTGAAGCCCTTAAGTATTTGGAACAGGTTCTGCTACCCTTTCTCATTTCAGACAGCTCCTTCTTTCTATTTTGTGTCTCTGTGGGAGTGGCAAGTTTTGATGCGTTTGTATCAAGGATAATCATATTACTTGGAGAAAAAATGGTTCTGAGGAAGTAAAATTTGTAAGGACCTGGAATCCACCCTATCTCATGAGCAATTTCTGCAGCAATCTAGTATATTCCAGCCCATCTGAAGTTAAGTCACGTCAGATGAACTGTCAAACTGCAAATCACTAATTCAACCTAGAGTAGACCCTCTTTGTGTTTTGGAAGAGCATGGTGGTTCCACCTGACCTGAATCAGTTTGTATGAGCTGATGAGATTGCAGAACAGTGAGTACTACTGTTCATTTCTGCCACCATTTCAATATAAATAAATAAAAGAGTGAGTACGATGATGATGTTATGCAAAGGAGAGCCATAAGGACTTTGTAGTTACATGAAATAATTAAATATTAAAATATGCATAACAGTTTCAAATTAGGTAAAGGATGTAAGACACTCATTTGTAAGAAAGTTTGAGCTACTGCTGGTATGGCTTATGGATTTTTAGGCTTTCTCTAACTGGAGCTATTAGTTTGGGGCTTGTTTGTTTTCATATTTCTATTGCAAGTATCATGTGTTTCTGTGGCAGAACTGGGTAAAACCAAGGCTAATCAAATTTCTTAAATTCGTGTTGTCTAGAAGTAAAATAAAGCTCAGGTAAACATAAGAAAAGGGATGGATACAGCAGCACACAAATAACTGTGGAAAGGAAAGAGGAAAAAAAGGTAAAAAGTGAAATTTTGCTTTTCTTGAATCAAACATTTTATTTTTCTATTAATTTATCTGAGTTTTCTATAGAAAACATAGTTTTTTAGGGAAGTGTTGGTTTACTCAGCATACTTTTTTTTGTAATGCTAAACCTTTTTAACAGGTATTTTTAACCAGAAAACAAGCTCTTTTTTTTCTTTTTTTTACTTTTTATGAGGGTTTTTCAGATGTTTTAAATGTAATTCTGCTTTGGGCTGTCACTTTTTCAAAGTGTTCAGTAGCATTGTAAGAAATTTTTTAGTGGTCTATTAACATCAGATCTGTAATCAACCTAATTGATTTGGAAAGCCTTATTGAACAGAATGCATATGAAACCTGTTTGTTTCCGTGTGTCTCAAGAATATTTTATATCTCTATGGCTCAACTTCATTTGTATTTTATCCAGCAACAACACGTTTGTCATTAAAATAGATCATCCACTGCATTTACATCCTCCCAAGACCTAGTTCAGATCCACTTCTTAAATCCTCTTCTTGCAGAACACATTCTGTACATACCTTATAACTGATGTTAGCACAGTCACTACTCTCCTAGCATTCCTTCAGCTCCTATCTTTTCTGTTCTGCTTGGCATGCTTCTTGGACTATATCCAAAATAGTCTCCTATTGTTCAGTAGGCCATATGAGAAGACTCATCTGATCTGACTCCATAGCTCATTACCACCACTGTATTTCAAAGTTTTTCTTAGTTGAGAATTTTTATTTCATGTACTTTATCTACTTACCACAAATTTAATTGAAATTCTGCAGAACTTGTGTACATATTCAGTTCATTTTAATGTTCAAGTGAATCTACAAGCATCATTTTTCTTGCTTTCAGAGACTGTTGTTAGCATTCTCTTAATTCATGGTTGCAAATCTTATTCTCTGCAGTAGATGAGCACTAAGGAAGCAGCCCTACTTTTGCTTCTGCAAGCTCTATGTGTACTGGGAGACCTTTATGTAACTTTATCCTCCATCCCGAGCTGAACGTGAATGGCTGTATATATCCTTATTCCGCCTATTAAGACAGGATGTGTAGTGGTTCCCAAGCACTGCCTTTATTCCATGCTGTCGTGGCCCTCCATTTTGAAATGATACTCTAATTCCTTCATTCTCCCTCCCTGCCCCAAACTATGCTGGCAGTACTGCTTACTCTATTTTACTATTACCTCCCTTTCTTCTACTTTATCCATTATCTCAGAGCCTGAGGGCGGAATTCCATGTAAAGAACATAATGTCTTAATCTGGTAATTTTGATATATATATAAGCTACTCTTTCAACAGCCTCGCAATTATATTATATTCTCATAAAATAAACCATAATTACAGTCAATTTCCTGATTTAGCTACTACCCAGTCCAATTGCATTATATTTGTCTTTAAACATATTGTATACATTTGCATTTCTGATACGTTGTTTTTCAAGCTTCTGAAATGTGTACTAAAACTAAATTGCACTCAGTTCTATACGTGTAAGGAAAATGTCTTCTTGCAGTATTTCCATTTCCTTCCTTTGTTCATACTATGCCTTCTATGAACATTTAAAACTACTTTAAATACATATCAAGATATGCTAACGTGTTTTTAAAGTAATTTTCAGATGGCAGTTTCTTTCCTGCTATCTTGAAGTAATTTCTTTGTGGAAAGTAGAAATGGTTTTGACTTGTTTCAGGAACAAGAATCAGAAAATTCTGAGATACTGTGGATTTCTTAATTTATTGAATGGAAATACAAAGAGCATGTCCATATGCTAGCCATCTTTAAACTGGAATGTACTGGTTTAAGGTGCTGCCTATAGTGGATTGGGGATTTGTATTTGAAACGAGTTTATTCATAAAATGAAAAACACTAACAGGCTCAAAAGTTAATATTTTTTCTTACTAATCAACTTCTAAACTAAGAAGAAAGTTTAGTTTGAGTTAATTTGGCAAAGAAAAAACATTTGTTAATTTGATAAGATAGATCAATGTCTATCCTACTTGATTTTCTGTTGAAATGCAATACAGTAGAAAACAGCTCAATGGTCTGGGCCAGCCAGTCATAACTTTAGGAAGGAAATATGTTTGCACATAGCGTCGTTGCTCTAGGGCATAATGATACAAATGGGTGGCCATTTGTAAACCAAAAAGAAGCAGAAAATTTGTTGTGATGCTTAGCACAGAAATGATTTGAAGAAACATTCCAAATATTAATTTTCCAGTAAATAAGGCAGAATATCAACTTTTCATCACGAGAGTCTTTGGACTACAGAAGGACACTAAAATTTCACAGGGGCAGTAACTGAGACTGAAAAGTTTGTCAAGAATGATCCAGGAAAGGTCACTTGAGGTAAGCAGAAAATCAGCACAACCTCATGCTCAGTGGTGAAGTGAATGGGATTTGATGACGAAGGGACAGCTGCAATTAAGTCATTCTTTCTGCAGAGCTGGCGTAGGAAAACTATGATATTTTTCTGTCCAGAGGAGCTTAAAGACTAAAATGGTGATTTCTTGAAGCAAGACCTTACCACTGATGGAGAGAGAAGACTAAATCCCAACGTACCTTTTCTTAATGTTATTCAGACTTGTACTGAACTTGGTCACCTTCTTTATAACTGAATTGAAAAAACTGGTTTGCAGCTTTAAGCAAAAGCATCCTTATTTCAAATGTTTTAGCAAAGTCAGAAGGGAGGGCTATAACAGACTAAAGTGACAACTGAGGTTCCTCAGTTAATATAAGGCAACAGAACTTATTTTAATTTTTAATGTTTTTTAATTAATACATATAAAAAAGAAAGGAACAAATCCATGACACTCGTGGGATATTTGACTGTTTTTGTGAAAGTAATGCTTCAGTCTGGCTTGATAGCAGTGGCTTTAATTCTTAGTGAGCTTTCAAGGTGTTAGAGATTTTTGATGAAATTTTATTCTTCCTGTGATGCATTGTTGACAATACTTGTTCACAAATGTACGTTCTGCCAAAAAGCAATGACACAAATAAGGCATGGTTGTGAAATGAGGAGTATTTCTCTCTGGTAAGAGAAGGCTTATGAAAGTCCAGTAGAGAGACGTGATCAGATTTTTGATTGCAACTCTATACATTCCATTTGAAAATTTGCAGATAATGTATTTATGTTGACTGAAAATGGAGTCACAAATAACCCAAAACATTGATGATTTGTTCTGCAGTCTTGAAACCTATTACTGAATTCCTGTATCAAAATGGAAAGCACAGCTACATTTTTTTTTTCAGTTCACAGAATTGTGTTTAGCCAGTGTATCATAGTGCATAAACTTTGCCAACATTTGAGCTGGCACTGCACTGCACCCTCCCCATGCCCTGGTTTCTGCCCAGATGGGGTTCACAGGTCTGATTGGTGCTGAGAGGCATGGGATGAACCACTGCCATAATGGCACAGGGCAGGAGGCGGCTGCACTGTGAGCTGTGCCAGGCTGCATGCAGCCTATGGGCAGTGGGTTGGACATGCCTGTCCTACATGATGTCCATAGAGATAACAAAGCCTGGCATCTTTGTTCTCTCTCTCCAGCCCATGCAGTTGATTCTTACTAATAAGCAGTGAAGAAATAGATCATATCTACTTTGATAGATAACATACCCACTTTTGATTACCTTCTCATAGCAATCATAAATGATAAATAGGAAGTGAACAGGAAGAAAGGAAGTGGGAAAATCCCTCGGGGAAAAAAGCTATTGCATTCCTGAATGGGCTTGTGGATTAATTATTTGTGAGAATGTTCACTAACAACTTGATTGCCAGTAATCCAAACCAGTTCTCCAAACCTTTCGATATGTTATAAACATCAGTGTAATTTATGTAATGCTTAATAACAGCAACCTTCCTAATGCTCACAGTCCGTAGGAGACGCTGACAATGCTGCTCTTTCTTGTCTTTGCTCCATTTTGAACACTGATCATTTATATATCTTTTAGCAAATGCAGCATGTTGCTACTTACAGAGAAGACTGTATCAACAGGTCTGGTAATTATTTTTTATCTGTTTTCTGCAATACAACTTTTCAAAATTCCTTTTGAAGCTTCAAGCCTTCTCTTTGGTTTATTGTTTACACATGAGAGAGTAAACGGACCTGGTACTGATCCTGCTAAATTTAAGGGCATGGGTTCAGTCTTACAGGTATGATTCCAAGCCCCCTGGAATCTTGTCTCTTCTTAGGCACAATTGAGAAATGTCTTGTTTACTTTTGCATTTTTACATAACTGTCAGCTTAGAATAGAACAGTGAGCTTGACAGTCATCATTATCTGATGAATCCTCACACGTGGTCTATGACCCTTTCCAGATTCTCCAGAGAACTAAGCTGTTGTAGACTGCATGATTCTAGAACTTTGCTCAATCCTGAAGCTCTTAGTAGTTAAGTAGATACTTGCATAGTTTCCTCCCTTAACAGTATTCTAATCACTTATTTCCTTACAGTTTTCTCTGTTTGTTTGTTTTTTTAATATATCATTAGGAATCACAAATGAATCCTCTTGTAAATGCAGAATTGGTAGTATCCCCATTTCTGTTTTAAAAATCTCTGTCCCCTACAACACTAGCCAAACAAACCTTAGAACTTCTTTACATTTATCTTTGATAATGTAGTTTTTAAACCATGCATTAATGCTTACTTAACAATTAGAAAAGAGTTCTGGTTGCAAAGAAAGACACTGTACTGAATTTCTGCTCTGCATTATCAAATATACACTGTAACTTAATGTTTGTCAGGTGGGCACAGGTATTTCCCACAGAATATACCATTCATGACTCAGTTGGCAAATCCAACAAAGCAGGTTGGAAAACAATTAGAAAAATATTAATATCTTGACTCCTAAAGCACTTAAAAATGCAAATAATTTTTAACTTTAGTGTTCCTCTTAGGCATCAAATCATTATCTCCACAATATGTGGCCTATATTTGCATGCTTTGCTCTTTTGAGGGGAAGTGGGTACCAGGATTGTATTTTTAAACTTAGTTTAGAATGTACCTCTCCCGATAAGAACAAGACTGAACCTACAGTATTTCTGTAAGATAGATAATGCATTTGTACATTTGCATGGAAAAAGAAAAGGTTTCCATCCGCTATTTTTTATAAAGTTCTCAGGCACTTAGTTAACCTAGTCTCCAAATAAGCCTTTCAATTTTGCTACTGAAGATAATCTTTTATTTCAAAATTGTTTAGGACAATGAAGCTCAAGAAATGTAAATTGCTTTATCAAGTGCTTGGAAACTAATCCTAGAATACAAATACATTTTAAAATGTTATTAGAGAATGTCATGTTACTAATCACAAGCCAAGCTTTTCCCTCTACTTTGGGACAGGAGACAAATTCAATTACCTTTCTGCTAATTGTCTGATGCGTGTTCTTATTGTAATGCATATTATTTTAACTGCCCAAAGTTTGCTATTGCTAGTGGGAAGCAGCTGTATGGCTAAGATTTGGTGCATTGGGTGCAAAATACAACTCACTATTAAGACAGCAGTGTGTGAAGAACTGTGCAGATGTTGCTTTAAGAAAATCAGCTGAAACTTTTTAAACTTAGTTGCATATATGTTAAATTCCAGTTAGTTTCATAGCAGAAATATCCATCTCTCTTTCCAATTAAACAAACCAGCCATGATGACATCGCCTTGTGTCCAGCAGTTTACATGAGAAACACACCCAAGGGGATGGATCGTCAGCCAAGAATTTTCCCCCTGTAGAAAGAATCAGATGTGTGTGATAGCTGCAATGCTGCCAAGGGCAAGCATTCAATGGCACATTCAGTCCAATGTCCTTGTCCTCCTCTTCAAGAACTATAATGGGCATTGGCATTAATATTTCAAGGACTTCCTCTAATTTCACATCCCTCCAAGCATTAGCAGTAATCACCTAAGGATGAGATATTATTACAGAATGGTTGCTAAGCTTCCTACTACAGGAAATTAAGATGGGATCATTGCTAGCCTCCCTCTCACTGTAAAGCAAGTCATATCTCTGCCTGTATTTTGCATGAAGATAGACATCTCCAAGTTAGTACATTTTCAAGATTTAAGTTGTTGTACCTATTATCTTCAAATCCAGCTACATTAAGCCTGGAAAAGGAGATACAAGTGTTACCAACTCACATATCTTTTTAATCATTACTCCTTCTATATTTAGTGTCTTTTATTCTGCCTCTACTTCCTGCAAACAAATAAAAAACAGAATCTTTGCTTCCAATTATAAAAAATAATAAAAAAAGACTTCCTGCAGATCACAGCTTTGTGTCACAGAGAGGGAAACAGGATGTGGGGTGGCCTAGAGCTTTTGAAATTGTTAAATCTAAATGTTTAAAGTACAGTTTAAGGTCCCTGTGTATGATTTTTGGCTCAGTCTTTTTAAATTTTCCTCTTTTAAATTCTGTAAACTGGTGTTGCACTGAGCATAATCCCATTCATTCCTACTGCTGCTGTGGTAACAAAAAGTAGTATGAAAAACAATCTCCTGTGCTCTTTGGGGATTCCTAAGGAGTAAAGAGAATCCTTGATTAGCATAAATGCGTGCTGTTAAGAGCAGAGGAGTCAAAGTTGTATACACAAAAGTATCAAAGCCTAACTGTCCTGAACTTCCTCAGTCTAGATTGTTTTCTAATCTGGCTGACTCTCTAACAGCATTAGTAGCCTTACCTGCCTTCAACAGTTGCTGGGGACTGCATCTCAGAGGAAGCTATGGCATAGCAGCTGAACTACACTAGAGAGGTATTTGTGACTGATCTCTGCTGCTGCCCCTCTTCCCCCCATCTAATATTGAAAAGATTACCATCTGACAAAGCACTTTAAATATGATTATCTGGAAGCATCTAACAACCAGACTTACATGCTTCGAGTTAAAAAAACAACAACATGGTAAAATGCTTGCGGTTCAGAGGAGCATACATGACTTCACCACTGCAAGTAATTAAGATACAATTAGCACTGCAAGCATTGATAGTAATTACCAAGTGAGTACACACATACATTACAGGTTTATAGACTTGTAAGTAAGCCTTGCTTCTGAATGCAATATGCACAAATGCAATCTGACTGCAACACGAACTAGTGGGCAGCTGACAGAGGCACTGCACTTGTTCGTGGACACCTCTGAACTGCATTCTGTAAAGCAGCACACAACGCAACCCAGAGGAGCAGTGTGACTCTTCATTCCCCCCTAGTGGCTGGTTTGCACAACGTTAGAGGTGCTGGGTACCGAACGGAAGAACAAAACCAGGCAGCAAGGTTTGACAAAAGGCCTTGGTTCAGTTCCGGCTGTCATCCATGCTACCAAAATGATAACAGAGTGCAGACAGATGCTTTTGGTCTGGCAGAGCCACGGAGAAGAGGGGAAAGGAACAATTCCTTAAGCTCTTAGCTGCTACCAAGTAATTAAATTAATATTTGTATCTCTCTGGAAGGAAGCAGGTAACTGGCAACTGTTGTTATAAATCTTTTATTTAATTATTTCAGTCCCTGAGTGTTGCTGAATAAAATCTGGTCTATCGGTCTTGATGCTGGTACTGAGAGCCCTGCTTAGCAGCCGTGTCAGCTAAGTTGGCTTCCTGACAATGCTTGCTTGTAGTCTCCTGTGCTTAAACTGTAAACTCTTACAGCAGATCTGTCCTTGGAGCACATTTAACATTTTGGCCCTATGACCAGTGTGCTCGTAGTAGTGCAGCTATTCCTTTTACTTATGCATTATGGTTATGTGTAGCCAACCAGAAGGAAACAACTATAAAAATGCTAAAAATGGATAAAAGTGGCAATAAACTCTTGAGAGGGTAGTGATTTTTGTTAATGATTGGATTAGTAGTAAGGTAACTAATTTTTTTTGTTTAAATGCTGTTGTCTCTAAATAGGATGAGAGCATTCCTAAGCAAGCTAATGAAAACAGGGTGGTGAACATGAAGAATGAAAACAAATTACACAATATATCTGAGAATAAGACAAGTTGGAGAGGTAGTCACTCATCCTGAAGCATAGTGTGGGCTTATGAACCCAGGATTTCCATTGAGAGCCTGCGGATAATGCAAGATTTTATGTTCCCAAGAGTTCCAGACCTACCTGCAGGGAATAGAAATGTTTTATCACAGAGGTTGAGTGTTTGTGGCCAAGATCACAATTTATAATGGCCAAAATATCCTAGACTTAGGCAGGTTGAACGTTCAAGGAGAATGATGATTGCTCTTTACAGTGATTCCAGAATGGATTTTGAAGTTGTACGGCTCTTATCTTGGTGTGAATATAAAAACATAGGGTGGATATTCAGGGTTGTATAAATTCAAGTTGATGCTAGTAGAGATATTATCCTCTACCGAACAGGTTTTAAAAAAATGCACCAAACAAGATTAAGTATACAGTATAATTAGCATGACCCTTCCAGTGATGTTATTCCCAGTTCTGTCTGCCAACTTGATATGGGATAAAAGGCAAATTGGATATTTCAGTACAACAAACTAAGATGCTTCAATTTCTTCTGACAACATACTATCCAAGCAGATCCATTTTTAGGAGAATAACTAAATAAAAAGCTAGATGGAAGCTTTCTAGGTCAGGAACTGCTAGACCTCCATTATTTTAAACAGCTTGAAGCACTGCAATATTCAGCCAGTGTGTGCATATGCTGTTTCAGAGAATTTTACAACAGGGGTTTGTAAAGTTCCAAGGCTGTGCTTTTGTGATAAAAAATACTGCCTTGTGTGTAAGGTGCAGGAACTGAAGGACTTTTATTTTCCTGAAGGCGATTTCGGTTGCATTTTTAAAGTATAAACATACAGTGAGAACTATACTTAGTCATCTGTTGCCTGCCAAATTCAATAGAAACCCACCACAGAACTGGAAGAACTCTTTGTTAGAGAGTTTTTACATTCAAAGAAAACATTGACAAAATGAAAGCTTTTCTAAGAAAATACCACCAGCTGCCTCCTATGTTGTTGTTGGTTTTTTTTTCCCCAGTTGTTTTTTGAATGAATGTTAAAAAATTTCAAGCAACAGTTTTTGGTAGTTGGGAACTACAATGCTGTGTAAAGGTCTGCAATAAATTCATTTATTGCTATTACAAATTTATCATAGGTATTAATCTAACTTGTACTTCAGATGCCATCTCAAAAACTAAACTTCCTACAGAGAGAGAAAATGGCTGACTTGGCATTGGGTGTGTGTGACCACAGAGTGACAGGCAGCCAAGTCATCAGTTTCCTTTTCTGGTAAGCAGTGGCAGTTCTGATTCTCCTGAAGAGCGCCTTTATGGCATGTAATGCCTGGGTGTTTTAACTACAATAAGTACCATGAATGCCCATAATCTGAAAATTTATTGCTCTGTGTCTGAACTGCAGCAATCTTATTCATGAAAAAATGACTGAAATTATGTAGAATACTATGAAATTACTTAATGGGACCCTACTCGAGCTAAATAAATCAAACAAAAAGCAACCTACCAAAACACGTCATGCATGCTCTTCTTCCACTGATAAGGAAAGGATGAGAAAACAACTAACATATGATGGTTAATATGCACAAATTTCAGATATTATAGGTAAAGACAAAGGATAAAAGCTGAATAGAGTTATCATAAACATCTTAAAATTAGCCTTTTTTTTTTGTCTCTCTCCCTTTTTTTTTGTACCTTGTGGTTTTCACTTTCTATGGTGTCTATGATCTGAAATTGGGACACCTTAAATTTTTTTATGTCTGTGTGCAAATTCTTGCAGTCATTACTGTTCCTACATTTTAGTCCAGAGTGTTACATAGGTGTGCATGGTGCATACTGCTCTTCTTACCAAATGTGTTCCTATGAGTAAATTTGTTTGACTTCAGCAAATAATGTCTAAAAAATGAAAAGAGGATCATAGGACAATACAATACAGTGACAATATTCCTCAACTGGGCTGTAAAGCCACGAATAAAAAATGCCAACAATGAGGTTTCTTTTCCTACTCCATCAAGTCACTGAGTCTGTGCTCTCTGCAGGAGACATATGCACTCCTATCTTTCAGCGCTCAAAGCTTTCTGTTAGAGAGCTGCTGGAGACCTTGAACCAGAAAACAGGAACACAATGCTCTTGGTAAGGAGCTGTCTGTGTTCATGTCTCCCTCAAGTGCCTAATCCATATCAATATATCAGGGAAGTGTTAAAGGAATTGTGGAATTAAGAAGTGTGTCTGTGTGGAAAATCAGTTCTTCATCTGCCTTTTGAAGATTTCCCAGCAGGATTGTGGACGTCTCACAAACCACCTGCAAAGTCTAGGTTACATGTCTGCAGAAACAGAGAGCAAAATGGATATCAGAAAGATGCACCATCCTTGGAGATGCTCAAAATCCACCCGGACACAGTCCTGAGCAACTGCCTTTGGGTGGCCCTGCTTCAGCCGGAGGAATGGTCCAGGTGACCTCCAGTGGTTCCTTCCAACCTCAGCCATTCTGTGGTTTTATGAAAACAAAACATAACCAAACAACCAACAACAGCTGCAATTTTAACACTGAGATGCTGGAGTCTATCTTATTAAACAACATGCAATGGCAGACAGTCCTGCCACCTTTAAAACCTCCTTTGATAAGTCCTCCTTCCTATTTGTACTGTCAAAAGTCTTGTTTCTTTTTCTTTTACTTTTTCTTTCTTTTTTTTTTCTGTCTTTTGTTGGTCTCTGTAGAGCAGTGATAGCTCAGAGTTGCTAGTGTGGTTAGGTCGCAGAAGGTCTGAAGTACTGCTGCTTTGAAAAGTCAGGCTGTGTAGGGCTATAGTAACGTACATTCTCCTTGTTCTTCTTTTTACATCGCTGGAAGGTGGCATTGTTTTGCAAAGTGAGAGACTTATCTATTGGAGACTTGTGAAACTTAAAAATATCCTTATTTGACAGGAATAATTAGAGGCACTACAGAGAACCTGCATCACTGATAATAACCCTTATGACAGTATGATACTCATTAGACTGATTAAACTAACTTAGCATTATGTTATTTCAGTGGCACCAGGTGAAGTAGCTGCCCTTCCTGGAGATGATATGCTAAAACTTTGAGCTGATATAAATTGCAGAAGATTTGCTAGGAGCAGATAAAAAACCCAAATTAAAAAAAAAAAAAAGGCATTTTTTTTTAGTGTCTACTAAAGAAAACAAAAACTGCCTCACTGGGACTGTGAAACTGAGCATGTTCCAGAGAAACCGCTAAAGGATTTTATAAGTTATTGCCTATGCTACGGAGTATGCAGCAAGTTGTCTTTATCACAGACTCACACCTGACCTCCTCCTACACAGAGGCAGAAGTTTTAGGTCAGCTAGGAGGGCTTTAAAGTCAAACAACAGTCGGTGACTGTGAGAGCAGAACTCATGTTCCTTTGACTCCTGACTGAAGTCATCCTTCTTTCACAGCTCTCAATCTGGGGAGGCTGTACTTGAGCATTCACAGAGCACAGCGTGATCTGATTCAGCAGATGTGCTGAGACATAAGCTCTCCTCACAACTGTTTCAAGCTTTTAAAAGAAATGTCACAAAAATGTAAGATACACCTCTTCTAATTTTTTTTTTTTTTTTTTAACAGGTGAATGTTGGTTCAGCAGAATCAGTTATTGCAGGAAGAAGACAAATGTCAAATCCTGAGAAGTGTATTTTTGCTTCTCTATAGAGAAGGAAAAGAAAAGCTGGACCATGCTCCAGGAAAGGATAGGGGGGAAGGAGGGGGAGCTAATTACTTGAAGTGGAGAAGGAATACATACTGGTGTAGTTATTGATTCACTGCACCCTGAAGCTAGCTGGACACTTCTCATTTACTCTGCTGGGTTTTGGACCAGAGCCCTTTGGCTACCGCAGGGAATTGTCACAACTCACAACCGGGCAGCATCTGTCTGCTTGGGCATTTCAACTGCTTTATTAAGATCCTCCGTACAGCTAATTGTGAATTCCATCGGCGCTATGAGGAAGGTAGTACTTTAAGATTTAAGGATAAGAGGAAAAAAAAAAAAAAAAGAAAGAAAGAAAAAGTGCTGGCTATCGTCCCCAATACCGCTCCGTGTGCGGCTCCTCCGGTGCCTCCGGACCCTCCGACCGCGGAACTTTTCGCCTCGGGGCTGACCTACAGGGCTGACTGGCGGAGCGGGAGAGAGCAGAGTAGAGCCGCCCCCGCCTCCCGCCCGCTCCCCTCCCCTTCCCCCGCTCCCGCCTTTTCAGCGCGGAGCCCGGGCGCCAGCGGCCGCGCTGGCAGGAGCCCTGGCCGGCGGCTCAGGGGTGCGGCGCTGTGCTGAGGGCGGCAGCGCGGAGCCGCGGCTGCTCCCGTAACCAAGGCGCTGTCAGGCGCACACGCACACACAGCGCGGAGCGAAGCAGACTCGGGGCCGCCCTCCGTCCCGGGCACTTCGGGCTGCTGCCGCCGCCCCTTTCGCAGCGCCGTGCCCCGCTCCCGCCGTGGCAGCCCTCGGGCGGCGGGGGAGCAGCCGGGAGCAGCCGCCGCCGGGGAAGAAGAGCTCCAGCTCCCGCCTCCGGAGCGCTTCATGGCGACTCACCAGCAAACCAGGATCCAAGCCTACCTGGAGAAGAATAAGATCGGTCCTCTCTTCGAGGTAAGGCGCGTTCCTCCGGGGGCCGTGGGCGCTGAGCGCCGGCGCGAGCCGTGTGTCCGGCCGGGATGGAGCGGGGTGCCGGGCACCCGCTGCCCACAGCGCACGTGTGCCTTCTCCGCACCCCGGGCCCGGCGCATCCCATCGGCTTCGTGTCTCTACGGAGACAGCCCGGGGCCGCGGAGGTGGGTGCCCCGCAGTGCTGACCCCCCTCGAGGGAGGGAGGGAGGGAGACCCGGCGAGAAAAGGGAGACCTGGCCGCCTCCTCCCCAGGAAACCCGCCCTCCGCTCTCGGGAGTGCATCTGTCCGGCAAAAAGTCTGTGCTGATGGTGTTCCTGACGTTTTCGTTCTCAGTCCTACGCTCGGGAACGTTATTTTTGCTGCAGGTTCTCCTTAGCGTTAAAAAGATGCGCTCGCTTCGGTTCGTAGATGTGCAGATGCGCGTGCTGTACTATTTCTGTGTGCGAGCTGTGGGTGCTTAGAATTTAAAAGGGTGCCAGAGCAATCACGACTATTACCGTGTATCATCCTGTTTCTCATGCAGCTTTTACATCTAAATACATATATGTCAACACGCAGTCAGTATTATCCCAAGATGCAAGTCTCCGTTCTTTGGTATTTGGCTTGTTCTCAGTCAAACCTACTACACACGAAATCTCTTCTATGCTAGTTTATTGGTACTGAGGAAACAGTGGTGAGAATAGCCTATCTCCACTACGTGGAGGTGGCCAACATGTGTGAGAGAGGGTCTAGTTTTCTTCAACAACTGTTACCTCCTGTTTTTGCATGGATTGGGTCTGCTAGGACAGGATGTGTTGGTTTGTGGTCAGAAGTGTTAGCTGTGTGCACTAAATAAATTCCTGTTTGGTCAAACTGTAAGTGGATACCAGAGAACTGTTGGTGAGTTTTCTAGTTCGAGAATTAATAGAAGCGGAACCATTTGTGCTGTCCAATTTCTGAATAAAAGACTCTTCCAATCGAGGCACTTGCTACATAGGTTACAGTCTTCTGCATATTTTGATGGAAGTTAAGGGCCTTAGGGCTGCTGGATAGTTAGGCCCTCGACAACTGTAATTTTCTTCTACATTTTCATCAGTTAACGTTCTTTTACACATTAAAATTCAAGCTAGTTACTTGACATTGCAGTTCTGTGCTGTAACCTAGTTTTTCAGTAGTGTGAGTTGCCTGTTTCTATTGTTGTAACAGTAGGATGCTTTAGTTACCAAAGGCAGAGAAAAAAGAAAGAACTTGTACTTTTTACAGCATTTCTTGTGTTGCTTGGTATTTCACTAGTCACTGTGCTGTAAGGTTCTCACTGTGGCAGAAGAGTCTGTGGAAGGCTCTTCACATCCCTTAAACCTTGCAGATTGTCCACAGGTTGTTAGTGTGCTCCTCAATACCAAGAAGAGATTTATTTTTTTGGTGCAGAATCCATTTAGACCTCAGTAGTAGGGGGTGAATTTAAGAAATAAGGCTGTAGCATTCATGCAGCTGTTGGAAGTTATTTTAGTCTGTAACACTAGGAGGAAAAGCATCACATTTCTTGTCTCTTCAGCTTCCTAGTGTCAATTAACATCTACATTTATTTATCCCTTTGATGTACTTTATATTCTCAATTATTATTATTATTTTAAGATGTTTGATCTTGTACTCCTTAGTAAGGGAAGTAGCGTTTCTGGAGTTGACAGGAATTGCTCAAAACTGCTGCACAGCTTGAAGCTTAAGTTCTACATTAGTATTTCTATTATATATACATTGCACTGCTCACAGTTGGTTATATTCCCTAACACATCAGTTTTTCATATCTGTAAAAGTTCTGAGTTGAGGAGACCTGTGTTTCATCTTTCATTCAGAAGCAGACAGCATTTTCTTCCACCATCCATAGCTTTGATGCTAATTAATCACCAGTTGTGATAGATGACAGCCATCGTTTTTTTGCAGAGTATTTATTTTCAAATACCAAGTTGGATCAGAGTAGACTTGGATTCAGTTTTCTGCAGTATTATTTGCTGAGCAGGTAGTGACTATAATTGCTCTCGATACACGCTTCAAGCCAACATTTCAGGGAATGCATAAAACAGCATTGGGTAATTGAGGGCAATCATAGGAAAGAAAAACGTGGAGACTGAACGTGGAGTCTTTTTGAAGTGAAAGCAGGGATGATGAATCAACAGATCATATTGCATACTTGTATAAGTGAATGATCAGGGATCAGGAGAACTTAGCATCTTAGATCTTAGACAGGCAGGCACAGTTAGCTGGTGCCTGAAGGACTGGGTGCTTTTCTGGTAGTGAAGTATAATTCCCCTGCATCACAGTCAATAGTGGTAGACACCATTATTTACTAGTCTCCAGTAGTTTGCAGCTCTTCTGATAGTGTATCTTCTATTGGCCTTTATTAGTTGCCTTCTGTCACCATTGTCGTGGCTTTTTGTGCTCCATTTAATCAGTGGTACCTGCCTAAGAGCATTAGTTCTTTTGGACTTCGTTTTTTTTTTTTTTTTCACCAGTGCTGTATTGTATGGTTGAGTATGATTTTATTTCTTCACTGAATTGCTGTATGATTTGACACTTAAATTGTCTTTCTGATTGGTGTGAGAGAGAATTGTTGAAGAGAAGTACTGATGTGAGATGCAAGGAGAGCATGGGACCTCCTTTTGTTAACAAGTTGTTCCTATCTATATAAGGAAAGGTAGGAGTAACCTTCTGACAAGTGACAGAGCATTTAGCACAGGTTGCCCAGAGAGGCTGTGGCTCTCCTTCAAAAGCCACCTGCATGGGGTCCTGGTCCCCACCTCTGGGTGTCCCTGCTCGGCCAGATGGACCCTGCCAACCTCAGCTGTGCTGTGATTGGTGATTCTGGAGAAGGAATTAACCAGCTTGGGCTGACTCAGCAGGCATCAGTCTCCTGCTGACTACTAGTACCTGATACCAAATAGTAGAAGATCAGTCCTCTCAACTATGAAGACACTCACTTTTTTGACTTCCAAGTATTTTTACTAGTTAAATTCTTATTTATAGCTTAAAGGTAGGAAGGAAGGTGGGTGGGAGTTAATGTGTGCATCTGAGACTGTGTCAATTTTGGGACATTAGATTACAAAACAACAGCCCCATCTCCTTATTGAATGCAGATCTCAAATTCAGAATCATTACTTAGCTGCCATTTCCTGTCACATGTGCTGAAGGATTTTCCAGGTAAAATTCCTGGTGAACCTATAGGTCAACTTCTAAATGACCTGGATTGTGTGTGTGTCATTAATACTGAAAGAAAGGTCTTCAGCAAACTCCCTGCATTCTCTTAGGTGACATGAGCTACCTTATCCAGTGGTGGTTTTTCTTGTGTGTGTGTGTGTTTTGGATTTGGTCTTGGGTGTTGTTTTTTTGGTGTCTTTTTAGTCTTTTTTTTTTTTTTAACTTTGAAAGTATAGACATCCTTCTGTAAGAGCAGCTGAGAATACTGTGATTAGACACCTAGCTTAGATTTGAGGAATGCCCTTTAGGAACGCCTCTTCTGGGATTTTTGTGGCAACACTTAGCATAGCACTACCTCGGTTTTTATTTTTTTTATATTTAACTCCTGTAATGCAAAACGAACTTTAAATCTGAATTATTACTGTGACGAAGCTTTGCTGTTGTTTTTTTCCATCTTTCTAAAATGTGAACAGGAGGTGTGTGCCTAAAATTGGCTGGGACAGAGTATTCAGAATCAGCACCCACTCATTTCTATCTGAGTGAAGTATTGACCCACTTTGCATTTCAAGCATCCGATCTAAGGTTTTTTTTTCCTCATGCTAATAATCTCAATGAATAATCCTGATGCCTGTGAGTGTTTGTGCATTTAGACTTCTATGCAACTGCACTGCTTCAGCATCCAGTTGTACTGGTTAGTTTCTATGAATTTGAAAGCTGGATCAGCACTCTTAAGAACAGATTGCAATAAATCTTAAAGAGAGAGAGACAGATTCAGTGTTTTGGAATTTTCTTATTTATAGAACCACAGCAAAAAAGAATCAAGCAGGTACACGGTTGTTATGCAAGCCAGAGGACTGTAATTTCTTTGAGTTATGGAAAGCCAAAGTAACTCTTCTAAAAATAAACTTATTTAAAAATTTTCTTCCGAGTACTGAGGGCTTAGAACTTCAATTTTTGTTTTAAACAATGTAAAGAGTACATTCTAACACACCTGTTTGGTGAACAGTAGTATTTATAGTGTGCCTTGTGACTGAATTAGTCAAAGCTGGGAATTAATTTTGAAGTTTGGACTGTACTCTGCAGCAATGTTTGTCCTCAGTTCTTAAATGCACAAATATAGACAGACAGCTTAAGATTCCTCACAGTACCAAGTTATTTTTAATGTGCGGTGTCTTTTGGGCTTGCTCAAATCATCTTTTATTTTATTTTGATATTCTGCTTAATTGGTTAGATTCTTTCCCTAGCACAGAACAGTCTGTATTGTGGATGATATGAATTTATTCAGAGAATCATTTAGTTTCAGGCAGCTAGATGGAGCCTTTGAAAGACCAAGTCTTTCAGTATCTCAACATCATGAGCATAATTTCAAGTTATTACTGGTTATCTAGTTATCATTGTTTCAGAGGAGCCAATTTAGCAGTTTTTCAAGGGAAGCCAGAAGTGATCTGGAAATGCCACAGTGTTATTACACCCAGTTGGGGTGGGGGATCATATATGTTTTAATCTTATTTTATTTTTGTGTCCCCTACTATAGTAGGACTTCATGGTAGCTTTGGTGCGCACTGAAGAAAAAGATGGAGGAACGAAGGTCAAGTGGAAAAAATAATGCAGAGGTGTCCTTTGCTTTTCAGACATTTCATTATACATACAATAGATGTCTTTGTAATGTTGTCTTTAAGGGAAAACAAGTGAAAAACACTTATGGAAATGATAGACAGACTCCTTCCTATTAAGGAACGGTGATGAATGGTGGCTTTAAACTTTTTCTTTGGATTTTTTGATCACTGAGGTACAAGAGCTGTCAGTAATCTGCCTATGGATGAGGAATTTGTAAGTTCTTCTCTCCTTGGAATTAGGTTTAAGGAGAGGTTTCTTTTCTCACTCAAAGAGAACTTGCATGTTTTGGTCCTGCTACCCGACTAACTAATTTCATAACATTTGAAGGAACTTAGGTTTTTGTGATATTTACTCCTTAGGGAATTTGCCTGAAATTAGTCAAAGGTTTTATAAAATACTGGGAAGAGATGGTGAAAGAGGTTACAGATAAGGGTATACTTTTGTGTTGTCACAAATGTGTGTGGTAATCACGTAAAGCTTGTTTTCACAGTGGTGAAAACATTCCTAAAAGGGAAATTTGAATTTTCTTAATGGCTTTTACTGAATTCTTTCTGACACAAGAAACATACAGAAAGAAGTATTAAAGTTAAATTATTTGTCTAATAGTAATAAACAAATGTGAAGTACGGTATCTGAAATATCATATTATAAACTGAGATGCATAATAACTTTTTTATATTAATAGTTAATGTTTTTAGAACCTTAAAATGACAGTTACATTGTTTCTTGATGGAGCAGAAAGCACAGCTATTTATTTTCATGGTAATACAGTCATGAAACTGAGGAACAGTTGTCAATTGAGTAGGTCATCATCAAGGGCCAGCAGAGGCTGACAACTCTGTGCCAAGGTCTAGAACTAGTAGATGTTCCTGTTTAAAATAAAATGGGCTTTGCTCTATGACATGCAGTGGAGCAATGACTGGTTTGAATTTTTGTCTGACGATTTCTAGAAGTGAATCAGACTGTACCAAAAAAAGCCTATTATTGCTGCTCTTTTTCTTTGCTTTTTATCTCCACATGAAGTCTATCTCAAGTTTTGAAGTATACTTAGTGCATAGTATTAATTAAACCTGAGATAAACTCTTCAACTATTTTGTTTCTTCTGATTAATCCAATCCTTTGGTTCAAAGGACAGATATAAATGTTAAGTATTAAAAACAAAACAAAAACAACCAAACAAAGAAAACAAAACAAAACTATAATGGCTTTAACTCAGGTTTCTTATCTTTTTCTTTTTTTTTCTAAATTTTTACTTTTTAGTTCCTGATTTTTGTTTTTCCAATTGTGTTAGGTCCTGTCTGGACCTAGGTTGGCATAGCCTTCTGTTTTTGAAGCTTCTGAGAAGGAGTACAATTCTGAAAGGTTTGAGTGCATCCCTGGAGGCATTGAAGGCAAGGCTGGATGTGGCTCTGGGCAGCATGGTCTAGTGGTTGGCAAGCCCACAGTGTGGGGGGGTTGAAACACATGATCTTTGAGATCCTTTTCAACCCAGGCCATTCTATAATTCTGTGGTAGTTTCTTAGTTTGAATTCCTTCTACATGTGATGCACCTTTCCTCTTCATTGTTATGGGGCAAATGGGTTTCTTAGCTTCTTTATTTTGACACTGACTAAATAGATGCACATAGAATGCTACCTGTTAGTGCTTCCCTTTAAAAGTATTGCTGCGTAAACTGAAACATTTAAAAGATCAGGAACATAATATTAAAGAGCATTTTCTTTTCCAGTTGGCCTCCAATTTTGAAGGTCAACTTAATACTATTTTGTCTTCGGTATCTTTTCTTCCCACTTTTTCCATCCTGTTTTCTGTCCTTTTAATATTCCCATCTTCTCACTGAATGTTCAGTCCTCGAGTGGCCAAATGTGTTTCTTTGTTCCTCTTTATCTCGTCTCTTTGCTATTTTGCAGTTTTATCTTGTTGCTGTGTTCCAACATGCTCTCTTGTTACCTGCAGTTTCATGAAATACCCTCTGTCCTCCTTCAGTTCCAATTTAGCTTTTGGTTTACCAGGTTTTTGCAGAAACAAAAAGGGAGAAGGTTGCTTGCTTTTCTATTTCTAATTAAAGAAAAGAAGGTGGAGACTGATAGCTTGTTATTATGATTTCTTGTGCTTTTTCTTTTCTTTTTTTTTTTCCTTTAAGTTTATATGCTTATTTATTAGTGAGGGGCGATAAATACAGTTTATCTCTGGAACTGAAGTTATTACAGACACTAAGGAGTTTTGGTAGTCTTTATTATTCTGATAAAAATGAGGTGTTATCTACTGTATTCTCTATTCTTCACACTGTACAGATACACGCTTTCTTAGTTTTCTATCTGTGAAGTATGAGAGGGGATATCTTCTCTGCCAAGAGGTGATGCTTCTGTGTGTGAAACCACAAGAAACAATTAAAACTGATCTGGAAGCAAAACTATTTTTAAATAGAATTGTAGGAAAATGTTGGCCTATCGGTGAAGGCTGTGAACTGTTTCAGACATCGAGTGCTGCTTGTCATAACCTTCACTTAATGAAAACAAAACCCTAACCCAAACCCTGTTGAGCATGCCTAACCCTAACAAGCCTAACCCTTACTCTCAACCTAACTTTACTGATGGTGCCTAACCCAAACTCTAACTCCAAGGGGAGCCTAACCCAATGCCCTAGCCCTAAACCTAACCCAAATCCTAACCCTAATCCAGTGAAAAATGCCTGTGTTCAGTAGTCTACACTCAGGTTGAATTCACTATGAATCAGAAATTATTTCAGGCTTTTGCAATAGCAAGTAGCCTTGAGAAAAGATGTGCTGGATTAGAGAAACACAACACTTCATATTTCCTAATCTTTGGTGTGAATTCTCTTGCCTGTTTCCTCGCTGGTTGAGTATTCCAGAGTTCATAGCCTATCTGATGCTTCTAATTCCCTCAGCAGATGTCCCACCCCTGTTTGCTGCTTGTTTAAACCCTCTCTATTCTCCTATTCTTTCAGAACACCTTCTTCATTATTTTATTAACTATTATAGTGTGCTGGAACAATCTCTCATTGTTAACCTTCTCCTCTGTCTATCATTCAAACCACAGAATTGGTTTGTACCAATACATCTCCTGATGTTACTCAAAAATGCAAGTCTTCTGTTCTGCAAGAAGGAATTTATCTTGTGTTAGAGCTCTATGGTGCTTCTTTGGAATCATAACATCTTATTATGCAAAAACATTTCTTTCCCAACAACCCAAGCCATAACCCTTGGGGGAGTCTAACCCCAAGGGGAGACTAACAATAACCCAAGGGAAGCCTGTTCATAACCCCTAAACCTATTGATGGTGCCTAATGCTATTCCTAATCCTAATAGTAACCCTAACTCTAAGGGGAGCCTAACACAAAATCTATCTGTAACCCAAACTCTTTTGATGATGCCTAACCCTGTTCCTAAATGGAGGCTAATCCTAACCCAGACTCTAACCCTATTGATGATGCCTAAACCTAATCCTAACTCTAGCCCTAAGGGGAGCCTAACCCTGGCGAGGTCTCATCTGGAGTACTGCATCCAGATGTGGAATTCTCAGTGCAGGAGAGACATTAACCTGTTGGAGCCTGTCCAGAGAAGGGATGCAAAAATGATCCAGTGGAACAACTCTCCTACGAGGACAGGCTGAGAGAGCTGGGGCTGTTCAGCCTGGAGAAAAGGAGGCTTTGGGGGCACCTGATGGTGGCCTTTCAGTATCTAAAGGAGGGCTATATAGGAAGGAAGGAGACAGACTGTTTAGCAGGGTCTGTGGTGATAGGACAAGGGGAAATAATTTCAAACATAAAGAAAGTAGACTTAGGTTGGATGCGAGTATAAAGTCCTTCACAGTGAGGGTGGTGAGGCACTGGAACAGGTTGTCCAGAGATGTGGCTGCTGTTTTTGAAGACCTTCAAGGTCAGGCTGGATAGGGCTCTGGGCTGTAGGCGTCCCTGTTCAATGCAGGGGAGTTGGACTAGATGGACTTTAAAGGTCCCTTTCAACTCTAAGGATCCCATGATTCTATGAAAAAATAATTCTGAGATCTAGGAAAAAGGCATAATCACTTGAGTGAACACTTGTGTCTTTACCATGACCACCCAAACATCCCTATCTACTCTCAGGATGAAATCCTTTTAAAACTTGCAACAGAGATGTTTTTGGCGGACTTAAAGTTTATGTCAGGTGTGGTATCTCATGCTGTGTTAGTTTCTCTTCTGGCTACTCTGTTTCACAGTATTTTTAGTTCCATCTAAAATGTTCAGTCAGGGTTGTTAGGCTGGAGTTAGGATGCCTCTCTTGTTTTGGTCTTCCGTTATTGTGGGTGCTTTTCTTTCACCATTCATATCTAATGAAGGTGTCATATTTTTATTAAATGTAGTTTCCAGTGAAACACTTCAGTTTTGAACTGAACTTCAAATAGCTATGTGAGGAAATGTGTTACATTTATAGGTAATACTTGTACAAAATGAAGAACGCATGACCTTGTTCATCCGTAAGTAGAAGACTATTTTGTATCAATCACCTCTTGCAAAATTTCTGTCTGTGTGGAGAGTGGAAATTGTTACCTTCTTGTGCATTTAGTCACGGGAAGGATTTTTCTCTGTTCTCTTTTTGCTAGATCCTTGCAATTTTCAATGAGTAAAATTACTCTATTCACTCACCAGATTTCTCTTTAGTAGCTGGAACAATAAGCTTATCAGGCTCTTTTGTTGGCCTATGGAGGAGCTGATTTCTTGGTCCAGAATCATGAGAGTTTAAGATGTTCAGCTGTGTTGGAGCCTTCTTGATGAAAATCAGACTCCTCTTATAGCTTGTTCTAGAACCTGGAGCCTCAGGTTCTGAGGCTTATCTAACAGCCAACTGCAGGTCCTGTCTGTCTTCATCTCTGGCTTCTCATTCCAGCTGTTCCTGTTCCAGCATTACTACTTGTCTCATTCGTATCAGTCATCCAGTGTGGGAAGCTGAAATGGAAGGAAGACTGCTAAGTGATGAGTGTTCTCATGGTTTAGCTTGGTGGCTCAGCGTGTGGGCTGATGAGGTGCACACTGTTCATTCAGGAGGGAAAATTAAGTGGTCAGAAGGTGAGAGAAAAGAGAGGAGTGCAACTACCTTCCTCTGCCACACCAACCTGTTAAAGGGGCATATGTGATCTTCATGATCATTTCATAAGGTCTAACTAATCAGTCCTGTATATGAGGACCTTAAGTTACCTGGAATCTGTGCATCTTCTTCTTCTTATTTTTTTTTTTTCCTTTACAAAAAGTTCTAGTGTTTAGTGCTTGTCATTGCTGAGAAAAAATACAAAGAAAAATTATTTAGCTAAAGAAATGTGCATGCTTTGAAGCATCTGACTCATTTTTTGTACTCAATCTTGGCAATACTATTGGGTATAGATTTGCCAGGGTGTTAAAGGTGTCCGTAGCACTTTGACTAATACTGGCTGCTGTGTCCAAACCTCCTTTATCAAGACTGTTGCAGTCTAATTTGATAGGTGCTACGTCTCTCCTAATTATATGAGTGGAGAGGTAAACTGTTGATTGTGAAGGATTTCTCTGGTCAGGCATATCTCAAAGAAAGGAAACCCGAAATAAACTTTAAGTTCCTTAAGTTTCTTTTAGTGCACAAATGCATAAAAAAGCTGCTCCATGTTGTTGGGATTCCTCCTAGAAGCCTAGGTAAGTGGAACCTACCTCTTCTGGAGATGTGAGAAATGTTTTGTAGGGTTGAAAAGGAAAGGTAGTTTCACCTGCAGGTGACATTAGGAGAGATCCTGTGGAAGTACTTACAGATTGAATACTTAGGAATAAACAAATTTTATGAGGTAAATTCTGTGATAACTTTATAGAGATGGAATCTGGGGACAAGGTGCGACTAAGGCTAGAATTGCACTTGAAGCAGAAGAAAAGAAAGAGGATAGATTACTGGATTTCTGTGACTGTATTTACTGGAACTTCTCAGGTTGAAATGTGCATGTGCATGCACTATGCATGTAAACGCTCTGAAGCACTGAGATCATACCTGAGGATTCCATGTGTGCCGGACCAAGATCCTCCTAAATGCTATAGGTTCTGTATTCCTGTTCAGATGCTGTGCAGTAGCTGCACGTACCCAGGCTATTTGGGCATGATGTAATCAATACACTCAGTGTTACCTAGATAATTATCTTCCTAAGTATTTTGCAAACTGTTTTCCTTCAGAACAAGCAGAGGTGTCCAGAGAAACAAGCTGAGGACAAGGATGTGGTCTGCAGATGCAGAAGTCCTTTGGTCTGCTATCATGAAGCGTTGCCCATCGCTGCTTTGAGGATGAACTCTGCTCAGGGCTAACCGTGGAGTGAATGCAGGTTGCAGTTTGCCCAGCGGCTTTTTAAGACACATACTTCCATGTGATTTAGGGATTTAGAATCCCCAGGAAAAACATAATATTTTCGGGATCCTCCGAAGCACGCCCTAGTTAATTACAATAATGCCTGTAAATAATAATGCCTGTAGTCTAAATAGTGAAGCTAACTGGAGACAAAGACTGAATTGGAGACTTACCAATGTGGAGCAAAGAGGAGATGTGCAAAGAGAAGGCTAAGTTGATAGCATCAGATTTAATCTAGATTTCTGATCCTGTGAAGCGAGAATGCCTGAAAGAAGAGGACAGTGAGGGTGAAAAAGGAACAAAGGTAAATAAGAAACTCAAGATTATTTTCTTACATGTTTTTCTATGATAATAGAAAAATGATGAGAAGAATGAAGTTTTCCATATCGAAGATCCAGGTAATATTTACTGAAATAGTGAAAAAAGTATTCATTTTCCTGACTTTTAACAGTTATAGTGAGATGGTCATCTGTTATTTGGCTTCTCTTCCTACTTGTGCTTTTGTTGTCCTTCTGCACTGGTCACATATAGTGACTGCTTGTGTTTCCCCTTCCTTTATCTGTCTTATTTATCTGCACAAAGATTGCAAACTCCTCTGGTTCTTATAGCTTCTGTATGGCTTAGGAATTTTTACAGTTCATTGTGGCCCTTTTGCTTCCTGTTCATCTTTGTACTGCCTTTCTTTTCTGACAGTGCTATTAATCTAATTAATTGGTGTCACACATTTAAAAAAATATATAACAAAAATCCTTCTCCCTTTTCTCCTACTTAGTGTGGCCATTCAGAGAACTGAGAACTCTCAAGGCTGCAGTGCTGTCCATGTGAGCTCATTGTGTTCCCAGAGTTGGCCATTCTGTAGCTATTGAGGCTCTAATATGCAAGAGTAAGGCCTTCACTCATAACCAGGCAGATTTAGTCTATCATTAAATTAACTGCAATCAAATCATCAGGAAGCTTTAATTGAACAATCACTGTCAGTGTTGGGAAGGTACTTTGCTGTGGCAAACAAACAAAAACATATGTGAGGGATTTGCAGGCATTGTTTTCTAAATTAAAGGAAAAATTAGAAAATGAGATTAATTATGCTTTGACTGTTATTAAAAATAGCTATGCGATCCAAACCGTATCCTGTCTTCTGAAATACCCAGGTCTCAGCTCCTAGAAGTGCTTTTTATGCTTGCCTAAGCTGCTTCAGTTTTGATGGTAGAAGTCTCTAGTGAGAAAAGATGAACTGAACTATGGTTAAAGGTCCGATTCAAATATGTTCCCTTAAAAATTACATTTACTAGCAACTGAAAGTTCTCAGTCAGTACAGTAATACTATCCTGATTTCAGCAGGGACAGAGTTGGTTGGTATTTTTCATGGTGTCTGGTATGATGCTGTGCTTTGCCTTTAGGAGAAAAGCAATGCTGCAATGCTGGTAATATAGTGATATTTTAGTTGCTGAGCAGTGCTGCATGGAGCCAAGGATCTAGTTTCTCCCTACTGCCCTGCTAGCAAGGAGGCTGGGGAGCACAAGTAGCTGGGAGGGGACAGAACAAGGACAGCTCATCCTGACTGACTAATGGAACGTTCCATAACCTATGACATCATGTGAAACGTTACAAAACTGGAGGGAATTGGCAGGGGGACAGCTGCTGCTCAGGGCCTGACTGGGCATCTGTCAGCTGGCGCTGAGCAATTGTGTTGCTCATCACTTTTTTTGTAAATATATATATAATATTTATCATTACAATTATTTCTCTCTTCTATGTTATTGAATAGTTTTTATCACAACCTAGGAGTTCTACTTTTTTGTTCCTGATTCTCTTCCCCATCCCTCTGGAATGAGTAGGAGTGAGTGAATGGCCGTGTGGTGCTGAGCTGCCTGGTGGGTTAGGCCACAACAAATACTTTTTAAATATCCTGTAAGAGCATCTGCTGAATTTCCCAGGTTTCTTGTAAGACAAGCTCCTCTCGTCTTTTGTTTGTAAACTTGACCCAGAGGACAGCTTGTGGATATAGCAGTTAGTGTCCTGTGTAGGTTACTGACAGCACGCTGACTAGATGATCTGTGACAAGAGATATTCAAGGCACAAATGGCAATTTCTCAAAATAAACTTAGTTTGGTTTATATACTTACAACTTTTCTTCTTTCACGTCTGCTTTGTACAATGTAAATTTGCTATTGTGGTCATATGCATAACTTATTTAACCTGTAATTTAGAATGCAAAGAGCATACTGATTATGTAAGCTGATATTTATTTAGCTGCCCCCATTATCTCAGGCCTGCTTTATTTGTGGGCATGCTATGCTAAGTGTCAGCTTTAAGCCTCTGCAACCAGTGCATTTATCCTCCCAGAGGCCAAACAGAGATACCTAACATCCCCTCATTTCAGGCACTTTTTTTTTGACTCAGTGTTGACAGTTTGCAGTTTGCAGCTGTTGTTGATAACTCTTATGAGGGAGGCTGTTAAAATTTCTTACTTCAGAGAAGAGTCCATAAAGATTTGTCCATTCCAGGATCTTTTTAATGGAACAAATCATGAATATCCTATGAGAAAAATCATGAAGGTAAAACTATATGCATATTTCAGCTTTTTTTTTTTTCCCAATTGCCCAATTTTCCCATTACATATGAATCTGAATTTGAATGATTTTCATTTTCAGCCAGTAGTGCTGGTGTTATCCTGTGAGGTACAAAAGAAAAAAAATTAACAATACAATTAGCAGTAGTTGGGTCATTCATACTTCAGCTTATATCTTCGTATATCATTTTCCATGTGTGTCCTTAAAATGTAAGGTGTGCTGTTTTAAAATCCTTCATAATGACCTGATGATGGGCAGATGTAAGTAGATCTGAGAATGTAAAATGTATAACCATAATTTTTGGAAGATAGTGATTGACAACATGCAACTTAAAGCTGACTAGAAATCTTTTTCTGTTTTTGTTGTTCTTGTTGAAAAGCACTGATCCTTTAAGTCTTTCAGTTTATTGAACTGAAATGTTTTGTTAAAGCCAGCTGCAATGTTTCTGTTAGGCAGGCTTTTGGCTGTACTTCCTCATTTGGCTGAACTGATATTCTTGTTGTCTCTTTAAGCTCCTACAAGCTGTCTCTGTGGCTTGACTATATAGACAAAGAAATGATAAAACCTTTGGCGACAACATTAGCCATCAATATCAATGGCATTTAGCCCATCTTCCCTCTTCATGGGTCTCTTTTGCATTGTCCAGTAGTGTTTGCAAGCTCTGGACCATGGGTGTCCAAACTCTTGGTTTACTTGGGCTGCACTGATTAAAGAGGAGTCTTCTTGGGCTGCATATAAAATACAGAGGTCCCTCCAAAAGTAATGCCTCCTTTTAGTTCAGTGGAAACTACAACAGATACAAAGAGCACATACTTGATAGAACATATTCTCAGCTACAAAGCACTGTTTTTCAATGTAGTTGCTGCCATTAGCTATGCATTTTTTTTGCTGGCAATGAACAAGAGCCTGCATACTACACATGTAAAAATCTGCACCAGTGGAGGCGACAAGTCACTGTCACCCCTACTGAAACGCATCATCCACTGCCTCAGTGTGTTCTCATCCACTGTTTGGTCTCTGTAAATGTTCACCAAGTATCAATGAATGTCAGTGCTGTAATTATTTTCACACAGAGGGCTTCAGTAATAAACCTTTCTCTTCAGATGCGCTCCCATGTCTATGAAAATGTACCATATTATTACAGAAAATGGAATCTGTAAACCCTTTAATTATAGGGTCTATTATAATAATAAAAAAGTTTTTTTGTATCTTTTTACCCTACATTCAGTGGAACACTAAGGTTTTTTACTTCCAGTATTCTCTAACATCAAAGTAATTGTGAAATCCGTACTTATTTAAAATACGTCAAAATTTCAATAGTACTTGAGTGTATTGTTTAAATCTGTAACTGGTGGTAGTAACAGCTCTGTCAACAGATGCTTACAAGGAAGAAGGTGAACTTGGTGTAGGTGCTCGATAAAGTTAATTTCTTGCTGAGAATTGGGATCAGCCCTCCTTGGTGAATTTTAGACAACCTATAATTTGTTTGTCAGTTGAATTCTGATTTTTTTTAATGATCCTGATGTATATCAGTAATGTGTGTGTGTGTATATATATATATATATATATAATTTGTGGGGAGAAAGGGATGCCTTTATATGCATCCCACGAAAGCAGCCATCTGGTAGAGCTGTTTTTTTTTTCCCTCTATTTAAGCCAGTACTTAAGCATTAATTTTATGTCTTCCACGAAAACTATTGAAATAATGACATTCCAGCTGAAAGACAAGCTTTGTGAGTGTTAGAGAATATGTTTGAAGAACACTTGATTACTTTGATTTATATAAAACATACCACAAGTTTGCATATGCAATTCTAAGTGTGGTAGTTCTTTTAAGTTTGACTTTTTTAACATAGGAAGAGAGATTTGCAAAAGAAAAACAAACAGGAAATGTACCCATTTAAAAATGGCTATGATAGAACCCAGTTATTTACCACTACAATTCAGGGACAGGTACAGACCCAACCTGAAGCAGGGTCTGCAACAACCATGCAAGTGTAGAGAATGTATATTTGGCAGTGGACCATCTCTGCTGTTAAATCATGTCCAATATCTAGCATGTCATTAACAAAGTTAGTGCTGTGCAGAGTACAACAGACAGTATTCTTTTACTTCTGCTGAAGAGTGACATTGTTTTCTGGGACCGTGTTTTCTGGGCATGATTTTAGGACATCCAATCTGCAAGGAAGTAAGTGTCCTGTCTTAGGCAAATTCTTCAGTGCCTCTTTGTATGCAGAAATAGTATAGAAATGTGTTCTTCTTGTAAATGTTGCTTCAGAGGAAGAGACCTGCTTTGTAGCGAGCTGAGTCTGGAAGAAATGAGAGTAGGGGAAGGGGCTGCTGTTTCTTTTTGACAGTGACTAGACCTCTCTTTGATTTGTAACACCAGCTGTGTAAATGCAATTTTGTGCTGGCTGGAGGCCTTTTTTTTTGGCTCTGTGATTCCTGTAGGCTTAGGATTCCTGTAGATTTCCTAAGTGAAAAAGTCAAGTAACAGTTCTACATAAGATGATGTAAATGTGTCTTTGCATGGAGAATTGATGTTAAGATGTGGAAATAGTGTGCTGTCCTGATACCATGCTCAAAATAAGTTTTTTACATTACATACATCCTCCAGAATTAGAATAAAATACATAATTTCTTAAATGAACAGAGCTTAATGTTATGTAGATAAGTGTTATTATGACTATTGAATCATGGTTGCCATCATGGTTGCAAATGGAGATACAGTGTACTTTCTTAATTTGTTTTGTAGTTTGACTGTGATAGAATAGTCATTCTCAGAAGTTTCTCAGCTTTAAGCATAAGAATATCTATTTTAATTTGACCTGAAGTGATTATCAATTAAGGCTAAGTGTGTTACAAATCTAACAGAACTTTAAAAATATTATTAAGGGAAAAAAGATATAATTCAGGCAATTTCTCTGTTGTCTTGCTTGCTAATGAGGAAAGTCATACAAGTAATTGTGGTTGAGCTGATGGATGATAAATATGTATATGGAAGCAATATCCATGGGTTCTACTTCCAACTGAACTAGAATTACTAATGTGTCTTCCGAAAGGGGGCTGAGGTAATATTCAGCTACACTGATACTGTCACAGTTGCCATTATTACATGGTACCATTTAATAGGTGGTAGTACATAAAAAGATGGAAGATCCCCTGGAGTATAGAAAAATAAAAGGGTAAACATAGAGCTTTTTGTTGGTTATTACTTATTTTAATGTTATGAAATCATAGCTTTATAATCAAACCTTATTGTATCTACATGCTGATAGCTTCTGCATGGCAAAGGATTCCTGAATTCTTGCATTTAAGGGGACAAAGTCTTTTAGTTCTGATTTCATTGTGGATTTTGCAATTGTTTTCACTGCCAAGTAGCACGTTGGTGTTTAATTAAGCAGAAACCTCAGTTTACTCCTAACTGAATGCCAGTTATAATTTGTACGGGTGTAAAAGTGTTACTTAGTTAGCAAGAATAATCTTGTAATCTTCCTTTGCAGTGTGTGCCCAGTATGAGCTGCGTACTCCCAGACTGAACAGGGTTGTGTGTTCTCAAAAGCTACTGAGGGCTACCAGGTACATCAGCTTGCAGATAGTCTTCAGTGGCTTTGGTGATTCTTCTGTTAAGATACATAGCATCTTGTGTTACCTCTAGAAGGCAAATCAGGGTGACTTTTCCTGTAAGGGGGAAAAAGGATGCACTTCGCTTCAAATCAATCAAGTAATTGCATTTATGTGAAATAACTTTCTGTATTTTTAACATGCGATGTTAAAATATCCTCGTCAATACTCATTAGTCTTACTTACAGAGCTTCAGCCCCATTTACAGTATATAAATTCTGCAGCTACATAAAAGAAACCTCTGTGTTCTGCTGTGATGAAACTGAATTTCCAGATTTTTCTATAGCAACAAATTCTGACCTTTCCAATTCAGAAATCTCTGTTGTATTGGCATGTAATAAGCATTTAGTTTTATTTAAAAAACTGATTTCAGTATTGGTATGAAGCCTTATGAGACCAAGTCAATCTCTCACAGGTAAATAAAAGGGAATTAAGATGTGTATCTTGAATAGATATTCATCTATTCGAAGTCTATAAACAAAACTTGTAATTGGAGTGAGTATTACCAACAGTAGTCTAACTACTGTATTGAAGAAAAATCTCTAAATGACATAATTTAAGCAAGTTCTAAGCATCAGGAAGCATCTGTTGCCATTGGGGTTAAGGTGTGTTGACAGCTAAATTCAGGATAATCACATCTGTGTTAGAACTTCCCTTTCCAGGACCCTAGTAAGTCCCTTCTCCATTTTGTGTTGCTGTACTTACTGGCTATTACTTGAACTTGAATATTAATGAATAGAAACTGTACAGAATAGTTGATAACATTGGCTATACAACTGGAAAGCAGAATTTATTTAAGCATCATTTTATATTTATCTTTTTATACACCTTCAGTAAATCTGATGTTGCATAAATGCAACACTACTTATAGAATACATGTGGAAGACACCTAGTTGGCATTTTCCAGAGGCAAACTTCTTATTCTGAAATTACAGTCAGTTGAAAATAAGGCTTTAACATCTGAGTGCAGTATAGCTTTTATTTTTCTTTCTTTTTGTGTGTAAGTGGCAATAACTTAAAGATATTCTGTAACATTCATGCTTCTATGATCGCAGTTATGTGTTTTCAAAACAGGTCTTGAGAAGGACAGCAAGACAACAAACATGGAGGGTGTGATCCAAAAAAGGATGTGCTGTTGAAAAAAATGGAGAAATATCTATGGCATCCTGGATTGGTCAGTCACATTGTTAGATCCTAATGCTGCATTGCTAGTTCTTGTGTGATGATCCAGAAACTTCACAAATGGAATAGAGCGAAGAGAACTAAAAGCAAACAAACAAGCAAAAAAACCTTCTACCCATCCAGTGTTTTCTGCCTTCTCCTCCCTGAGCAGCACAGGGGAATGGGAACTGTGGTCAGTCCATAACATCTTGTCTTTGCTGCTCCTTCATAGTCACTCTCTGCCCCTCCTCCATGTGGGTCCCTCCCATGGGCTGCTGTCTTTTCCTAGCTGATCTCATGTGGGCTTTCCACAGGCTGCAGCTCTCCAAACACTGTTCCAACATGGGTCCATCCCACTGAACCTACCCTTCTGCCCGACCATGGGCTCCTCTCCACAGGCTGCAGCACCATCTTGGGACCTGCTCCTGTGTGGGGGCTCTACATGGACTGTAGCTCCTTCAGCCACATGCACTGCTGCCCCATGGACTCCTCCTTGGCTGCAGATGGAGCTGTGCTCTGCATGGTACCCATGGGCTGTGGGGTTACAGTCTGCTTCACTGTGGGCCTCTCCTGGGCTGCAGGGAACTTCCACTCTGCCTCTGGAGCACTTCCTGCCCTTCTTCTGCACTGACCTTAGTGGCTGCAGGGCTGTTTCACATTTCTCACTTCAGTCTCCCAGCTGCTGTTCCCTTCCTTAAATCTGCTCTCCCAGAGCGCACCCAGCGTAGCTCATGGCAGTTTTTTGAGCAGCTGAAGATGGCTGTGATCTCACATGAGGCAGTGCTGGGCCCTGCTCATGGAGAGCACCCCTGCAGCCCACCATGCTGCCACTAAAACCTTGCTTCATCAACTCACTATGCTTTATCACCTCCTGTTCCTGCATCTGAGTGTGCTTGCCATGCTTTGTATGCAGCCCAAGTATAGGCTTTGTTCTTGTTAATCTAAAACTCAAAGGTACTTTCCACTTATAATCCATGCAATCCAACATTGTCTATTAACATGTTTTATTTTCATTGTAATTCATAGCATTCTGCCCCAGGTATTCCATTATGTTTGTGTGAGAGCATGAGCTGAAGCTTTCTAGGAAGGCAAAAAAGCTATTTACTTAGGGTTTGTGTTCTTATGTGCATTTTTCATTTTTTTGTGAAATACTTTTATTATTTATTTTTAAAGCACTCTTTAGAAGATTAGAATCTGTTGTCATTCTTAAAAAAAAAAAGAGCTGAACAATGTTTGCTTTTTGAATTGGTCAGAGAATCCTTCTGGTTTTTTTTTTTTTTTTTTTTACTTGCTTGGAGACTGTGAGATCCTCTGTTCAGCATCCTGTTCAGCCTGTAGGGACAAGACTTGCATCTTGCAGGAGTGTCAGCAGACTGTGGCATAGCTATTCAGGCAGCTACCTTGAAAATGTAATCTTGGATTCTGGTCACTTCTCTGTGATAGGCTTTGTTTGATCCTGAAGTGTTTGGATAAAATAAGTGAATTCCGAAGGTATGTCAGATTACAAAGGTTCACTTACAGTTTATGTACCTGGAGTATTTTCAAGTCATACTAATGTTAGTACTACAGAGATTGTCAAGATCCAATTTTAGCTTTGGGTAGCTAAGTTTTTTCTTAACTCTTTGTTTTTGATTCTGTAATCTTTTATTGGTCCATAGTGTTCCTAGAACAATCGTGTGTAAGCCCAGAAGTCTTAAAATCATTTGAAATCTGGTAATAAAAACTTAAATAAATATTCAGTTCAGTAATTTAATAAAAAAGATTAATTCACTGTCTTCTAATAAGCCATCCTCCAAGAAAAAACAAAAACAAATCCAACCCCATTAGATAAAAATCACCCATTAGATTGTGCTAAAACTTCAGGAATTAATTTATTATAACCATACTGATTAAATGAAGTGGCTGTATAAGTGGACAGAAACATTATTTTTAATTTTCAATGTGTAGCCAGTATGATTTCTATGATCTCTCTCAATGATTCTAGTATCTTGGTTTAATGAGTAATTTTGAAACTTATATATTAAAGACACAACTAATTACTGCTGTGTAATTGATCCGATTTCAACTTCCATTTGAAGTCTGAATGAGTTTTAGCCTCAAAATGGCCCAAGAGGTCTGAAGTGGAATTCTGAAATTTGAGCATTCTGTGCTAACCATAATTTCTTTTTCTTGAACTGCAAGTTCACAGAATCCTGGACTGGTTGATTTTGCATGGGAACTCTTTAATAGACAGGACAGTTATCCACATGGTACTTGCCCTGACCTGGAAGTCCGGGACGGGGTGCATAATGCACCCCCTGTGATTCAAGCAGAGACGGTCAGAGATCTTCTCCTCCATCTGAACTGCCACAAGTCCATGGGGCCAGATGGGATCCACCCAAGGGTGCTGAGGGAGCTAGCAGAGGTGATTGCCGAGCCACTTTCTGCCATCTATCAGCATTCCTGGTTATCTGGAGAGGTCCCACAAGATTGGAGGCTTGCCGATGTGACTCCCATCTTCAAGAAAGGCCGTAAGGAAGACCCGGGGAACTACAGGCCTGTCAGCCTGACCTCGGTATCAGGGAAAGTTATGGAACAGATGATATTGAGGGAGATCACACGACACGTGCATGGCAATAAAGGGATCAGACCCAGCCAGCACGGGTTCACCAGGGGCAGGTCGTGCTTGTCCAACCTCATCTCCTTCTATGACTGGGTGACCAGACAGGTAGATGAGGGAAAGGCTGTTGATGTAGTCTACCTGGACTTCAGCAAGGCCTTTGACACGGTCTCCCACAGTATTCTCCTAAGGAAACTGGCAGCCCGTGGTGTGGACAGGTTCACTCTTCTCTGGGTGGAGAACTGGCTGGAGGGCCGTGCCCAGAGGGTAGTGGTTAATGGAGTTAAGTCCAGCTGGTGTCCTGTAACGAGTGGTGTCCCCCAAGGGTCAGTTTTGGGGCCCATCTTGTTTAATATCTTTATTGATGACCTAGACGAGGGAATTGAGTGTATGCTCAGTAAGTTTGCAGATGACACAAAGCTGGGAGGATGTGTCAAACTGCCTGAGGGTAGGGAGGCGCTTCAGAGGGATTTGGATAGGCTGAACAGCTGGGCTGAGCTAAATGGGATGAGGTTCAATAAGACCAAGTGCCGGGTCCTGCACTTTGGCCACAATAACCCCATGCAATGCTATAGGCTTGGGGCAGAATGGCTTGAAGAATGTAAAGAGGAAAAGGACCTGGGGGTGTTGGTTGATGCTCGGCTCAACATGAGCCGGCAGTGTGCCCAGGTGGCCAAGAAGGCCAACAGCATCCTGGCCTGTATTAGAAATAGTGTAGCCAGCAGGAGCAGGGAGGTGATCATCCCCCTGTACTCAGCTCTGGTACGGCCGCACCTCGAGTACTGTGTTCAGTTTTGGGCCCCTCACTACAAGAAGGACATTGAGGCCCTGGAGCGTGTTCAGAGAAGGGCAACAAAACTGGTGAGGGGTCTGGAGCACAAGTCTTATGAGGAGCGGCTGAGGGAGCTGGGATTGTTCAGTCTGGAGAAGAGGAGGCTCAGAGGAGACCTTATTGCACTCTACCACTTCCTGAAGGGGGGTTGTGGTGAGGAGGGGGTAGGTCTCTTCTCCCTGATAAGTAATGACAGGACGAGAGGGAATGGCCACAAGTTGCGCCGGGGAAGATTTAGATTAGACCTGAGGAAGCATTTCTTTTCTGAAAGAGTGGTCAGGCACTGGAATGGCCTGCCTAGGGAGGTGGTTGAGGCACCATCCCTAGCGCTGTTCAAGAAGCGTTTAGATGAGGTGCTAAAGGACTTAATTTAGTAGTTGGGTAGAGATAGTGATAGGAGGATGGTTGGACTAGATGATCTTATAGGTCCTTTCCAACCTTATGAACTTATGAACTTATGAACTTATGAACTTATGAACTTATGAACTTATGAACTTATGAACTTATGAACTTATGAACTTATGAACTTATGAACTTATGAACTTATGAACTTATGAACTTATGAACTTATGAACTTATGAACTTATGAACTTATGAACTTATGAACTTATGAACTTATGAACTTATGAACTTATGAACTCTGGGTCCGTCTGGCCCAACTCCTCCTGGGGCACCCAGAGCAGGATTCCCAAGCTCACGTCCAGGCTTCTTTTAGAGACCTCCAAGAAAGAGCCTCTCTGAGCATCATGTGACAGTACTTGCTGGCCCGTACAGTAAAGAAATGCTTCCTAATGATTAGGTGGAATCTCTTCTGTTACAGGTTGGGCCCATTGCCTCTTGTCCTGGCAGTAAGCACCACTGAAAAGAATCATGGAATAGTTTGGGTTGGGAAGGACGTATGAATATCATCTAGTTCTACCCCCTCACCATATGCAGGAACACATCCTACTAGATCATCAGATTGCTCAAAGCACTATCCAACCTGGTTTTGTACATTTCCAGGGATGAGTTGCCCCAACTTAGCTGAGATACTTGTTCCAATGCCTTACCACCCTTGTAGTAAGGAATTTCTTCCTTATATCTAATCTTATTCTATGCTTTTTTCAGTTTAAAGCCATTACTCCATGTACTATTGCTTCATGCTCTTGTAAAATCCCTTCTCCTTTGGGCAAAGAGCCTGGCTTTGTTTTCTTGATATGATCCCTTTAGATGTTTATGAGGCCCCCTGAGTCTCCTTCTCTACAGGTAGAACAGTCCTAGCTCTTTCAGCTTTTCCTCATAGGAGAGCTGCTCCCATCCCTCAGTCATCTCTGTGTCCTTTTTCTGGACTCTCTAGTGTGTCAGTGTCTCTCTTGTACTGGGGTGGCCAGAACTGTGCACATCACTCCAGGTGTGGCCTCACCAATGCTCAGTAGAGGGAGAGGATCACCTCCCTCAACCTGCTGGTGATACCTTGCCTAATGCAGCCAAGAATACATTCAGTCTTCATAGCAGCAAGGACATAACCCTTTACTGTGGTGTCTACTACAACTTCCAGGTCTTTTTATGCAGTACAGCTTTTCATCTGGGTGACCAGTTGTTCCTCCCCAGGTGCTGGGTTTGTTTCTTTTGTTTTCTTTTTGATGTTCTTAAAATCCTTGTCAATCCAGCCTGTAAAGATCCCTCCAGATGGAAGCACAGTTGTCTGGTAAATTAGCCACTCCCCTTAGTTTTATATCATCCACAAATTTATTGAGGGTGCAGTCTACCCCATTGTCCAGACTATTCAGACATTAAATGGGACTGAATCATTACTGACCTCCAACTAGACTTTCCACCACTGACTATGACTCTCTAGTCCTGACTGTTCAGCCAGTTTTTGATCCACCTCACTGTCTGCTCATGCAGCTGATATTTCAGCAGCTTCTCTCTGAGGATCTTATGGAGGACAATGTCAAAGACCTTTCTGAAGTCCAGGAAGACAATACACTACTTATCTCTGCTCATCTATCAAGCTGTCCATTTCACTTATAGAAGCTTAGCAGATTGGTATTTTCTATTGCCTGAATTCATGCTTACTACTCCTGACAATTCTCTTCTCTTTCTTGTACCAGAAAATGATTTTTAGGATTAAGTTATACAAGCACCTTGTTAGGGATTGAAGTAAAGCTGACCAGCCTATACTTCCCTGGGTCTTCCTTCTTGAAGATAGGACTGACATTTGCCTTCCTCCCTCCAGCCTTTGTGCTCTTCTCCCATTTGCTATGATTCAGTAGATGTTATCAAGAGTGCCCTGTCAGTCGCATCACCCAGCTCCCACAGCACTCATAGGTGCATCCCTTCAGGGCCCATAATCCTGTGTGTTTTTCTTTCCTTCACTGCTGGATGGGTGACTGCAAAACAATTTCCAGTGGGATATTCCTCTAGTGGTACATGCCATTAACATACAGTAACTTCTGCAGGAAATCTGTGTTCTGAAGAGTGAAAGAGTTCTGCTCAGTGCTGGTATTCTGTCTTGAGTGCTGGGGATTTGCATACAATTTCCTCTGTGGATAACAGTACTGGAATGAAAAAAAAAGTGACAATGTGACACTTATGATGTTTACGTGTCATCTGTTAGCATAGAAAATCCATTTTTAAGGAAAACTTTTGGTAACATTTTGGAATTTTTTATCATTTTTATTTTAAAAGCTACTAACTGTATGCAAATGTGTATTTCATGTGACTTGTTCACCAGTTTTGTTATACTGTTAGCAAAATTTTAACAAGCTTTTAAAATGATGAAATATGAAGTAGGGAAAGTTTAGCTTGTTCATTTTGAAGGTCTATCTTTAATATATATGAAGAGCCTATTATTATGTGTAAATGATGTTAACTTGAACACTGGCTTACATGGAAAATTCATGGACTATGCACATTTGTTGCTCTGAGGTTTATTGCAGCCTGTTACATCAAATATATGTCAAAGTAATTTTACAGCAAATAAATATCTTTAACAAACAGAAGGAATTATGTTTGTAAGTTTTAGGTGGAATTTGGATTGCATATTAAGAAAACATTAATGAATATATCAGTTACTGTTTATTTCAATTGTCCAGTCATTACAGTGATTGTGAAGGTATTTATTTGAATAAATGCAAAACACTGGAAAATAGTCTTTTCTTTTTTGCACATATTCCCATAGTATTAGTAATAATAATGAAGATCATGTTCATTATTTCTAGTTATGCATGTTTGGCATGTTTTGAGTGTATCTTTGTGTGCTAACACAGAAAAATCAATTCTTATAAAGAATTTGTTAATGCGTTTAAGCCCTTAATTTGTTATCTATTTCAGGTTGCTTTTAAATATACTGGAACAGGTTGCTTTGAGATGTGGTAGTAGTTTCGTCCCTGGAAATTTACAAGGTCAGGTTGGATGGGGCTCTGAGCAACCTGGTCTAAGTATAGGTGTCCCTGTTACATTGCAGGGGAGTTGGACTAGATGGCCTTTAAATACTCTTTCCAACTCTAAGGGTTCTGCTACTTCGCTGACCACTTTCTGAGTTAGCCTGACACTTTCTTAGTAAAATTCTTGTTTAAAAAATAGTCTTTGCTTTGGCTATGAGTTTATTTTGGGTATCACTGTGCTTTGCAGAAGTTAGAGTTTTCTCTTTCAATCGCTTGTGTTCTTTGCAGCATGACATAAACTAGGAGTTCAACAGACCAGTCAAAAGTAGTGACTCAGTCACAAGTGCATTCACTTTGTGTTGCCACTGTGTATTTTATGATTATTTACAAAACCATATTTTTGTTCACTTTGTATTAGTAGACAGGCACACAAAGTGGGGAGCCTGCAGCACAGCAACAGGATATCAATCTTGTTGCTTTTAGGAGACCCATAATAAGAGATTGGACAGGGCCTTCTTTGAGGCTGTCCTGTGTTTGGGGAACAAAACCCAGCACCAACTTGCAGGTATTAGTGCTTTAAAGAAAATAGGGGTATTGGAGATGTTGCTTATGGCCACCAGTAGGCCTGCTCTTTACTAGTTGTAACACAGCTTTGGGCATTGGGTGGGACAGGAATGTGCTTTGTCCAGAAGTTTGGGTGTGGCTTTCACCAACTTTATGCCATTGCCTGACTCAAGACTTTGGTGCTTCTTTTGCTAGAAGAACTAAGAGTAGCAGTGTTGAAACCTAGGATTTTAGTTAATGTGCAATTGGGAATCTTAAGTTATAGACCAAGTTTGTCAATATCATATTTGTGGTATTGTGAGTAGATGTTATAATGAGATTCTCAGTGGAAAAAGTACTAAATCATGTCCTGCATACTGATTTTCTTTAAGCACTAGTTAATCAATCAGTTTAATTCCCCTGAATATTGAAAATAAGAACCAGAAAATTGCATTAGAAGTGATAAATGGGATGCATGCATTTCTGATGAATTTTTCTTTTGATAATTTATCAGCAGCGTATCCAATGTGTGATCCAATTTTAAAACTTACATTTGCATTTTTTAAAACTTTACTAGGTTAAGTAATACAGTTTAAAATGAAAACAAAATAACAAAAACTGAAAAGCAGTTGATGTGTATGTATGGTAGCTGTGTTACTTTTATCAATCTTTGAAATGTTTGTATAGATACATTCTAAAACAGATCTATTTTGGGGGTTTTAGGCTTCTGGAAGGTAGGAAGTGCTTGAAATTCTTCATTCCTAGAGCACTGAGCTAATTCACCAAGGCATTTTATGCGTGCACCTGACTTTATAGTTATTTGCTTCTCATGCATCAAAACTATCTAAGCTTGAATCCTTTTCCAATTCAGTCCCTTAATGTACCATTCTTTCTTTATTATTATTATTATTATTTTTTTCAACTACAGCCTTCTCCTTCTAATCTCCAGTTATAAACTCTTAATAACCATTACCATGCGAGACGGAATTGATTTCCTTCACAGCAAACCAAATGGTGCTGTGTTTTAGACTTCTGACTGAAGCAGTGGTTGTAGCACACCAATGGTGTAGCTGTTGCTGACTGGTGCTGGCACAGCATTAGGACTGTCTCTGCTCCCTGCCTTGCCCCTCAGGTATGAGCTGGATTAAGCAAGAAGCTGGGAAAGGGCGCTGTCAGAACAGCGGACCTGAGCTTACCAAGGAGATATTCCACAATGTATAATGTCATGCTCAGCAGTAAAAAGTAAGGGATGCTTTTTTTCCAAGGTAGTCATTGCTCAAACAATGCCTGGGCATCAGTCTGCTTGTGAAAGGTGATGAGTGATTGCCTTTATATATCACTTGTGTTTTTTGTTTGTTTTCGCTTTCTGAATCATCTTTATCTTGACCCACAAGTTTTTCTTGCTTTTCCTCTTCCAGTTCTCTCCCCCATTCTGTGGGTGGGGGAGAAGGTTTAGCTTGAAATATGGTGTAATTTTTTAAACAGTTACAGAATTGTTGAACACTGAAGAAGTAAGCTCACCGTAGACCTTGAAATTGGAGTAAGATTACTTCAGTTGATTAGAGAAAGTCAACTATAACATATTGAGTGTCATGAAAGTCGGGAATGTGCTGTCAGGTTTGCCTCAGTGCTTTAATTTAAGAAAATCCATCCAGGTTGTGGTACTGTTTTCCTAGCCCTTATCTGTGTGTATTCCTTTCCAGTACACATCCTTCAACCTTTCAGACAGCCAGGTTATTTTTATTTTCCCCTTGGTTGAAGAGTGAAGAGTTTTGTCTGATTGATAGAGTGGGTGGAAGCTGATGAATATTTCTGAATTACGCTTGATATAAACCTTACAGTATGTCTAGTGCAATATGAACTACCTTTGTTTGATAAATTCTCCCTGAGTTCAGATAATGGTATGGTAAGAATGATTCTGGAAGTGTGATATTGTTATGCAGAGATAGAGGGCTGCGAAAAGAAATATAAGGTATTATTGAAAGTTGTTGTGATTTGAAAACTGGGGGAGGAAAAGTGACACTGTTGACATTTGGCATGTGAGAGATAACAGACCTTTACCTTTCATTCTGCTTCTGTGAAGTAGTTAATATTTTGGAGTAACCTAGGGCTGATGATCTCTCTGTAAACAGCATTCTTGTCTAAAATGATTGAAGGGAAGAAAGGAAAACTTTCAGAAATAAAGCCAAAGGGTAAAGGTGTTCAAAGGTATTTTGTGAGGTTGAAAGTGATATAATTTATTAGAGACAAATATATTTGAAATATCAAGAATAAGATAAGCAGAAAGAAACTCTTAAGAGAAAAATTACAGCAAGACATTCAGATAGATACTGCGCATGTTTGTTTGCAGTGGTTTTGGTAAACTATCAAGAGGTTACTCTGGAACTTCAAAATTGTCCGCCAAATCTCATATGTGCAAAAAGTTTTTGTTTCTGAATTGGTAAGATCAGTGATGTGTATTTTATTATGTATATTATTTATTTATGTGCACGAGTTGGATTTGTTTCAGGTAGCACTAGTTCATCCGACTCAGGGAACTGACCATGTGATTTGCAGCGTGTTTCTAGTAGGTGGAATATGTTGCTGCCACTTTGCTCTCCAGAGACTAGTGTGACTAGTAACATAGCCCCAAAAACTGATCTTTTAGAATTGAATTGGTAAAGGTAATTAATACTTGAATGTTAAAGGAAGATCTTTAGTTACTCTGTGATGTTTGTTTTCTGAATCCCTCTTCTTTTTCTCACTATATGAGCTAAAACATTACCAATTTTGTCTATCAGGACTTGATTTGAGATATGGAAAAAGCAGCTTGAGGCATACATAGCTAATCCTAAAGGCTGTCTAAGGCTGTCCAAGCCTTTCTTAAGTCTGAAAATGTTACCTACTCCACTAGTCTGACACTGTGGATTTCCTTCCCAGTACCACCTTCAGTGGAAATTTGTTTGCACCATTTGAGGGCCATGATATCAGCTTAACACTTTCTATTCAGTTGTATTTTGTCAGGTGCCATAGTGTATGATACAGTTCTGTGACATTAAACATAGTTAGGGCTGAAGTGGCCAGAATGAGTCGTGTTTGGATAATGAAAGAGTTGGTTGAAGATTTTTTTAATCAATTCCAGGTGAATATCCTGGGACAACTTTCCTTGGGTTATTACTGCATAAATCAGAAAGAGATTTTAGGGAATAAATGCATCAATCACTAAATGCTTCTATTTAGAAATTAGTGAAAACTTAATTTTGAGTTTACGTTCACTTACAGCTGAATGAAGTAACTTCCAAACCTATATGTCTGCCTGTCTTCTAGGTGTCTAAGCTCTGTTGTGGGCAATGCAGAGAATACAGTCAGTGGAGCTTGAAGAGCGATTCTTCTTATCATAAGTGGACATACACTATCTGGTTAGCTGAGCAACTCCCTGGACTCCCTTGGCTTCTTCACTGACTGACAACAGTGTGAATAAGACTGTATTTAATGAATAGCGTAGTTATTTAATTTTGAACCGAATACTATCCAAACCTTGTATTTTAAGCTAAGCCACCTTGTCTATTTATTTGGTCAGAAGAGAGAGAACAGACATCTTTTAAGAGTAATCTACTCTGCCAACTTTAAACATTTGATTTAAAACATGAAGTGAAAATGTAGCACTGCCAGAATCTGTGCACACTCTACCATAATCAGTAGATGTCTATATAGTTAAAACCTGTGATTATTATCTACTTACTTTTATCAATTACAAGGTAAGATAGAATCTCTCTTAATTAACTTAATAACCTGGTAGGTACGTTTAGACACAGCTAATTAGAGCCTTCCTGTAACTGGGGCTATGATTAATAGACTATGAAGACTGTTTAATTTGTATTAAGTGCATGGACAGTCACAGGGAAATTGAATTTAGAATTTTTCTCTGTTGTTCACCCCTTCCTCCACAAGATCTTTCACACTGTTATTAATATGTGCATGAATTGCTGTTTTGGAAATATCAATAATTTTTTTTAAACAGTCTAGCAATGTAGTTTACTAAAATCAGTGAATCTTAAAGTAGGAGTTACACTGAACCTTTCTGCCCTTCTTTTATTTATTTATTTTTCCTTCTCAGCACATTCTGGATGGGACAGAACCTAATTTGGGGCAATTCAGTGAGAAAGCAGCAGAAATGAATGTATTTACCCAAGTGTGAGGTCTGTAATAATCTTGCAAGTTCCCTTCTGCAACTTTTCTGTGCATCTCTCATGTGCACAGAGGAAATTAATACCTACGGATCTTCAAGCATGCTTCTTCACCTGCTACACAGCTGGAGGGGGAAGTCAGAGGGAGTTCCAGTGATAGAGAGGGCAAAAGGACGTAGGGAAGAACACAGAGTAAGAAGTTGTAGCAGTGAGAATAAGATGGGAGGAAAGAGATACTGTGTGATGAGTTCATCTGGTATCCTGGTGACCCAGTCTGTCAGGACATTGTATTCACTATCATAAGATACAATGTACATGGAAAAACATACTGTAACATATTGATACACAAGACTTTTTATTTTTATTGATTTTTAATAGGTGAAACTGTGAAAAATTTAAAAAAATGTAGAAATTTGGGCTAAAAAGACAAAACATGTAATTAATATTTTCAGAGGCATGTAAACATCTTGCAGTGCTTTTTTCATTTATAGTCAAAACTTTTCTCTTTATTTTTTTTTTTCACAACAAATGAATCTCAGCTTTAGTTATCTTGTGTCATTTTCATTCTACTGCTAGTGCAGAGGCGGCTTCATTGAGAATAGTTGGTCTGTTTTCTTTATTTTTTTCTTTTTTTGGTGAAAACTTATCTACTTAGCACATTGTGAGTCACATCAGACTGCTGCTATCCAGAAAGGAGTTTTATTTTTGTAACTAGTACACTTCAGTATTTTGTTTAATACCTTTGCTGTCTTTGACATTTTTTTTTAACTATTTCAAATTTGTAAGAGTAATTGAGAGTACTGTGGAGTACTTTTATTTTGCTCTCTATTAGGATGTCATCTAAGCAACAAATGAGAGCAGCAAGTGAGCTTTGGTTCTCTTTTAATATGGAATGGTGCTAAGATGAGAATGTCGCCTAAAATGTGAGCTGAGTGCTAAGTACAGTTATCGCCTGTGAAGTTTTTGCTTTCCCTCCCTGCTGTGTCTTAACCAAACAACCAAAGACAGGTGAATAACCTATTTCCTGTTAACTGCCTACTTGCTAGGGGTGACAGGTCTCATCTTTACAGTTGTCTTGGGCATCAAGAGCATGAGTTGGAGCCTGGGGAAATGGAGGTAGGTTCTTTGATACCACATAAAGAGGTGGTAATGTTTCGGAACTGTGTGCTAATTTCATTTTATGAGAGTTCCCCATAAAGAAGGAACTTTTATTTTTTCTTTCACATGTACAGTATTGGCACAATTTATTTGTGACTCCAACTAGATAAAAATAGCCTCTACCTAAAGATCTTTTAATCGTACTGAAGTTGCTGTCACAGAATGGCACTGATTAGCTGGTGATGCTCTGGGACCTCTAGATCACTAAGGTCCCTTCTTCGATATAACAGTGAATAAAAATGTGTTCCTGAGTAGTAGCTGATGTCACATCACCTTTATGTGCAACTATATTCTAAAGTTTCATTGCTGTATCTCAGTTTAAATTTGTTATATCTGTTTCTTTTAATTAAAGACCTTTTTTTCTTATAAAAAGTAAGTTAGTGATAGCAACAACAAGTGGCATTGGGACATAGACATCTTCTTATTATCTTTTCTCAAGCTATATTTAATTTTTTTTTAGTGTATTATCAACACCCACAGTTCTCTAGAGAAAATTAATAGCATCAATAGTCTTTCAGTTCTTATCATCTAGTTTTTATTAATCTACAACAAAAAAATTAATTTTTCAGACTGTTATTCAAATAAATGATTTCAATTGCCACTTAGAGATTACAGATTTGTGCTTTTTCTTCCTTAATAGAATCCTCTGCAGTGAAATTCCTACCGCTATTGTAGTTGGTTACAAGCACAAAATTGCATCTCTCCACTTGTCACTAATTTTGCATTTTGGCAGGGAAAAAAGAAGGTTTGCTGCTCAAATGTTGCTAAGCAACAAAAAGATGAATTATTCCAACTTCTGGATTTTTCTCATATGATGTGTATCAGAGGGATTTTCCTACATTGGTGAAAGATAGTCTAGGTGATGTTATACTTCTCTGTTGCCTGTGCTTGTTTGATGAAAATCACACTATTTTGTTTTCTGATGCTTAATTTCTCTTTCTGAAATTAAAAGCTTGTTTGTCTTTCATTTTTCACTTACACCTTATTTTTATATCACTAATTGAATAAACAGAACAGAAAGCACTGGACTGTAATTTATTGTCTTACGGCTATTGTATACTGTTACTTACATTTACAAATGCATTGAATAGAATAGTCCAGTCAGAACTGACTTACAAAGATCATTGAGTCTAAATACCTGACCACTTCAGGGCTAATAAAAACTTAAAATATATTTTTAAGGTATTATCCAAACACCTCTTGGACACTAATAGGCATTTTTGTTGTACTGACTCTTAACTATCTCCTTCTGACACAGATAGCTGACTGTAAGTACTGGTATTTGAAAAAAAAAATCATAAAATGATGTGTGAAAAAGATAGAGACTGAAGTGTATGGAAGTTCTGATAAGATTTATGCTTGGGGGTGGATTTGAGAATCAGGATGATTGTGAGTTGGAAGGAATCCTTGAAGATCATCTAGTTTGTGAATAGGGTGATCTTTCATGAGATTGGGTTGGTGTAAACCCCATCCAACTCAACTTTGAACTCCTCAAATGTTGGAGCATCCACAGCTTCTTTGGACAAGCTGTTGCAGCTGGATAATGCTCTTAGTAACCTGTTTGTTTTGTTCTCAATAACCTGATTTTTTTTATTTTTATTTATATGGTTTTTTTTGTGTCCTGATTTTGTAGTACATTGATGTTATATATCAACCCACATTAATAATTGATTTCCACTCAAGATATGAGCCCAGCGCAGAGCCACATCTTCCTTGTAAATTCCATATTGGTGTAGGAAGTCAGGAAAGAACCTAAACAGTAAGAAGCACACTGCTTCTCTTTGTGCAACCGTTTGAGGCTGCTGTGAATAACAACAATAAGAAATTGGGAGATTGGTTTTGTATCCGTTCCAGAAACATTGTAATAACATAATTGCTTGTGTCTATGCAGCAGAGTTTTGGAGGACTTCAAAAAATAGCTTTCCCTGTTTGATCGGATCTTGAAGTTCACATATGTGAATGCATTGTCACTGTTTCATGTCTGGTAGACCAGCTCTTCTGATGTACTGACATGTGCTGAATGCCATGCAAAAGAAATATGGCTACATGGTCAAAGGACAGCTACTCACTGCTCTGAAATAGTGCTAGATCTGAAAGGTTGAGAGAACAGCATTCTGGTTGTTCTAGGCAAATTCCAGTAGGTAGCAAGAGTCAGGTTAATTCATGTAATTTTTTTTTTTAAATTATATCAGATGAGTGATAAAAGACTGAGATGATTTCATACATTAACACTAGGCGAAGGCAGTATTAGTTTGACGATGTTTAATATAAAGCCTGTTTTCAGCTTTTAATGGTTCTTTATTTTGGTAAGTATAAGATTAGGTTACAATATTCTTCTAATTTTTTTTTTTTTTTTTTTAACTTTTCTGAAGGAGTTGATGACCAAGCTGATAACAGAGACACCTGACCAGCCAATCCCATTTTTAATTGATCATCTTCAGTCTAAGCAAGGGAACTGCAGTCAGCTTCAGAGAACGCTGTCTGGCTCTGCCGCCCTTTGGGCAGAGAGTGAAGCATCAGGTATGTTCTGTAAGACAAAAATGGCTAGTCTGTAATCTTCACACAGTTTTCCGGGGTTGTTTCTTGGATGCTCGTGTATTTACTGTGGTAGTACTACTATGTTGTTTTGAATGTACAATAAATCCTGCTTGTCCTCTAAAAACTATATTTGATGTGCCTAGGTGGAGCTAATAGAATCATAGAATGAATCATAGAATGACATCATTCTAACACTTAATGTGCTATTACAACTTTGTGAAGTCCACTGCAGATAACTTCTGATTGTAGATTAAAAAAATAATAATAATATTTTCTATGATTCCAAAATAGAAATTTTAACTTTGATATTCTGGTACAAGTGTTTCTGGGAATGTTGGTTTTGCATCTAAAAATTGACTGATTATCTGTTTCAGGCTATAAAAGATCTCCAATAGTTGTTTGTAGTCAACTGCTTGACAAATCAACTAATTATATCAATTTTGATTTTTTAGACATGGGCTGTTACATGTTACAATACAGAGATTAATGACTTCTTCATAAAAATTATAAATAAAACAGTGTTTTTAAATTAAAGAACATTAAGGAATATCTCAGTTTAAGTGTTTAGGAAATCTATATTTATCTATCTATCTATCTATTTATTTATTTATATGTATGAACTTTAAAAAAAAATCAGAAAAAGTCATGCTAAAAGACCTGTCTTTGATCTGCATTGATAAGGAGTTTCTGAATTAATTGTTCATGAAGTCTTTGAAAAATGACCATGTGAAGATTATAATTGCTGGTTTTTATTCTCCGAACAGAAAATAAAGGAACAAGGAGAGATTTCAGAAGTTATGATAAGCCTTGGCAGGTAAATGCAAAGAAGCCTAAAAAGTCAAAGAGTGACCTTGCCGTGTCCAATATATCTCCACCATCACCGGAGTCCAAGTCATGTAAGGTTCACTACATTATTAATGTGTGCACATTTCTAAAACCACAGCCCATGTTTCACTAGGTTTTCCTTTTCATTAGGTTTGAAAAGGAAATCAAACTGTGAGCAGCTGAAATTACTAGAGAGTTTGAGTCACTTTCATATGCATTACGAATTTATAATTATACACTATATTTTCATCTAGATTCAAAATTATATTTTATTCTAGCTTTTTGTAATTTTTTATTTATAATATCCAAACCCTTTAAATATCTTTGAGTGCAGTGAAGTGTCCCAGATGATAAATGTATTTCATAATAGAAAGCTTGCTGGTTTTCCTCTGTAAAGCAATATGGGGAAGTCTAGATGGAAAATATCCCAGTGGACACAGAACATAAAAATCAAAGGTAAAAATATTCAGAGAAGTGGGCAGTCACTCATAATCTACAGTCTTTGCAGGGTAACAACAGTTTATAGAAGCAATGGCCAAGAGTGTACTTCTGTTGTTTTTTTTTTAATTACACCTACAAATATATATGTGTGACTTTTTAAATATGTTACGCACATCATTGATTTTCTTGGATATTTGAACTACATTTTAAGTGCTATCACAGAGGCAAGTTTCAGCAATGTGCCTTCTCGTGATATCTTGCTTCTCTTATTTTCTGCCAACAAACAAATTAATACTGACCTTTTTTGATGGGTTTCTGCCAAAAGTAGTTGGCACTGTATGCTCCTTCAACCACTCAGATCGGTGGAAAGCAAGCATGTTCAACAGTGATTCATTACTCTATCCAGACTTTCCACCCATTTTGTGCCTTCAGCTTGTACTTTAAGACATTTTTGGATGTCTTTTTTTTTTTTTTTTTTTCCAAAAGACTCTTCAAAGATGTAGTAAGGGCTTTAACTGAGAAATAGTATGGGGGCCTGTTGAGAGCTGAGATTTAACCCTCAACATTTCCTTCCTTTCCCTACAAACACACATCTTAGCACAATATATCTCCACTTCCCCAAATAAATCCAACCCAAAATGAAATGGAATCCATCACCTGTGAGACATTCTGTTCCAGAACTTTTTTCTAAGGACTCTCTTTTTCAAGTGATCCAGAACTTTTAACTTGATTAAATCATACAGTCAAAGAATGACTTTGATTGGAACAGACCTTAAATATTGTCTAGTTTTAATACCCTGTCATGGGCAGGGTTCACAGCCTCTGGATCAGGTTGCCCAGGGCTTCATCCAACCTGTCTTCAACAGCTTCTCTGTGCAGCGTGTTCCAGTATCTTACTACTCTGAGTGCAAACATTTCCTCCTAAAATTTAATCTAAATCTCCAAATTTTGGTTTAAAACTGTTTTCCCTTGTCCTGTCACTATCTGCCATTTGAAAAGCTGGTCTCCCTGCTGTTTACAAATTCCCATTTAGTACTGGAAAGCTGCAGTGATATCTTCCTAGGGCCTTGGCTTCCCTAAACTGAACAAGCTGAGCTCTCTTGGCCTTCTTTCATACGAGGTGCTCCAGCCCTCAAGTTGTCTTGATGGCTCTCCTCTGGCCCTGCTCCAGCAACACCACATCTTTCTTGTGCTAGGGCCCCAAGCCTGGACTCAATATTCCAGATGGTGCCTCACAAGAGCTGAGCAGCTGAGGACATTCACCTCTTTTGCATCTTTTGATGCAGCCCAGATGCAGTTGTCCTTTCAGGCTGCAAACGTACTGAGGATGCACTTAGGGGCTGATAAAAACCATCATTTAGTGGGAATCTTTGGAAGCATCAGGAGAATAGGTTTAGTTAATTGGAAAATATCATTTCTTTCGGAAGAACTGACATTGAATTCAGAGTTCATGCTATTCTTGCACAGATCTCTCTTCCTTAAGATTTCAATTTTTTTTAACTAGAAAGGTTCTTCCAGTTCTTCCTTCTGGCTATTAACAATTTCTTTCATACCTGAAACAAATGCACAAATGGGAAACTGTAGTGCCATAGTGATCTGAGTACTTGCTTGTATAAATATACCTATGCATCTGTTGTTATCTGACAAGGGAAGAGGTCTGAAGCTAAACCTGTGTGTGTGTGTGTGTGTGTGCATATGTGCCTGTTTAATGAAATATTTGGATCATCACATCCAGTATTTGAAGAACAAGGAATTTTAAAGTTTCTAAGTAAGTTTTTGAAACAGACTTCTTGCTATCTGGTTAGCTACTGTTAGGCAAAGTAGGTTGATGTCTTTGCCACCTTCATGTTAAATCAGTTCACAGGTTGTTCTTTCACTTTGCTTCAGTTCCCTCTTCTCTTTCCAGGTTTCTGTATCCTATTTTTGGCGTTGTATACTTCTAATCACCAACTGGCTGCCTAGTACTACAGGCCTTCATGCACTTAGTGTTCTAGTATCCTTATGCTGTGTAAATGAGTTTTGCTGTGATATCACAGGAAGTACTTACTGTTATCTGAATGATCTTGCAAGATTTCAAAATCTGAGTGATTTTATGATCAATAATACCTGCATTTTTATTCTTTGGGATGTAAGAACGGCATACAATGTATTAATGTAATGTAGCTCCTAGTCTAGGAAGAACTTTTCTCCTGCAATGAGTGGTGGTGTGCATGAATAGGTGGCCTAGTGCTTTGTGATAGATACAACTTTCTCATGAACCTACTGCTGGAGGATATAATGTGCAACTGGTCTAATTTCATCTGCAAATTATGTTTGGAGAAGACATGTGTAGGTAAAAACAATACTTAAACAATACTGATCTTCTACTACAATGAAAACAATGGTCAGCTGATATATGACAGAATTCATAACAAATTTAGAAATGAATCTGTTGTTGCTGGGGAGGTTGTGTGTGTGAGGGAGGTGGGTGGAAGGCAACACCAGAAAAGTAGAAATACAGGAAAGCATGTCTTTGCAGTCTCATGAGATGGGAAAAGAGAAAGAGACAGGGAAAAGCTAAATATTTCTATAGAAAAGCTATGAGTAGATGCCTTAGATCTTCTACATCATAGTCAAATAATCTCAAAAGAAAGTATATAAATGTCTCAAATAGCACAAATGAGTTGAGGCATATAATGTGATAAAAGATTTAAAATTACTGATATGAATTTGTGGAATTAGTGAAGGAAGAAAATTGGAATGTAATGAATGAATTTTACTAAATGTGAAGTGAGATATGTATGGAAATGATATATGATGAACTTCATAGAGAAAAAGATGCATTTCAATAGATCCCAGAAAAGGGTCATATAGTGTTTATGTAGTTCTGCATGCTTCACATAAAGCCATCTGCTTTGGGAAGGGTGGTTTTGTTGATCATGTTGTTGGGACAGTACAAGTTCACATTTCTGAAGCATTTGTAAGTTAGCAAGATGTAACAAAGGAGTTAATTTTAGAATCCAATCATTACTTAAGTAAGTAGGTAAAAAAGAAGTCTTCTAGAAGTGATAGAAACTTTTAGGTCTGCATTTTTTTTCCTCAGTTTTTGGTTTAATAAAGTACATTACTGAAATGGAAGTGTTCCATAACGTGTCTGTTTTGGATGTATTTTTACTGAAATACAATATGGTTCATTAATATATAGACTGCTAACCCAACAGAAGAAATTTTTGCCAGGCTTTTGAGGGCTTTCCCACCATCCATCTAGTGAGATACAGGACAGTTAAAGATTCTGGTGCTCATGGGATGTTTTCTGAAACCAGAGACCAGACCAAACTAGGACTGATTCACTCTTTCCAAAGCAAAATTCTTGAAACTCTCATGTTCCTGATGCAGGTCGGTTCACATACCAAATGATTGCTGATCCTGGGAAGCTTCACAGCCATTGGGTGGAACTCGTATTTGTTTAATTCGATGTCTGTTGTGGGTCTCATGACAGGTTTTGTTGTTTTTTTTTTTGAAATTACATTATTTTTGAAAAAATTATATCCTTATGGATTTGTAAAAATGTGATTCATTTGAAAATGACCTGATATCATATTCCAACCTGTTGTGATTTTCTGCAGCATGGAAGCTCTAAGCTTTGGATATCCTTGTTCATGGTTCTACTATATGAAATGGTTCTCTGTTACATTTTGGTGGTAATGTAAGGTTTCTGTGCTATGGTGAGTTCAGTGGAGTGTTGTATGTGGAAATAAATCTGTCAGTCCAGTAGTAGCTTAGTGAGTGTTGCTGTAGAATATGTCGTTGATACAATGAAGGGAGATATATCATGCAAAAATTTACATGGCTCCTAATGAACAAAGTGCCTCCTAAAACAGGAAGTTATAAAGTAAAGAATTCGCTTTTAAAAGTAGTAACAAAAACTGTAAGCTGTTTATCTGACAGGCCTAATACCTTAAGGCCTCTGTTTGTTCAGTGGAAATGACCAGAGTTCATTACTTCCAGTCCTCAGAATTCCTTTGAGAAATAAATAACTTCTTCAAAAACAAAGGAGAATAAGACTCTGACGTTTTTTATTCCAACATTCTGCTCTCTTCCATTTTCCTTCTTGAGACTTACTGTGTTTCTTTCCTCCTAGTCCTTCCTTTGTATGTCCTTTTTAATGCAGCCTTTGTCTTTTGTCTTTGAGAATGTCTGTAGTTGCAATCTAATATATTAGTATACCTAAGACTTAACCAGATTCCTGAGTGGGAGTTACAGATCAGAATAAACCCTGGATTTTCAGACTCTGTTTAACAGATGTCCAGTTAATAGATAATTTGTATATGTCTACGGGACATTGAACAGACCTCTCCTTCTTAGGCTTTCTTAACAAATACTAAAAAAAAATTAAAAAAAAAATATTGTGGGGATATTGTACCATTTCATTACCTGGCATTTGACTTAACCTCAACTTTACCTTGTGGAATTGGTCCAAAGTGGAAGACATTCTGCATACAGAGGGCAGTTAGCAGTAAGGCAAATTTCAATAGAAGCAGTTACTTAACACATTTTGTACCAGCAACCAAAGCTTGAAGTCTGAGATAAATTTATCCATACCACTACAAAAGCACTTTGAAGTTGCAAATGATCATAAGATATGTTTTTGTGTTGGTTTTTTTTTTGCACAGTCTATAGGAATCTACAAGTTTTCTTTGTAGTGTTTAATGAAAATGATGTTTGTAATCATAAATTAGTTAACAGCTATCAAAATTGAAAATTAATATTTCAAAGCTGGCCAGAAGGCATTGAATGTATCTTTATAGGCTTGGTTTTTGAAGTTATTCTTAGGAGAGTAGTAATCAAGCATTGGTAAATGCAGCTGGTTTGTTCTGTTGCGAATCTGAACTAAATATAATCATCTTCACAGCAGTGTGTGTGCTTCTCAGCATGGCAATGCTGTGTTTGGAAACAACCCAACAATTGCTTTTAGTTTAGAAGGCAGTATCCAGAGACATTATTTTTGTTTTCATTTCTAAAAGTTGTTCAAAATGTTCACATTCGTTGATGCAGCATTGAGTATTGTTAGTCCTAAATACGTCAGGAACTCCTCTTTATCTCTGCATTTGGACATAAGATTAACTCAGCAGCTGAAATACTTATTTTGAATTTTAGCCAAAAGTTTCAGAAGTAAGTAACACACAGAAAACTATGACTTTTAGACTGAATTTCCTAAAGGCTAAGTTTCTTTTCTGTGACTATCAGAATTTTTATTATTTTTTAATTGTTAGCATTAATTATTGCTGATTGCCAATTAATTCAGTCTTAATAGCCATCCAGAATATGTATTTGCTCACAGATGTTTTCATTTTTATTTCACATTGACCAAAGAAAATATTTCCAGATGTTAAATAAGAAGTTAATTAAGCAATGTCCACTCAAGATTCTTGACCTTGTAAACACATTGTACAGCTATTCTTTTTCTCCTGTAGGAGTCTGAACTACCAAATCTAAACTTCGTGTATATATCTGTGTATATTTAGTGCCAAGGTCAATAGAGCATCCTAAGTGGGATTGGAGGACAAAACCGGAGAACCATGATTTTGATGAGCTAAGTCATATCCTTCAAGAGAGCAAAAAACTTGGAAAAGCCCTTGAGAATCTTTCTCGCAGTAAGTTGATTGATTTTAGTTGTTTAATGTAACCATGCAGCCTGAATTGTAATCTGGAAGTATATATCAAGAAGGTGATCTCCTACCCAATTAAGAGTAAGTTCATTCACATTTGCAGTTGGATTCTGGTTGAGGAGGTTTACAGAATGTCTAAGGCAATTTAGCAGCTTTCCTACTTCCTGAAACTACTTCACCTTTATTTATTTATTTAATTAATTTCTGCCAGCTTAGTGAGCTGAGTTAGCTCATAAAGAGATAAAACACAAGAACACGTCTTAAGGAAATGGTAGGGGCATACAGCAAGTGATACACTACTCCTTCAGAGGTTAACAGTTAGATAGGTTAACTGTTTGTGAAACCTTAATTACACTGGAGATCAGACCTATTATTGAAAAACAGTGTTCATGGTCTTGATCCTGATTAATTCCTTACAATCTTCCAAAGCATTTCAGGTAGTTCAATGCATCTCAAGTAAATACTGAGAGACTTGGTAACCAGTTATTTCATGGAAAAAACAACCTCGAGGATTATCCCTTAAGAGACATAGTGAAACAGAAGCAATGTTTACAAATAGCTTGCTCATAGAAAGTATAGCTCCGAAATATGGTAGTTTGAAGTATGCTGATGGAAGCAAGTGCTACTAACAAATATTGAAGTGTGAAATGTTCTCTGCTAAGTTGCATGAAAAATCTGTATGATGTGATGTGGGGCCCATGATCTGGGAGGCATTTGAATGACAACTATTCAGTTTCTTCTCTTGTTAAATTTTACCCCTGTCACTTCTTGAATCAATGAAGAAATTGCAGATGATGATGTCGGAAACAAAGCTGAATGAAAACTGGAAAATCTGTTTTGTGGACTATTTTGAGATTTGTTTTTTTTTTTTTTTTCCAATCATCAAAAGCTCGGATTCCCTCTCTCCCTAATGTTTTAAGTTGATCATGTGAGCATTTTTCCTATTAGTATTAACTGGAGTAGCATTGTTACAGGACTCTTTTCAGATACATTTCTCATTAAACTAGTCTATCTGACTTTTCTCCTCTAAGGAGCTGAAACTCTTTCTGGCTGGATCTCTGATTTGCAGCCCCACAATTGTCTGACAGTATTACTGTGAAGTGTCTGCCAATTTCAAGCCTTTATCCTTGTAACCAGGACTAATACAGATAACGCAAATTCAGAAACAACTTGTTTTCAGTTTCAGAGAGGGTTGTTTATTTATTGTCAGAGTTGAGAGTTCAGTAATAAAATATAAATCCAATCTCAGTCCTACATCTTTTGTCTTTTATTCCAAGTGTAGCGTAGCTTCCAGTGAACTTCTGCCTTCTGCTAGATATAAGATATCTAATGTATAGTTTGCAGCATTCTGTGCCTCTTTTTCTCAATGAGTTTTCTAACAGGAGTTTTTTAATGCTGCAGTTCTTCAAATTCCTGTGCTTGGACTGGAGGTTGCTATACCTGGTCAGTGCTGATGGAATCAGGTTTTTGTAGTTATTTCACAAATGATACATTCTTCATTAACTCTTGCTAGTACTTGGTGTTTTCTGATGACTTGCCAATGTAATGCAGACTTTTAGTCTTACTGCCCAGAGTGCATTAATTCACTTGCAACCTGGTGTAACGTTCACTTTCATGAATGTGCTTTCTATTTCTTCATCCAGATCATTAATGGAAATATTGTCAGACTTCTTCCTGATTCAGTTTCAGATCTGACAACCAGCCCTTGAAAGCTACTCAGTAAGTGTATTTTTTCCCACCAGCTGTTTATTTACATAGCAGTGATTTCACCTAGAATGTAATTCTGATTTGACTATCATCTAGGATAGCAAAAAACTCTTAAGCTATTATACGTATTTTACTTCTTCCTCTTATTCACTAGGCAAGTTTCCAAATTGAGAAAGCAATTAGAGTGATTTGACATGACTTGTTCTTGACTAATTCGTGTCAACTGGTTCTTATCACCTTTCCTGTCCATTAGAAGTCCATAAACTGTTTATTTAACAATTTTGTCAAATATTTTCGCTGCTGTCAGCTGTAGGCTAGCTAGTTAGTAATTCATCTTGACATCCTTTTTTCTTTTCTAAAGAAAGATGTGGTATTTGCCCTTTCCTGTCCTCCATTCCTGAAAGACAGTTGTTAATGGTTCTGAGATTTCTTTAGCTAGTTTGGTAGATACTCTAGCATGAACATCACAAGATTCTGCCAGCTTAAATATATCTGAATTATCAAAATATCTCTCAGCTTTCCCTCATCTGGCCTGTAATTCACGCATCTTAGAATCACTACCATTAGGAACCTGGTGACTACTAATCTTTTTTTATTGTTAAGGACTGAAGTAGTGGAAGTATTAAATACTGAGATTTCTTTGTATCATCCATTAATTGTTTCTCTTCCCTTTGATGTAGTAGCACATTTCACATTGCACTCCTCTCATATTATATTTGTAGTACCTTTTCTTGTGAATTTATTTTTGTTCTCTGGTAGTTATTCATTTTCACTTTACCCTTTTTGATCGTAACATGTAAACATTTGTGTCAGATAAATTCTAAACTATATGTCCTGTTTCCAATTTTTTGTACTCTTCTATTCCATGCTGCGATTTCTTCCATATTAGGATGATATAAAAATTCAAAATATGTGAAAATTTCAAAAAGAAGAGTTAGAATTTTAAAAATAAGTCTGATCTTACAATTTCCCTAAATGGAATTAAAGTTACATTTAGCAAATATCTTAGAGGTATCAGTGAAGAGACATATCTAGAGCATAAAAAGTTAATGATGTGAAAATCATTCTGTCGTGGGCTCAAATATTCATCCCTTGGTGAATTTTGTAAAAGCTGTGAGAAGTTACTTTCTTCAGAGTTGCTTTGGGCCTACTAGTCAACACTCTTGATTCTATAGGCATGTCCATAAAGTCTGTAAATCTAATGCTATGTTTGATATTAACCTCTTTTTCCAAGCAGTATGTGACAGGAAGTGGAGTGGGTTCAATAAATAACTAGATGAGTGTGCAAATAGATCACAACATACTATGAATGGCTTTTTACAACGTATTTAATTCTTCCATACTTTAACAGGGAAAAGGGAATGTCACATAAGGTTGAACATTTGAAGTTAAATGATTTTCCCATCAAGTTCTGGAATTAAAATTAAGTTTTAAAGAAATGCTTTGAATCTTGTAGTAGATTCTAAGACTCCACAGACTTTGTTGCCTCCTATGCAGCTGACACAGGCTATGAATTAAACTCTAGTTTCTATTGCTTTATTTATTGTTAAATCTTAGCTTTGAGAGAAACCTGTACATTTCACACAAAGTTTACATCTCCCAACCCCAAAAAAATATGTGAGGAATTCTGTGTTCCAATAGATGGAAGAAAAAACAACACAGAAGTGAATTATACCTAATACTAAAGATGTGTTGCGTATTGAGTCTGGAAGATAGTATCGCCATAATTATGGTCAAAGTGCATTGGAACGGGTGACTCAAATACACCGTCTTCCAGTGGTGAACTGTGAGTCAGCACAAGCAGGCAACAGCAACAGCTACTTGTTAAACCCAGGGATGAAATGCAGAGGGTAAATTTATTTTTGTTCTGCAACTGAGGGTATCCCCATGGCAGAGGGACACATGCTCTGCTAACCTTAATCCATGCAAGGATACCTGGCCTGCTGTTTATCCCTGTTTATCAAGGATTTACCACCAAGCTGTGATCTTCGCTGTGTTTTGATCTTCTCTGTAACAAGGCAGGGAGCTTAAGTATGTCTGATAGAGCACTTCCAGGTCCACAGAACTCCTACATTATCTATACAGAGATGTTATACTTGTGAAGCACACAGAGGACGAACAGTGGTAACTATAATATTAATGTGTTTTTCTACAGTACTACTCTACAGACTTAGCATATTGCTAGCTGCAAGGTCATTTGTACATATCTTCCTTGCCAGACTTCTCATCACCTCTCCCTTCTTCCTTGCCAATCTTCTACTTTCAACTTATTCCTCCCAACATCAACCCATATGGAAAACTTGGGTTTTGTTTGCTTCTCCAATGACCTGTGTGTTACTGAGGTGCATTTTGAACTATCAAGTTAATTATTTAAAAGAGACTTGGTTAATGAAACAGCATACAGGTATATACTGCATTTCCCTTATGCATATTTCATTTTCTTTAATTGAGAGGTCACTCTTTATTTCCATTATCCTTCTTCCTCTGCAGATCATAAATAAGAGGTCTTATGCTGTTTCATATGTATACTATTTTCATTTCTGGCCTGTTTTCTTTTTTAATTAGAGTTAAAATCTCCTACATACCTGAGGCTCTTGCTCATAAATAGACCTGTTATAAATCCCTGATCTTCCAAGGTTAGAAAGATACATAAATAAAGATGTAAAACAGTGAATTATGAGTGTTATCAGTGGGAGAAAGTAAAGATTAAATCAGTAAGAACTTGCTTCAAAGTGGATATGATGTCTGACTGCTTTGTGAACACTTTTACATCTTAAATATGAAATGAGGAGTACAGTACATAATGAAAATGTGTACATATTGGACATTTCAGTTTATACTTATTAAGCATCAAATATTGTTATTATATTCTACTTTGAGACAGGTATGTTTTCACAGTTACAGCTAGATATGTATCAGAGTTAACTAACGTTTTATTGATGTATGAATCCTTGCTGAATACATATGTGTACTAGAAATTAGAGGGGGATAGACAAATCTATCTTGCTTTGAATTTGACAGGCATTTTAAGATCAGAAAAAGGGTAGTAAGTTAATGATAACCAAAGCTATTTTGGAAACCCATCTGATTCTGTTTGAGGGAACCCCAGAAATAATGATGTTGAGCTATAAGCAACAGAAGAAAAGTATTCTTTATGTCTTAATTTAGAGGGGGAGTAATCAGTTAATAAACAATCAGTACATTAGAAAGCCAAATACAGACCAGGAGGAAATATTGTTGTAAGGGCACCATAAAGAATCATAGAATTGCAGACTGGAAGAGATTGGAAGAGACTTGTGGATATCACTGATCCAGCCCCCTGCTCAAGCAAGCACACTTAGCACCAGTTTACCAGGAACACGTCCAGAGGCATTTTGAATATCTCCAGTAATGAAACAGCTCAGAGAGTACCTTCAGCTGATAGTTCTCATAATATCAGAATTAGTTGCTGTTTATGTATGTAATAGCCTTAGAAGGAGAAACGTGATCCTATGGAGAAGATAAGCAACAAGAGTTGAAGTCATAACAATAAGGGTACAACTAGCTCAAAAAATGATCAGAATATTGTTAACAAACTACTAAATATATTCTCTTTTTATGGATGAAGCTGTGAGTATGTGGGATGTGAGATGATGGATATACACTGTGAACTACTTCAGTGTATTTAGTAGTCTCTGAAACACATTAAGATGAATTTTCATTAGTTAGCTTCTATGCTGTAGGAAGTTAATTGATTTACAGATTGGTTATGGAAAATTTACTTGAATGGAATGCTGCTAACATCTATCAAAGAGCTCTAAATTTTCTCATTGAAACTGGATATTTCTGATACTGATTGAACTATGAATGCAACTGGCATGATACAGAACTAGACTTTTATCAATCATCTCATTATTATTAGTCAGACATGCTAAATACACTTCAGACTGTTAAAATGACTTGTATGATCAGTCTATGTAGTCCTAAATGTGTTCTTTTAGTTGAACCACAAAACTAGTCATCAGCATTCTGTAGAGGCTTTTTCCTTCTGTTCAGGCTGAACTTTAAAATGGTGTTATTTTTGTGTGAGATCAATGTTTGTGATTTATTGTGAGATCGACATTTTTAGATATGCTCAATCAAACCTTTAAGGAAGATAATTTTATCTCAGTACTGCAGCTGTTATCCAGTACTACTTTTGCTTATAAAATCCATTTGCTTTTAGTCTGATTTATGAGTAATAATACTAAATAATGATACCTTCTGAGATTGAAACAGGAAAAATGTGAACATAATTATTGCAGTTCAATTATAAAGTAGGGCTTATATGGCAGGGAGATCATAGTGATTTCAGTTATAATTGTATTTTTTTCCTACAGATGTTAAATTTTAAATTACTGTTATTAAGGTATGTGCCATTCTGATTCAACATTCTTGAAGTTTCAGAACTAGAGTCGCTTGTTGAGTTAGTGTTTTTTTTCTGGAACACTATTTGACTTGCTAAAAATTTTACTAATGCTATTGGAGAAATGGGCCTTGTGTGACTTCAAGCTCATATGTGATACTTTCTTAGCCTTAGAAAAAGGCTGTTGGCACTCACAGATTAGTAGGAAGGTGGACTACAACTGGGGTAGAATGAATCATAGAATGGCTTGGGTTGGAAGGGACCCTGAAGATCAGTTAGTTCCAACAACTCTGCCATGGGCGGGGCTGTCACCCACCAGATCAGGCTGCCCAGCTCTTCATCCAACCTGGTCTTAAATGACTCCAGGAATGGGGCATCCACAACTTTTCCGGGCAGCCTGCTCCAGTGCATCACCACTCTTTGAGTAAAAAAAAGTCCTCCTAATATCTGATCTCAGTCTACTTACTTTTAGTTTAAAGCATTTTCCTCTTGTCATATTGCTATCCTTAGCTAGTGACATTTATGGGCTGCCCACCTTAACTAATCTACTACACCTCAGTGTACCTGTCTTTAAAACTGAGAGTTGTGGAAAATTGTTCAGTGCTGATTATACTTTCCTGAGATGAGCTTGACCTTGAAAAGGGCCTGGGACTCAGAATTTGGTGCTTTATTTGCATTTTGTTTCTCTTTCATTTCATTCTCTAATTCATTGCTCGCCTAATCCTGAAACCATTGAAGCTACGCAAAAATTTGTGTATAGAATTACTGTGAGTCAAAAGCACAAATTCTTTTTCTGTGAATTTAATTATTATTTTTTTTTCTCAAGTCACTTCTGGGAGAAGAGTTTAAATGGTTGTTTCTTAGATGTAGTTAGTGACTGTACTGATGTTAAGTGTGCTGCTTTGCTGGCATCTGGTGCCCTTAGATTATACTGTTTTACTTGAATGGATAGATGTTGGGAGGAACATTACCCTAACTCAAGATGGATTCCCCTACAGAAACTTTTAAGTGGTTTGATTCCCCTGTACCTGTTTTTGAGATCAGGGGATACATTTTGTTAGCTCAACCAGAGCAGCCATTTTATACTGTTTATAATCCAAGGTTGGTGTGAAATAGGCAGTCTCCACTGACCTCAGGTTTACTACATGATGCATGTATGATATGGTATTTCTGTTTTCATACTCAAAGCAGCAATATTAATAACAGTAGAATGATAATGCTGTTTCTTTTCTGGTGTTTGTTACAGAACCTGTGATACCCTAGGAGTTTGATAGTCCAGCCATCCACTAGTTCCCTGGTCTTGACCAATCCGAAGAATGAATTTTGTCAAGTTTGTCAGGGTTACTGTGGGGAGATTTTAGTTCTAAACACTGTTAACTGTAAACCCAGAGTGCTTTGATTGAAACTTGTTATTGGGATCTCTGTGGCCATCTTCTGGATGTTTAGGAAAATGCATAACCTATTCTCAACTCTATTGGGCTGAATGATGATAGTATTGCATATATATAATTAACAGCTTTTTTTAGCTTTTTTTTCTTTTTTTTCCCTTTTGACTAGGAACACAGTAGACTGGAAAAATGCATGTTGAGCATTTGGAAAAACAGAAATCTTTTTTTAAAAGTCAACTTTTTATTTTGTGTTATTTCTGACTTCGATTACTCTAAGGAACACAAAAGGAAAAATGTTAGAGGTCTCTGAAGTTTCACAACTTATTTTTTCTCTTTGGAATACCTGTTCTGTAATTCAGTTATGTACAGAATGTGAAGTTACTGAAAGTTTTTAAGCTAGTGTAAAAATCCTCAGGAATAATGCTGTGATCGGGTAATTTATGAATTGCCATATCAACAAGACCTGAACTCATGCAATATGTACTGTTTTGAAAATGAATTTTATGTTGTTGAATTAGAAACGTCGAAGTTTTAAAATTGCTTTCTACAGAAGAATAGTACTACACAGTGGAGAAGTGTTATGTACTGCATCAATTGTATTTGTTGCAAGATAGCAGCAGCAAATGAAACTGTTCTGCTAAGAACTGCATATGAAAGAGAGGCATTTTTAAAATTTAATGATTTTTAGCAATGTTTTTTATTTTGAAAAATGTTAATTTCTTGTTAAATGAGAAGTTAGCAGAACGTCACAAGTGGAAGGTCTTCACTGTGGGAGATATTTACAGTCTGAAAAGCAAGGTTTTATTATGTTACAGCATGGTGTTTGTAAGTTTTGGGAGGCAGCTTTTTCATCGAAGAAGGAACTGAAATGCTTAGATGGTCATTTGCATTTCTCATTTCTTACTGTTATGTTATTGCAAAATTATTATGGGATGGATAACAGGTGACATAAATCTAAGACGACTGTATAAAGAACAAGGACAGATTTTGTATATATATAGTTAAAAAATCACTGCTTTTTTTTTTTTAAGACTTGATAAGCTGTTTAATATTTTAGGTATGTAAAAGTCATAAGATGTAAGGCTAGTAAAGTATGATATGCTTTTCGGAGAATCTACTTAATGCAGGTGTGATAATACTAATTAAAGTAAGTATAAAGTTGCATTATTATGTTGCATTGTCTTGTATATGTATTTCACGGAATTGTAGGGGTTGGAAGGAACCTCTAGAAATCACATAGTTTAACCCCCCTGCCAAAGTAGGCTTCTTAGACCGTGTTGCTCAGGTAGGATTTAATCCTAGCATTCCAGAACTTCCTTGCAATTAGAAGGTTCTTTGTTCTTCTGATTTTCTTCAAAAACAGCTATTGGCAGAATGAGTGTTTCAGCTGTGGCTGGCTGTGCCAGCAAAAACGGCCCCACTCTAGATTTGCTGCAGATCAGAGATGGCAGTAGTTGTGGCTGTGGACTGTTTCTGAAAGACTGTGAAAGCGTGTTCAGACCAATTACTTTGTTGTTCCAGCACCCTGATGGCACTGAGAGTCATTACATTCAGAAGTAGAAACAAGTGCCCCGAATCTGTCTGTGTAATTCACTGGACAGCTGAGTGGGCTGTGTACTTGTGATGCCTGATCAAAATTCAACAACTTTAATTAATTGCCAGAGGGAGGATTTTTAAAGACATAAAATTGGTAGTTAGAGAGCTAGATAAATTCCCACTGTAAACCCTGCCTGTGAACCTTAGCTGATGGTGGCAAGCAAAAGCTCTCATCCCTTCAGTCAGAACACTGTTCTTTTCCTGCCTTTCTGCCTGCCTGCCATTTCTGCCTTCCTGCCTGCCTGCCTTCCCTCCATCCTTCCCTCCCTCCCTCCTTCCTTCCTTCCTTCCTTTTTTCCAAAAAGATTACTGTGTGGCTGTCAGCTGTATTATGATGTAACACTATATCAAATTTTGTCAGCGAGAAACAGCTGTTATGAGAAAAAGAGTTAAGTATAGTTTATTTCTGAAGGATTTCCATATGACATCAGAAAGCTTTCTCCAACAAAGGGAGGAGAACTTTATCGACATTCCCCTTGTTGTCCCCTGATCAATGGCTTGAGGCAGAAAAATGATGAAGCAACCATAAAACTTCTTTTCTCTACTTTTCAGTATCCTGTACATGTAGCACCTGACTTTAAATGCTTTAAACTCAGGGAAGTCAGAAGCAGTTGTCCCTGTTAATTTATATTCTAGGAGTACAAAAGCTATTGGATTCAAGCTTGAACAAACTGGGTATGCTAGTTTTTCTGGTGTTAGAGCTTTGATGATTAGTATTATGTTGTCATGAGAAAAAGACAACATTTTGAATAAGGATCTAAAATGCTTGGTATGAAGTTATTAGTGTAGACATTTTTGCTAAACCTGAAGGACTCTGATCTTTACAATATTTTCCTATTTAGAATGTAAAAAAAGCAATTTTCTTTTTTTTTTCTGCTGTATGAAAAATGCATAGAAACATTAGAAATAAGTATAACAAGGTACAGAGAGCATAGCCAGTAATTTGCTGTCAGATATACTAAATCAACTAAAAAGAGTTATTTGTAAAATAAGATATTAGCAGTTATAGGAATCAAAGATAGCAACTTTTTTTATTTTATTGTTGCAGTAGAGTATGCAGTGAGGTTAATTCTGTTTCATCAAGTTACTTTCTTTTCTACAGTCATCCCCGTTTTTACTTGAAGAACCACTTCTTGAAAACTAGAGTCCATATTTTTGACCTATACCCAAAAAATCACCTTAGCCTTAGGGTTTTTGATCTAGTGCGCACAGGGTGCCAGTGTCTCCTCTCATTTTTAGCAATGTGTTTTTGTTTGTCAACTGATAAAGAGAATTGATAGTAGTGGGCAAACTCCAAACTTAGCGCAGTAGTGTTTTGGGATGAAGTGAGTGCTTTTTTATGGCTTAATTTATCCTATTCTCTGCTGATGGAGTTCTATTATCATTAGTGAATGCATGTTTGTTAATTTTAGAGTAATAGAATTGTTTGAGTTGGAAGGGCCCTTTATAGGCCATCTGGTCCAACTCTCCTGCAATGAACGAGGACACCTATAGCTATATCATGTTGCTCAGCTCCCTGTCCAGCCTGACCTTAAGTGTCTCCAAAGATGGGGCATCTACCACCTCTCTTGGCAACTTGTTCCAGTGTCTCATCACCCTTATTGTAAAACAAACAAACAAACAAAAAAACCCACAAAAAAACAAAAAAACCCTTCTTCCTTATATCCAGTCTAATTTTTCCCTTCTTCAGTTTGAAAGCATTTTTGCTTGTCCTATCACAGCAGAACCTGCTAAAGAGACTTCCTTTTCATAGCCCCCAGTTAGATACTGACAGACTGTTCTCAGTTCTCACTGGAGCTTTCTCTTGTACAGGCTGAAAAGCCCCAGCTCTTTCAGTCTGTCCTTGAATGGGAGATGTTCCATCATGGATCATTTTTGTGGCCCTCCTCTGGATGTATTCTATCAAGTCCATATTTCTCCTGTACTAAGGACTCCAGATGAGGGCTCACCATCACAGAGGGGCAGGATTACACCTTCCTTGACATGTTGACCATGCTTGATGCAGCCCAGGATGCCATTGGCTTTCTGGGCTCCAAGGACATATTGCTTGCTCACGTCTAGCTTGCAAATACCCCCAGATACTGTGCATGGCTGTGCTCAATCCTTACATCCTTCATCTTGTACTGACAGTAAAGGTAACTATGACCATGGTAGAAGACCTTGCACGTGGATTTGTTGAACCTCACAAGGTTCACCTGGATCCACTTCTCAAGCTTGTCTAGATCTCTGTATGACATCACGTCCCTCAGGCATGTTGAAAGCACTGCAGACCTTGGTGTCATCTGCAAACTTGCCGAGGATGCACTAAATCCCACTGTCAGTTCTTTGATGATGATGTTAAAAAGCACTTGTTCTAGTACTGACTTGTTTGGGACACCACTTGTCACCGATCTACATCCAGATATTTATCCATTGACCATCTCTGTGAGTATGATGTCACAATTATTGGACAGTCTGCCCATCAAATCTGTATCTTTCCAATTTGGAAGGATGTTATGTGGGACCATGTCAAAGGCCTTACTGAAGTCACCAATCCCTCAGGAGTGGGAATTCCCCCATTGCATGGTCACTACAACCCAGGCAGCCTGTAGTAGACCCCAACCACAAGGCTCCCATTGGTGTCTCAGTCTCTAACTCTATCAAAGGCTTTAGATTTACTTGTGGCCATTCTTCAGGGACAGACATTCTTCATGCTTTATTCCTCCCTTGATGTAGAGGGCAGTGATTTGCCTGTTCCTTCTAAACAGCTTGTAGCAATCAATAGTGGCAACCCATCAGGGGAATCATCCAACCAGGTTTTGATGACTTTTCCTGTTTGTTTCCCAAGCTGCGTGCATTTGTGCAGAGGCACTTCAGCTGGACAACTGGTCTTGATACCTTCTTGGTGAATAACTCCTTAATTCCTGTCTCTGTGTTGTCTTCATCATCATAAGGTGCAACAGATTGAGGGCCCTCGCTAGCCCCCCAAGTTTAGCTGTGCTGCCCCACACCTTGTCATGGACAGGCTTGCTATCACCCTCTTCCCCCTTCAAACCTAGTTTTAGGTCTTGTCAGTGAGCCCACAAAGCTCCTTGGCTTAGGTGGCTTTCCTCATGACCTGGGAGGAATCATCAAACCTGGCTCCAGGTAAACCATGTCTCGCTCCAGTTACTGGAGTAAGACTAAGGCAGCAAATGAGGCCAAATGCTGTCTAGCTGGTGTATTACAAATTCTAAGCAGAGATGTACTGTGGGGAATTTAGTGATAGTAAAGAGAGAAATCTTAACTAATTGTTTATAAAGTGAGGATAGTCACCACTAGGGATCCAGCAACATCTTGGTTCACACTGGGCTGCAAGTTAGTTAGTGACGCCTCATTTACCTGCATGATTACAATTCAGTGGAGAGGGTACCTGTTTTACCTTGGAACTCTGTGTTTTTATCTTCTTCATGCTGACATTTTGGTTGTCTGGGGCAGAGGTTGGTTTTCAGTGGCTCTTCTGTTTGATTCATCAGGGGCAATGACAGTGCTTGATTTAGTTGTCAGGGACAACATCATATGTGCCCCTCCAATTGGGTAATTGGCAGTTGATGATGCAGTTGTTTCATAGCAGGCTGTTAAATATGCACATTGACTGTATGATGGCTCTCTTCTCTTCGATGAATCCTATAAGTCAGATTTGATGCCCAAAAGGAGCAGCAGACAAAAACAGTTTCTCCTGATTGCCTACCTGCATATGTTTCATTTGCTACTGTGATCATAGTAACCATTCATCACAAAATCTTGCAAGCAGGTTATACCTCAGACAGGTGTCACTGAACAAGTTTTGAGCCCCAAATTGTTCCACTTTCTCACAACTACCCTGTGGTTGTTAACACCAGAATTCCTGTGATGTTACCAACCTGTAAGTCACTTATTTCTCAGAAGGATTTTCCTGATCCTCTCAGTATCCTCTTCTGCCACGGAAGGGATAGAGGAAAACACTTTCTTCACTGTTGCACCACTCATTAACATTTCAGTCCCATGAAGTCCCTTTTGATAGCCCACAGTCTTTCAACAACTTCATCACTGCCAGCTTGAACTATCAGGCTGTTGTTAATGGGCCTTAAGCCATAACATACGGATCTTCATGAATGACAGTATGGTAAATCCCACCTGAAAAAGGATCCCTTTACCAAGATTACCACAACAGTCTCTTGATGGATATTTTTCAAAGAATCTGCTTTCTTTTCTCTCGATTGCACATAAGAGATTGATGAGAAGATTTTCTGGCTTAGTTCTGTGATTGCAAAGATAAGTATTCTTATCTTTAAAAATTTTGTTTTGGTAAGATGTCTTCAGATTGGCAGGAAGGAATCATGAGGTATTCTGGTAAGTTGAATTACTGAGCTTACTCTTCTAAATTCAGAGTAAATTTTGGGAAAATGATGGGGCTTTGCAAAAAAAGCATTGCAAAAAGAGTACTCCTTCAAACTCTTGATTTTATTTTCAGTTTTATGTGTCTGAATGTAACAATCGGATGAATTTTTTTGTGTCTTTTTGGGTAGAGCACATTGTTATACACACGTTTTTTTCCATTTGCCATTTTGTACTTTTAGTACTGATCTTTGATTACCAGTATAGGCAGTTGAATAGTTGAAAGCATTTGGCATTTTTTGGAATGGATTCCTGCAAATGACAGAGTTAACTTTTGTAGTTTCCTTTGACATACTTGAAAGTAAATATCCTTGATCAATGAGCCAACACAGTGAAAAATAGCTCTTATTTATTCGTACTTTAAATTCTAACAGCCATTCTATGTTCTGCAATGATCTGCTTATTTTCTGACTTCTGTGTTTGCTCCCAGGTTTCAACATAGAATTCTGCTTTTCACTGAGCACCCTCTGTGAAAGCACATGGAAAGGGGACCAACCTCTAATCCAAGGAAATAAACCTGTATCAGAACAAAATTAACTTACTTAAAATTATATAAACTTGCTGAGGAAAGATTATTTGTCTATTTTTGGAAATCAGCGTTTCAGGGCTGACATAGAGAACTTTAAATTGCATTTTTTATGACTTCCATTTATCTGCTCTCTAGTAAGTGCCCATGCAACTTTCGGGATTGAAGAAATGAGATTTCATAACACATTAAAGTACTCTTGCACATTGGTGCAACCTGCTGATTATATTATATGGACCTTAGTGTAGTATCTGGCCTGAATAAAAGTCTTAAGCTATTAAAACAACTGTGAGGAGTGGAAGTGTTAGACAAACGGATCTTGTTCAATATAATCTACATAATTGCTGTTGAATGACTGAAAATATGCTCCTTGCATGTTTCTTATAGATCAATCAGATCTTAAAATCCTAATTGCAGTTCTCTAAATGCTTTATTTAGAAGTATGAATATACATGAGGAAGTAATGTAAATTAAGAAATAGCCACATAGAGTTAATGATTAAATGTATGTTATTAAAAAATTAAAAATAAAAAAAGAGTTAATGTAGTTAAGGTATACCAAATAGTGATAAATGAAATTTATGGAAAAAGGCTTTTACTGCTGCAGTTTTTAGTGTGATTTTAGAAAGGACTGGTCAAGAGGAGATTTGCATGAGAATGTGCCTGTTCATAATTATTAAGCTGACATTTTAATTTCAGAAAACAAGTAGAAGTACACTTAATCTCATAGTCGGTTTACTAGCACATCTTCTGTATCGATCCATAATGCTTTTGAAACTCATTTTGATAATACCGCACCTGCTGAAAGTTGAATAGTATATTTGTTTCTGGACAGTTTCAGTAGTGGAACAAAATGTGATACACTGTATGGTGCAGATGCGTTCAGAGAACAGTACAGAAACTTTTCAGTGTAAGCCTTACTTATATTTTCCATAGTAAATACATTTCTAGACAGGATGTATGAAGGTTTTCTTTTTTAAAAATCTTTTTTTTTTTTTCCCAGGCATTGCTATTTCTGATGAACTTGATAAGGTAAGATTTACTGTTTGCCTAATGAACAGTACAAACAGGCAGATGATTGTGGTAAATGTAGGTGATATGAGCTACGTCTTCCTGTCAACTTTAGATGAAGCTGAGGTATAAAAAAAATATATAAGTACTGTTCTTTATACATTGAGAGCTTCATCCAGGTTGGGCTGTCAGTTCTACCACTGAGATTTAAGGCACTCTTAATGAGGCTGTGAGGCTTTTGATCTTGATCTCTTTCCTTAATGTAGTCTGTTGGGTTACTTTAATGGTGTACTTTTAGAAACATTTCGTTTTGAATATCTTTTATTCATGAAGTCATATCATTGGGCAGCTTTCATACTATTGGATGTTATAATTGGAGGAAATATTTAGAAACATTTTTTTATTCTGATCAGGGATGCACAAGCCATAAAGATCAATCTTTACTTCCTTACAGAATGCACCATACAATGCTCTCTCCTGTATTACTGTTTTGATATATTACATCATTAACATGAATTTTTATTTTAGCTGTAATGAACTCTGTGCTGAAACAGTGATCCTGCTAATTTATAAATGTTCAGAAGGAAACAGAGCACCTTTCCCTTTCCTATTCTCCCCCATGAACAGCAGTGCAATTACAGTACTGAGACTAATGAGTTGCATTCTTGGGGTCAAAAATTTTGCTATAATGGAGTTAAGATCTAAGGGTATATAAGACATAGGACTGACTTGATACAGCAATCTTTAAAATGTGTTACTTTCTCTTGGTAAGATGAGGGCACAGTCCCTGTTTTACAAAAGTGTATATGAAATACGTAGGCACGTGGAGCTGCCAGTTCAAAACCATGGCTTTTATTTATCATTTAGGCCTTGGTCTTGCTGGAGTGAAGAACTAACATTCATTTGGGTTTGTTAAAAATAAAACAAAAGCAAAAAAACCCACCCATAAACTATGAATAGCTGTTTTGGGCTAGGGGAAGGTCATTTTGAGCTAGAGCCTATGATCACATACTTTTCTCTATATGTAAGACAAATTTCTGTATGAAAATATATTTTTTTCCAAGACAATAGATTGTTGTTTAAAAAAACATCAATGTTCTGCAATGTAATAGTTTAGTGAAAATTGAGGTGGAGAGCATTAATAGTGAATTTCCTCATGTTGCAGTCTGAGTGAACAGTTAATTTTCCTTTCATTTCCAAATACTTTGTTTATGACTTGAAATAGGAAATGCTTTTGTATAAAAATAGAACTAGATGTTGCACTAAATACAGCTAAAAGCATACACTGCCTGATCCTTTACTCTAATTTGACACTATTACATCTAACCATCCAAGTCTTGTGAGGACAGGCAAAATGAATGCTCTTGAAATTAAAAATTATTTGAAGAATTAAAAAAATGAATATTTTTATTGTATATTTAAAAGTGTAAACATATTTAAAATATTTAAACTCTTAAAATACTTCCTTTGTTCAGCCATGTTCAAAGGAAATAAAAATCTATAGTGTTTGGCTCTGTGAGCTTGTGTGGACATTAGTACTCTTTCTTGTTTTGCCCTTTGAAGATTTTCAATGGATATAAAACAACCTGTATGAAGAAGTTAAGCGTGGTAAGGACCACTCTATGAAGTGGAACACTCTAAATCCATGTTGTAGAGGGAGAGAGGAGTTTAACAGCAGAGCAGCTACATGCATAAAACTAAGTTCACTGTATCTCCCTTCCCAGGAGTACATGCTGATTCTGCAGCTTCCTTATCTAGCTTGCAGAAGTACTGATTTTTTTTTTCAAACTACACTCAGATCTGAGTTTTGAATCAGGTGCATTTGTTAGGTCCCACACTTCACAATGGAGTCCTTTATAGAATTGACATTACTTACATGTCATGAGAGGTATTAAATTAAACATCATTATAAATTATTGTATATGCTTTTCCTTGCTTTTTTCTTTTCCTGACAATTGGAAGCAACCATGGCAATTAGGACAGAGGCCATTATTCTCCTCTTTAATTTGTGGTTTATGTTATGGATCTGGAGAAACTAGACAAAGTGAATGTGTATTTATTTGTCTTTCCCTTTGAGTATTTTTTTTTTAATAATTTTATTTTGGCTGTGATAACCTTTAATGACCTTTGTCAGGTGAGTAGTCAAACAGTATCACTGGCTGATGTAATTCTTCCTGTAAGCAATCCAGTTAACTTCTTAGTTGCTTAGTTATTCAAGCATTTGTATTTGAAAAAACAGTTTGCTCTGAATTGCAAGCCCAGTTCTGGAAAGGTGTTTCTGTTAAATGGACTCTTGTCATACTCCTACTGTAATTACCTTTGTTCAGTACTCAGTTTTACTCCAAGAGCGAGGAACAAAAAGCAGACAGACAGGGCAAGTCTTTCAATCAGAATGAAAGCTTTCAGTTTGACAGTCTTAATACAATTTCAGAATTTCATAGGCATAATTGCACAAAAAAAATCTCCATGACTACTACAGTTGATCCAGATTTATTGTATTGCTATTATTGTACCCGTGCAACCTCTTTTAGGGTACCTACTTTAGCAGGGGGTTGGAATTGATGATCTATTGAGGTCCCTTCCAACCCCCATGATTCTGTATAGATTCCCTCCTTTTTCATTTCATTTACTTCAGTTTTGCAGACTTTGATGTTTCATTTCTTCTGATGATTCAGCCCACTTCTCTATCTAAGCTGTGGAAGTGCTATAAAATCAGCAACTGACATTGTAGGTACAGTGTCTAAGGAAAGAAAATGAGTAGAGATGCCTTGTGACTCACAGACTTTAAGGCTAATGTGCAGTGTTAATATGATTCAGATTCATGAAACGACTCACCTTCTTTACTGCTGAACAGAAACTGTGCATGAAAGTGTGCATTTTCTAAAGCTCTTCATAAAAGTAGCCTGAATGCTACAGTACAGAAGTGTGTTTCAAATGGGCTTGTACCCCTTGCAGCAATGTTTCTGAACCAGACCAAGCCTCAAACAAGGACTCACACACTTTACCTCTTGCCAGTTGGAGACTGTCTGAAATAACATTACAAAGCAATTGAAGAGGGTGTAAGAAAAGGTTTATTCATCTTCTGCCTTTTGGTTCTTTAAACGCTTTACAATGTTTTCCAAGGGTTATTTATTTACTTAATAACTTAAGACCAAATATATATTTATAAATATATATAGAAATATAGTTTAAATATATTTTATAAATATTTTACAATAGAAGGTAAGATTTTTCACATAATCGTAGCTATCCATGGACTGTTACTTTACTTGAACTTCATGTTGTGTAGCTCTCACAGATGATGTGAGGCCTGCTGTAAAATCATGGGATTTGTCTGGAATTTAAAACAATTTTGTTTAGTCAACTTAAATGTTAAAAATAGGAAGTTGCCTATGTGTCAGAGATACAGAATCAGACAGGAATAAACACTAAACATGATGTATTAGACAAATCATACTGGATTTTGACTCTCGAGATCATTCAATTTTTTTTTTCTGTGCAGGTCTAGGGTGCACTTTCTTCTTATATGGAGTATTAATGCAATGAACATAGGTTATAATTAATAAAATTGAGAAAATAACTAGGTCATTAAAACAAATTTGTGTTCACCTAGAAGTCTTTGCAACTGTGGAGGTTTCCTCAAAATCTATTTGTCAATCAAGAATACAGTTTTTTAAGTTACACTTACTTAAATGGATACGCAAATGTTGCTGAGCTCCCTGATAGGGGCTACATATTGCAACCACATCTCAATTCAATCTCAGGATGAGATTTAGCAGTCTTCTAGCCTTCCTTTCTTTCTCCTCATTAATACATAAAGGAGGTATGAATCTGCCAGGTGGGTAGATGCTGATAGGATTGATAGGTAGCTGATACTGGACTGCACCATAAAACAGCTCTCTGGGTTAATTTGTTGTAGATTTACATACCTACCTGTGCTTCTGTGCACACTGATACTACTATCAATCTCTTCATTTATTAATGGAGGACTATAAATTGAAAATCAGTTAGGATTCTAAGGTTTATAATTAAAAAGTGTATATATAAAAAAACTTGACTGAGAACAGAATACTTCAACTAAATTTATTGAAGCTTTTGAAATAATGTGCCAAGGAAATGCCTCAGTGTTCTCAGGAGAGCTGTCTCTGATCCTCATTTACTGTTTGCTTGTGTAGCTGAAAGAAGGAAAATAAATTAGGTCACTGAAACTGTGGTGCACTAATTAACAAGATTCAAAAATGGAAGCAAGGTAATAAAGTGAGGTGAAGCATGACTATGTAACGTAAATTACATTTCTGTTAAGCAGAGTATGAAAGTACTACTTTAGTCCCTGAAACGTCTAGAGCAGAAATCAGCATAACAAGGACAGACATGGCATTCGCTTTTTTACTTATTCATGTAGTGCAGGGTCTGGAAAAACTTCAGTACTGGAAAAAAAGACAAATTTTTAGGTGCTCTTCCTATTTCAAGTAGGTAACAGGAAGCTTTTAGCAAGATTGACACTGCTGTTTTTTCCAAGTTTAAATGGCAGCATCAACCTTTTAAAATTCAATATGAGAAATAAGGTAGGGAGAAGGGGAAGCGAGAAAATGACTAAAGTAGCAGAAAGGCATTTCAGAAGGGGCCAAATAGTTATTATTTAAATAAACTAACGTTTATTGTACCTAATGTAAATGTAAACTAATGTTTATTGTATTGCCCCTTGTATTGTGAGCTGTGGAATAATCTGTTTTCCTAGTTTATAGACTTTTATGATAGCCACATGTGGTAGCGAACACCTGTCAAGTGACTGGAGTCTTCATTACACGACTGTGGCACCATAATAGACAGATACATGAAATGTGTATTTGTAAGTATATAAAAGAAAAACACCAGTGTTTAGATATTCCAAAGCTTTTATAGTCATGGTGTTCTCCTCAGATTTCTGTCTTCCATGCTGGCTGCATTTAATTGTCAGTGGCCATACAAAAAGGCTGAAAATAGACATTGTGTGAAAAGTGAATTTAATCATCTGGACACCTGTGTATATAGACTAGAGTGGGATAATGCACTCATGGGCACGTTGCAGGAAAAAAAAACCAACCAGTGTGGATGAGTCTAATCCAGGGCCTATTTAGTATTTGGCTCAGTCAGATGGAAGCTGTTGGAATTTGGCTGAGCTTTGTTTCAGTAAATCTCTACTTCATACTGGGCTTTCAGCATATCTGTATCAATTAGAAAGGGACTTTAGTTTGATTACACTGCAGTACATCACCTTCTCTCTACAACCTTTCTCATGACACTGAGAAAAGAGTCCATCACCAGTTTACAACAAATTTTTTCTACAGTTTCTAGGTGCATTTTGTTTCCTTAACATGAATCCCTAATCTATTGATGCAAATCACCACTATTGTATTGAATATTTTAGTTTCATTTTGCTTGCTTCTTGTAATTCTCTTCAGCCACTTCAGTAAGTGGTTAAAAATATGAGTGCCAGATTCAGAAATGCATTTTACTGAAATGTTAATACCATTTTCAGAATTGAAGGATACATTATGTAAATCCCAGCAGGGTTATTTTTAAAATGCCAAATGCAGATGTATTTATTAGTTTTGCATTAATTCATAATGCAAATAGGAGAGATGCTATTAATCTACAGCAGTCTTTTGGTGGTGGTGATGTTCATTATGCGAGTGACCTCGTCTGCTGCTTAGACTAACTGACACTGTATGGGTTTCATGAGTTGTGCATTTATTTAACAAAATTATTTGCCATGAATAATGACACATTCCAGATTTCTACAGTTGATATTGAGAAGCAAGGAGAGATCTGAGACTCCAGGGTGGGCAAATCTCTCTTGGAATTTTATTAATGGAAAATGTCTTTTCCTTAGTCTGTGGTTCTTTCTAGGTGTCAGTTAGACCTCTGACATTTTAACATATTGTGTAATTTTTCTTTACTTTTTTAATTAATAATTTTATAGTCTGTCTTATTTTTGGATTTACCCATGCAGTTGAGAACAATTAGTGCTGTGGTGGTTTTTTCTTTTGTTTTTTTTTGTGTTTATTTCTCTTTAGGAAGCAACAGGTTTTAATGCCCCCCTTCTCAGACCCCGTGTGATTGGAGAATGGATTGGTCGTGAAGAGAATGATGCCGATCCCCTGGCTGCTGAGATGTTGCAGCCTCCAATTCCAAGAAGTAAAAATGAGCAGTGGGACAGTGAGGATAGCAGCAGTCCTGGTGGAAGGTATGGTTTTCATTTTGCCTAGAAAATGGATGATTTGTTAAGGAGAACTGTGTTTGTAGTGCCTCATTTCTGTGGGTGGAACAAAAGACTTTTAAATTCCCATCCGGTGGTGTTACAACATGCACAATATATGGTAGACGCTGCTGTGACTAGCTTCCTCTAGTGCTTCTGCACATGCTTGAACTTGTGCTCATTAGCAATCCCATGTTTTGATTCTCATGCATAAAGCTAAGTGTGTATGTGTGTGTTAAAAGCTTGTGCACTGCCTCCATTAATTACCTAAATCCTTACTGTTCTCCATCAGCTCTATAACTTTTGTCTTTGGTTATAACTAGTACACTGACTTCAGTAGACATTTTCTTACTGCTCTTTAAAGGATGCAGAAACTCTCTGATTACTCTTTGAAAAGGTCTGAAGTTAAGCCTTCACTATTTGTCATGTGTTCTCTCCATTGGAATTCAGTTCCTTGTCACAGGGAAACTAGTGTATCACTTGCTGTACTCTTAGAGGCTGTATTTATTAACTTTACATTCATGTTGGAAATGTTTGTTATCCATGAGCACTTTTTTTTTTAATTAGTTTATTGTTGGGGAAGGTGTAAATACTACAGTTTCAGAGTAGCAGCAGCAGGTAGTAATGATCCCTTAGCTAGACTTTGAACAGAAACCAACAGAACTCAAATACAATCTTTCCATTGCAGTTCCTGGATAAGTAGCTGTCATTGTAGCCTGACTGTGAGGGCCTGGGGCTCTATTTTCTCTTATTCAGCAGTCCAATAAGGACAGTGAATAAAGATTTTTACATGTTGTAGAGTAAATTTAAGGATATTATATCCTTTCTCTCAGTAGGAAGGAGCAGAAATAAGCTGATTTCTAGATGGGAGCAAAGAGATTTAGTTCTGAGCACTCATCTCTGTTGCTACTGTAAGTGAATAAGACAAGGCATTAACATGTGATAAAGGTATGTATAGAAGTGCTGGTGGCGACCCTGCTGCTACTGAGCTCCGTTTTCAGAAATTTGGGAACCAAGAAAATTGGATTATACTCTACGTCATCGTTAGTAGTTCTTTACATAAAAATATTGTGGATATTTTAAGATGAAGTGTAGCCCTTGGGAAACTTCCTTAGGGGATAATGTGTGCACACAGTGGAGAATTTAGGTGATTTTTAACATGATTATAATATATTATAAATATTAATTATCAATAAAAATAAAAATGATTTTAATATATTTTTTGTTGTTTCTCAAAGCCTGAAATGAACTAAAGCTCACAGAGTCTCCATCCATAACCACATACTAAACTCAAAGTTCTTCATCCCCAAGATCCACTCTATCTTATCAGATTTTATCTTTGCAGGGGAAAATGAACTACTGGTTAATACTGCAATTTGTTCTTTTGTAAAAGATCCATCTTCCTTCAACAGGCTATAAAACAGTCTAAGGTGTTCCCATTGTTTTTAGTGAAGCTTAAAAGGAATCAGAAATTGGTAACAACAGCAATTTCTTCTTTAGACCCTTCTGGTAACTCCTCTGCAGTTCCAGGTATCTTTTACTTAGGTTAGGGAAACAAGTCAAGAAACCACAATGAAAACTGTTTTTAACTTTGTAGTCCTTAATCCTGTTCGATTGTGATAACATAACTAGACAGGGGAGGACTCTTTTTTTTTTATTCTCAGTTTTGTTGTTGTGTGACCAGTGCCCTAAAAATATGGGTTAGTAATTGATATTCTGTTGTTGTCTTTATGTAACTTGTTTAAACTTAATCAAATGACCAAAAAGTCAATGGGAATTTCCCATCGTTGTTCAGCTAAAACTTTAGATAGGAATTGTAAACAAGGACTGATTTATAACATCCAGTGATCAGTGAGGGATAGCTAGGAAGTTTATGTGTGGTCCGGTAGTGTTAATCAGATGTACGTGACATCATGGGCTACACTAATTTGAAAAGTGTGTGACATGGTTTGTAGAGCATCAGTAAGAGAAAGTTGTGCTTTCCTCCCTTGCAGCTTGAAAATGGAGCCAAAGACTAAAGGACTAAAACAGCAACAGCAACAACATAAGAAACTGCTGGCTGCCATGCTTTCTCAAGACTCCTTTGATTCTGCTCACAGCACAGCTCCATCTGTAACTGAAGAAGATATTGACAATGAAGATGATGCAATGGAACTGCTGGGTAACTGAAATTTTTTCCTGAAATTTAATTTTTTTTTTACTGAATTATTGTTAAATTCTAAGTTACTGGTTAACCAAAGAAGTGTAATATTAATCAAGCATAGTTTAGTTTGAATCTGCTTCCTATTTTTAAAGTCTAAGTATCCAATAGCTGTGTGAAACATAGTAATTTTCAGGAGTTGGTGTCATGAGGGTCATATGTATGTGTGTGGTAACTGCCAGCTGCTTCAAAATCCCATGAAATAGCAGTTGTTTTAGCAGATTAAGTAATTAACTGGATTTCCTACATAAACAGTCAACTAAAGTAGATTACTGTAGACATGGTGCAGTTGGGTTTTGAGACTCTGCAAAGGTGGACTCTTGATGTGTCTGGGCGATGTGTTCTAGTGTTTGACCAGGCTGATGATTAAACCACAGGACTTCTCTAAAGTAGAATTGAGTAGAATTTTGTTGCATTTGACAGGTACAGTGGGAAGAGGTAAATGAGGTTACTAGCTTCATGATGCGTGACCCACAGAATAGATCCTTCTATTTACATCTGCAGATATAGTGAGGTGAATGGTACCCAGTGTAAGTTGCTTCTATGTGTAGATGTTACCCTGTAGATACTTGAATCCCTAAAAGTATAACTAGAAAGGCAATATGAACAAAATTATCCTTTCTCATGCTTTGACAGCTTTGCAGATTATTATCTGTGTTAAAAAAACCTGTTCTTTGTTTGTTTGTTTTTGTTTTATTTTGTTTGGATTTGTTTGTTTATGTTAAATGAGGGGTTGATTTTAATAAGAGCCGTTCCTGCAATTTATTCTGTTTTTTTTTTTCCATGCTAAACCTAGAACATTTTTCTACCATGCGTTTCAGTGATTAAGATTATACAAAATCAGCTTTAAATTGAAAGGTCATGAAGAGGACCTTTGGTTTGATTAGGGTTTTATATAAGCACTTCTGAAATTCTGGAAGAAAATCATGGTGTACTCAATAAGTTACTATGGTTACAGTGATTATAATGTAGCCATGTTATAGTAACCAACACTGCTAGGATAGTAGGGTATATCTGTTTATTTTTAAAGTCCTGCTCTTCTAAAAGACTGATATTTATTTTAAATCTTTTTCTCTTTTTTTGGCAGTATATGTATTATATTTTATATAACTATTAGATTACACCCTGTAGAACTGCTCAAAACTTGAGACTATAGCAAAGTGTGGCGCAGGAAAGGTGTTCTTCTTTTGAAGGTAAAATAAAGAACTTAAGTTTCAATCAGAAAAAAATCATAGTTATCTTTCATTGCTGTATTTTCCAGATCAGTAACTGCATGGTATTGGGATTGAATTTTCTGTTATATTGCATTCATCTATTAACTGCTTTGATGCTTTTTACACATGCAGTCTAGCTACTTTCAAATCATGGCTTTCTGCCATAACTAAATTGCTGGGAATTGTTGCATATAGCTGTATCACTTGTTCCGTTTAGTATTTATTATTCATTGCTTTTACAGCCCTTTATTAAAAAAAAAAAAAAGTTGCAAAACCTCAAGCTTGTAAGTCTGAATTTTGGAAAAACAATTTCCACTATTGATAACAGATGATTTTAATCCATACTCTACTTAGAATACAGGTTTTTGCAGAGCAAGATCTTTGATCTGTGTGTGTATTCAAGAGAATCTTTATCAGAATTTGGTTGATCTACTTAGGTATTAAAAGTATGAAACTGACTTTTGATATATTATTAAAAAAAAAGCTCTCAGCAATCGTATTAGAATTATCAGCGAAGGTTTAGCTAGAATAGAATGGAGTCATAGAATCAGAAAATCCTTAAAGTTGGAAGGAACCTTTAGAAGTCATCTAGTTCAACTCCCATGCAATGAACAGGGATGTGCACAACTAGATCAGGTTGCCCAGGGCCTGATCCAGCCTTCCTTGGAAGGTCACCAGGGATGGGACATCAACCACATGTCTGGGCAACCTGTTCCAGTGCCTAATGACACTCTGTAAAAGACTTCTTCCCTATATCCAACCTAAATCTACCTTCTTTAATCTTGAAGCCATTTCCGCGTGTTCTATCACAGCAGACCCTGCTGAAGAGTCTTCTGTAGCTACTTTTTAGATGTGACTTGACAGTGTACTTTCAACCTTTCAGCCCTTTCTTCTCCAGGTGGAAAAGCCTCAACTCTCTCAGCCTGCCTTGAATGGAGGAGGTGTTCCATCCCTTGGATCACTTTTGTGGCCTCCTCTGGACATGCTCCAGCTGTTGATCTGTGTCTCTCTGAACTGAGTACTTCACATCTGGACACAGTACTCCAGATGAGACCTCTCCAGCACCTCTCTCTAACTGCTGGCCATGCATCTTTTGATGCAGCCCAGGATATGGCTGACTTTCTGACTTTTTTTAATTTTTTATACTCTTCTTAAAAATGGGTATGATGTTGCCTTTTTCCCAGTCACCAGGGAATTTACCTGATTTTCACAACTTTTCAGATATCACTGAGAGTATCTTGGTGACTGCATCAGAGTCCCTCAGGACACTGGGTTGCATCCCAAAGACTTGTGGATGTTGAGGTTCCTGAGGTGATCATGAACTTGATCTTCTCTTACAGGGGGAGGGACGTTGCCTCCCTGTTCCCCTCATACCAAAGCTAACATTTGAGGGCTGTATGGTGAGCAGTTCTCAGAGAAGATGGTGGCATAAAAGTTGTTAAGTACCTCAGCCTTCTCCTTGTCTGTTGTTACCAGCTTGCCTGTGTCACCCACCTGTGGGGAGTATGCCCTCTTCGACTTTCCTTTTCTTACTGCAGTACCTGTAGAAGCTTTTCCTCTTCTTGACATCCATTGCCAACTTCAGTTCAAGCTGGGCACTGGTTTTCCTGAGCTCATCCCTGCACAACCTAGCAGCTTCCTTGTGGCTTCCTCTTTGCCTGTCTTGACCCTCTGGAGCATGAACTCCATCAATGCATGGTCACTACAACCTAGGCAGCCTCCTCATGTCACCAGTCAGTTAATTTGCACGGCCCTGCTGGGGCCTTCTTTTCAGGAGCATTCGAACAGAAGATTCAGCTAAACTATTAGTCTGCTAAGAGGAAGGATGCAATTCAGAGGAAATACATTTCCAAAGATGAAGAATATTATGGGCCTACGTTCTTATTTCAGTTTATGTCTAATGTAGGGTGCATAGAAGGACTGTTAACACTGGTAGTTTTCAAAGTTTATTTCAGTTAAGCAAGTAGCTGAAATGCATTACTAGCAGATTACCTCAGAGTGGAAAGTATCTTCATGACTAAACAGAAGAGAACTGCAGCTGTAAAATCACATGTATTTGTAAACATGTAAAGGTAATGCAATTAAGATCTGTAACTGAAAATATTTTGGAGATCATTTTGTAGATGTACATCCACATCAAGTGTTGTGTTTTGTAAGCTAATAGGGACTTGAAGTAGTTAGTTTTGGAAGTCTGCAATCCTCGTGGAATTCCATGCCATTTTGACCTAAGCTTTCTTTTACAGTTAGCTCAAATCCACTGAAAATTCATGTTATTCTGTCAAGGATCTCACTGTTGTCCGTTGAAGTGGGTTGAACTGTTTTCCCAGCGATTGCTGGGAATATTGATTTAAAAAGTCACCAAATTGTGACTTTGGGTTTAAAAAACATATCAACTGTTTGTCTTAGTGTAAGAATAACTTTGAATATTTTGGCACACACCATTGGCAGTGACAGTAAAAGTACAAGGTTTTTTTTTTGCTGGTTTTATTTTAGCATACTTGGACTTGAATATAAATTCTTCAACATTTAAGAAGTAAGGATGATATAGAAATTATGCCTTCTTTTACAGCACATTGATATTTAATTATAATGCTCATTTACATTTCTTCTTCTCATTTGATCTTTACGTATACTCACAAAGTTAGAAGTGTCAAAGTATGCTATGCAATAGGTAACTATGACCACCACATGCAAGATAAGAGTACCCAGGAGACTCTTATAGGTGTGGGTTGAAGTGAAATGTAGCGATAATTGATTTTAGTTTCTAGCAAGTACATTTAAACATGTTCTATTCTGTATTCTAAATTACTATTATATGTTATTCCATATTATAAAAACATTCCATTGTTTTAATGCAAATAATCTTATATAAACTAAATTTAAGTGTTTGTGGTATCATGACTTGTAAAAACTTCTATTTTCTTCTTATTTGGTTTCACAGTAACAATTCTTTGCTCAACGTGCAAATCTCAATTCTTAAGAAAATCCACTCTTTCACATTGTTTACCTTGTATTCATTATATGTAATTCTTTTTGTTCAGTAACACACCAGAATCATTAGAGATAAACAAGCTATTTAAGTATTAATGTTTTTAATGTTTTTTTTTATTTTATTTTTTTAATTGCTTTGGGAGATAACTGATATCTTCTTTGCTTTAATAACTGTTCTAATCTTTACAAGTTCTTTTATCTTTTTCCCCTCTAAACCTTCCTAAAAATCAAGTGTTTAATCATTGTAACACCTCTGAAAGAGTGGCAGGCAATGCATTTACATTTTATCGCAGGAGAAGATAGAATATAGTGGAGATTGCCTTTGTTCATAGGGTAAGACAATAACTCAAGTGTCTGGTACTCAATCCCTTGTATAATCTATATTGCTTTTGTAATAAGTCTCTGAGTGTGAAAGGGTATACAATTGCAGTGCTTTAATTATAGTTCCTTTGGTATGACTGACATTCCTGATTTTGTGTTTTCTAGAGGTCTTCAGCAACATGCTGAAACAGGCTCTAGCCTTGATTTAAATTATTGCAATATTAGCAGCAGGTTGTGTTTGTTTTATTCTGTCCCTCCAAAATGGACAAAAACTTGTTCATCATGTGACTGGAATACATAACTTGGCAGAATAAAGGCCACAAGACCCAGGCAAAGGTGATGTATGTCATACTACATCTACAGAACATTTTCTTGTCCCACAGCGTGTTTTCTTTAAATAGAATAATTGTGTGTAAGAGAGGTGCATGAGTTGCTCATTGTTTTTCTGACTCTGGAAGCTGCTGAAGAATCAATCAGCATTGTTACCTGTGAACATCTGCTCTGTAGCACATACATGGAGACTGACAGTATGAGAGGAGTCGGACTGTAGGGGCATGCTGGGAGTACTATATATTGCATTGTATTTGCACTATGTTTGGGTGTTATGCTGGTGTAGGTATTTGCTGCTGATGATTTAAACATCATCTTTTTCCATTTCATAAATGTGGTATAGTTAATTTTAGATCCCTTTAGATGCTGGGAACTGTGTGTTGTGCAGTACTGGACAGACCTTTAATGTGGGCACACTATGCTTCTCAGATCCTGTTGTGCTGAAATCCGCTGTAATTGTAGTTCTGCAAGCTTTTGAATGTGAAGAATTTAGCCTAGTGTTTCTTTAACAAATAAAGAATTCAATTCAGCATTTCTGCTTTCAGGCAAAAATGCATTCACGTGAGAATACGGTCTTCACTTTTAAGATGGATGCCAAGTAGATGTCTCCTTTGTGATTAGCAGGCTAACTATCCTACAGCCAAATGGTAAACACAGTACACCAAAGGCCTGTGCCTACTCAAATTAATTGTTGTGTGGATCATGAACTCCTTGTGGTGCAGATCACCAGGAATCAAGGAAAGTTAACATAGCACAGAATTTTTCTGTCACTAGAAGAAGGTACGTTTTCTGTCTATTCAGAGATAGTGATAGCTGCCTCAGCCCAGTTGAAGAGAATGTGATAACAGCAGTGCAATTTACCACATTCTTATCACTGTATGTTAAATCTTTACATTTTGTGCAAAAATAAATATTCTCAATTAAAAATATATAAATATATTTAGTAAGGTGCAACCCAGCTTAATTATTCTCTTAAAAAATGTTAAGTGGTTCATCTTCTATGTTCTCCAGTCACATGAAAAGTCTATGCATGGCTCAACTGTTCTGAATTGCTATTACTCTCCTAATGACATTTCTGAAAAAGGTTACTGTGTAAATAAATAAATACTTAGATTCAGATTTTTTTAAACTAATGCAGATATATATTTCTAATGTTTTACAGAGTAGTGGTGAAATGATTAACTAGTCACACTTAATGAAGCTATTTTTATGAAGCTTTCTGTTTCCTTCAAATTTCTGCAGTAGAGACAGAGCATGTCTCTAAAAGAGAAGGGAAAAAGGCACTGTTGTTTTTGTTTTTTTCCCTTTGCATTGTCTCCCACAGTGTGGAAAGCATTTACACATTTCTGTGCTTCTCAATGGCTATGATAAGGTAATATGGCTGAATGTGAATGAAGTTTTAATGCTTTATTTTTCTGAAGTGTAATTGACTTCCCGTATTTGACACTTGGTGACAAGAAATGGACTTTTTCTTTAGAGTCTGATACAGAAAATAGATTTTTTTTCATCCCCATTTGAGTAAAATTGTTTGATTCTGGGAAAAACACTAATGGCTGCAATTTACTCTTACCATAATTTCTAAAAGTTCTAATCTTCGTTCTTCCATTTATCTTCAATCTTCTTTCTCTTTGCTAGGCAATTTCTGATAATCTTATTACCAGAAAATTTTGCAAAATTCAGAATTTGGATAGACAACTAATAATTGAAGGCAAAAATTCTGCTTTTTATTTTTTATTTTTTTTTCAAAAGAGAATAGCTTTTTAACTTGTGGTAGATTGAGGCTAGACCAGCAGCTGTGTACCACACAAGCCTCTTGCTCTCTCACTACCTTGCAGCAGAATGAATGGAGCAAATTAGAAGCAAGAAAACTGGGCTGATAAGAAGATAGTTTAATAAAGGAAAGGAATGAAATGAAGGGAAGAGGAAGAAAGAAAAACAAAGAAAACTCCAAAACTACATCAAGTGATGCAAAATTAATTGCTCATCATTTCCCACAAGAAGACCCATAGTCTTCTCCCAGTATCTTGCCAACTTTGAGCCTCTATTGCTGGGTGAAATGAGGAGGGAGGGTTGTGGCACAGATGGAGAAACAGAGAAATCCTTGCTGCAGTGCAAGTACTGTTGAGCAATAACTAAAAGGTTGTGTTACCATTTTAGCCATGGATCTTAAAGGTGGTGCTATGTGGCTTTACTGTGATCCATGTTAATTTCATCAAAGCCTCACTCAAGACATCCATGAGGGATGCAAATTTTTTTTCCAACTCAGGACTGTGTTTAGAAGAATGAGAGGTTCAAGCAATGTGATGGAATATTTCTTCTATTTGCCATGACATCTCCAGGGACTTGGTTCTTATTCTTTTTATCTAAAGGCTCCTCTTCTCCTAGGATATGTTGATCATTGTAGTTAGATCAGTTGAAACCATTCTTCAGTTTTCTTTTGCTTCTCACAACTGATTCTGTTCACTCCGGAGATCTATGAGACCTAATTATGGACTCCAGAACATTTGCCCTGTGTCTTTCGTATTCTTAGTAGTCTATGTTGTGTACAAAGGCCTTACAGTAGTTCCGAGAAGTGACTGCAGTTTTCACACAGGTTACAATTTCTAAGTGATGGTACCTATCTGGGATTCTTATGCTGTTGCTTAAGGTGTACCATGAATAGTGAAGAGTATAAGACATTATATTAAGCTCTGTAGGGCTTAATAGAGAAAACATTGTGGTTACTGTTCAGATTAATATCGATCTTCTGTGAATTTACAAAAAGAAACATTATTTCCTTCAAGGCAGGCATATTTGCAGTATCTACTTGCTTATCTTATTCTTCTATTTTAAAATATGCATGATTTCCTTACTATAGATGGTTATGTGAGATTTCCCTAGGGGATCTAGTCTTGAGTGTATATTGGATCATCGTGAATATTAAAGTCTAGTGAAGGGGTCAGAGGAGGTTAGAGGGTAGCAAAAAAAAAAAAAAATCAAGATTTGAAAGAATTTTGGTTTTTAAAATGGGCAATTGTGAATACTTGAAATGTTCATCTTCAGGCTACAGTGATCAGCTTTCTGGTAAGTGTCATTAAATCTCTAGCATTTTTGCTTTTAATTAAATATGTGAATTGTTGCAGTGTGCTTCAGTTAATAAAGTAAGTCACTGTCATTTTTATGCAAATATAGAATGCAAATAACGTTAGGATTGGTAAATCAGTTGCACTATTTTTACAAAACAGTTAAAGTGAGAAATAACTTCAGAAAGTGTTTATGACTGTTTATGGCATTTCACTGAAATCTTAACATCACTACAGATACTGTCAACAGCATTTTTATGAGATTCTTTGATCTGCAGGGCTATTGTCTAGAGAGAAGTCATAAACTTGAAAACTTCTAATTTTGGAATGTTTTCATGCACTACACAGGTCACAGAATACCTGTATAGAAGTTTAACAAATACCATAGTCTATATTTTCCTTTTTCTGCCAATATATGAGGTCACTGATGTAAGATAGACCTGCAGATCTGTTTAATGTCATTCATGGAGTTCTTTGTTTTTAAGATAGGACCATGTGGTCCTATTCTGAAAGAAAGAAATATCATTGAGAATCTTACAGCTGATCCAGTTATTCAAAGAACGGTGATTTGAGATTTAATTCCTTTAAATAGAGGAACCTCACTCTTCAGTTTTATAGTCAATAATATATATTAGTTGTAGTGAGTATTAAAATTATCTTTTTAAGTATACATTGACTATTTAGACTGTCAATAATTGCTAGTAATGTAAGTAAATGCTATAGTTTAGTTAAGGGGATCTTTGAATGGTTAGGTTAAATTAAGAAGTGTATTGGTCTTTTACTGCAACACTTGGGTAGTTATTTCTAGTTTGATAAGCATAACATGGGTTACTGTTTAATTTACTGAACTTCACATTGCTTAAAGCAAAAGGGAGGGAAAATCAATTTTTAGAGATAATAGACTTACTTAAATTGAAATGAATAACGTATGAGCCAATAAAAACCTTCATAGGAATGATTTACTTTCAAGAGATGTGTACTGAATGTGATGGTGTGCAAGGGCCTGAAATTTCTTTTATTTGTTCACATAAGGAACCAGGTTTATTTTAAACCTACACTAACAGAACAAGGAAACTGTATAATCGTGGTCTCTTGATTGCATAGATCAGAGACCTAAATATGTGCAGTAAAATAATCTTTTTATGGCCCCTATGCCTGGGATTTCTCTTCAAGAAAGTTTTTGATTTACATTTCACAATGCATATGGAAGATATACATTCTGGTATAGTTAGTGGAAAGTGTGTGAAATTTCTGAAGTAAAGTATTTATTGAATCTTAAATGCTCCAAAAATAATCAAGGAGTATTGTAAATTCCAGATCTTACCTGATTATATAAGTATTATGATAAAAACAAAACAAAATAAAACAAACAAAACAGGGGTTTTATAGGTTTTGCTTCCCAATAGTTCATGCTTAATTTGATAAGATTTTTTTTTTTTCTAATTTTTGAAAGCTGTGTGTGCTACTCCCTGGGTTAGCCATGCCTTCTCACTTGGTGCTCAGACGTTGGTTCAGGCTGTGATCTGGCAATGCTATTGCAACATTTTTCTTCAGATTTTCAACGTACCAAAATTCACAAAACTGTGACCTAGTCTCAAAAATAGAGTCACTTTCAAAATTAGGGTAGTAGTACCCCAAAATTGGGGTTGCGAGTCCCCCCAAAATTGGTCTCTTCCAGATGAGGAGAGGCTGAGTAACCTGAGTCTGTTCAGCCTTGAGAAAAGAAGACTGAAATGTGATCTGATAAACGTTTATAAATATCTAAAGGGAGGTGGGAGGCAAATGGATGAGGCCAGGTTCTTCTGGGTGATGTGTGGGGATAGGACAAGTAGCAGAGGCCTGAAAAGGCTCAATTCTTGCTGAATCTACTACTTGGAAAGTCCAGTGAAAACTAGAAGAGGGTGATTGGAATACATCGCTGTACACATACTAGTATAAGGTACAAGTAAGTCAGAAGACCCCAGTAGAAGAAGAAATAGTCACTTTTTTTTAGTTTAATAATTTTCTTCACATCTTTCTCTTGCCTCTTCCTCAGTAGATCAGCTAAATCTGTTTCTGCTTCAGGTGGAGTAGTTAATGGGGTTGAACCCAAGTCCGATAGTGCTAAAATAGGGCCTTGGACTACAAAATTATGCATGTCAACACAGTCTTGAGAAAACAGATATCAAATACATCCCTGTTCTCTCACTATCCTTCACACAACTGTTAGGTGTGAAGTGTAGTATTTACTCACTTCATAAAGGATATTCATATGTAATTTCCCTTGAAATAATAAGTATTTGTCTTAATTGTTTGAAGTTAGGTAAGTGCCATTTTTATGTTAACTTTTTATGTAATACTATGTACCTCCCAACAATCCTTAGTTTAGTTTATCATTGTGTTTGTTGTTCCTACTCTGTCAATAGGAGAATAATGCGTGGTTACATTAATTTATGTTCCTTGGGGGCTGATTCCATTTCTATTCTTTAATTAAGGGGTCTGTGAATACTTTTGGCTTTTCTCTGCAGAAAGGGAAGTTCTTCTTGCTATTTCCAGCAGTCTGTATATTTTAATTCCTTGATTTCTCACCTAATATACCCCAAATACCTTTAGTTAAAGGTAAGACAGTCTGAGTGTTGTGTAGATATTACTCTGTTATTGTCTCAGTATTGTTTTTCTTCTTTTTTTTTTCCTGCTTTTTTAAAAGAAATACTTTCTGCTGTTCAAATTAACTTGGCTTCTATTTTCAGGGTAGTTGTTTATCCTCTGGCACTATAATACAGGACATCTCTCAAGATTTATAGGTAGGAAATAATTTGACATAGTAATATAACTACCATAAAAAAGTGAAAAATATTGAAAAACAGTGCTTAATTAATGATGGGGGAAATGGGGGGAAGAAAAAACAACCCACCAAATAGCTATGCAGTCAGTGCCATCTAATTCAGCAACTGACATAATTTCATTAACACTTGTCTCTATAGTTTATTGACACAAATAATAGAAGAAACATTTGAAACATAAAGATAAATGCCATTTTTCTGAAACGCGGGAGATGGGTAGAGAATGCTGAATGTTGGTTCATTGATTTGGACATCAGGTTGAAATTTACATGTCACACTGGACACTAGCCATGTTACTAACCACAGAAGAAGAATCACTTGGATTTTAATTTGCAAGAAAATATTTTAAATACATTTTCAATATGTATTTGCAACTATGGGAAAGTTAGTGAGAATCATATAGATAATTTTATTGAGAGAAAGTATCTAGATTGTAAGATCTTCGCTCAGACTGAGAAATGCATTTCTCTGACATTTTTTTTAGTTTGAGTTCTAGAGAAAATGAAATTAAAGCTGAGAGGTGCTGTAACAGCACAAGGGAATAATATTAGAGTTTTAGTAGAAGATTCTTTTCATAAAAGAGTGGATATTTCAGAATATCTGGTATTCCTAGTAGAAACTGCAATGAACTGGTACTTAAAAGATTTGATATCTCATGTAAGCATAATACTGTCTACTAAGGCTAAAACAATGAGGTCAGAGAAGGATCTATGATTTTGAGAAGTTATAGTGAAGTTAAGAGAATGCAGAGAAAAACAGAGCCTTATCTTGCCTTTTCTTCTAGGTTATAAATAAAATGAAACAGGGTAAAACCTCTTGAACAGAATTTTGGATCAAATGAAAAGCTCAACTTCTGTGAAGTTCTACCTGCTGCAGTAAGAATATCAACTTTGATGTGATGGGATACAGCGGTTTTGAAATATACTTATAGTAAAGAGGCCTTTTTCAAGGGGAGATTAACCCTGTTGCAGCTTGTGTTTTCTGTAGCCCTTCTTAAAAAGAGCTAAGTTCATGGAGAATATTTGAGGGTATCATTTGGGGTAGCAAAGAGATTGTGGAAGCTAACAGTACAGAAAGTCTAGCAGTTTAGTGCAGATGACATGCCTTTTAAAATAATCCAGTATTCATAAAGTAGAGATTGCTTAGTGTGGAAGAAGTGGGGCCTAATAACAGCCAGTACTGGGGAGTTGGCCTTGATGAGCTTTAAGTGTCCATTCCAACACCAACTATTCTATGATTTAAGGATTTAAGTGGAGGTTCCTGAAGATAGAGCCACACTCTTCACGGAAGTGCACAGTAAAAGAATGAGCAGCGCTAGGCATAAAATGAAACAGGCAAGCTTCTGATTAAGGAAAAACAAACAAACATCAGTATGTGGATATTTAACTGCTGGACATTTTGTCCAGGGATGTTGTGGAATCAGTTACCTTAAAGGTTTTCAAGAATCAGTTGGACAGAGGCTAAGCCACCTGGTTGACCCTGTTTTGAGCAGATAATAGAGCCAGAAACCTGAGGTCCTTCTGAGCCTTATGGATTTTATGCATTGCTTGCCTACTGAGGGCTTTGGACCCTTGAAATATAATTTTAATTTACTTAAAATCAAACTATTGGAAATATAAATGTTTACTAAGCTGATATATAGATATGTTTTACCACCCAGAACACTGGGAGGGGTCTGGAGCACAGGCCTTATGAGGAGCGGCTGAGGGAGGTGGGATTATTCAGTCTGGAGAAGAGGAGGCTCAGGGGAGACCTTATTGCTCTCTATAGCTACTTGGAGGGAGGTTGTGGTGAGATGGGGGCTGGCCTCTTCTATCATGTGGCTAGTGATAGGACTAGAGGGAATGGCTTCAAGCTGCGCTGGGGAGATTTAAGCTGGATGTTAGGAAGTACTACCACTCTGAAAGAGTGGTCAGGCACTGGAATAGGCTGGCCAGGGAGGTGGTGGAATCACTGACCCTGGAGGTGTTCAAGGAGCGTTTGGATATTGTGTTGACGGACATCGTTTAGTGAGAGCTATTGGTGATGGGTGAATGGTTGGACTGGATGATCTTACAGGTCTTTTCCAACCTTGGTGATTCTGTGATTCTGTGAAAGTATATAGGATGTAAGACAGGTACTAGACCTGGACATGAGGAGGATGAAAGAGAAAGATTGCTTATGAAATAGGAAGTGTTCTGTGTGATTTGAAGGCTTGCAAAAGGTGGTTTGGATAATGTGTATAAGAAGGTTGTCTGCCATACAGTCACGGATGAAAGCTTGCTCTGTTTTCTTATTCCTCTTATATTATTCAATTTAAAATGCCAATCTCAAGTCTGGTACCAAAAATTATAGGTGGAAGCTGACCTTTTAACTGTGTAGTATAGCTGATTCCATGTTCAGTCATCCAGAATGGATATTCATTTACTGATGAAAATTGTATTAGTCAAATCGCTGTCTGACCTCATGATTGTCTCCATAAAATGAGGGAAAAACAGAGCTGAAAGGGGATTCAGAACAGAAATATTTTACGCTCACAAAAGGAGAAAGGCAGATGAAAGTGGAGAAGAAAATACTGAATAGTGTCAAGATAAAGTAAACACTCAGAAGAAAATATACTTTTATGTCACATTTTAGAAGTTTAGACACCAAAGTAAGTAATATTGAAAGTATACAGATAGAAAGTTAACATAGAAGTACCTAAATAATTACAGCCTATTACAGTTGTTACTCTCTTCTGAGCCCATAATGTGAGCTGAGAAGTCTGAAGTTATCTCAGTGGGAACGAATAGCTTCCAATTTTTGCTTTCTATTCAGAAGTATTGACTTTTAAGCCTGTCAGTATTTATTTTTAGGTTAGTATGTAGCTTGATGTAGCCCTGAGGACAATAACAGGAAGCTAAAATGAGCAGGAGAAGCACTGTAAGTAAAAGTTAACAGAATAACAACTTTGACCCATGCAGTTCTGAAAGCATATCTAAGTGTTAGTCTTCTGGGGGAATGAAGATTAAATGACAGGATAGGTAGAAAAGACAGTCCTCTGATCACTGTAATAACTGTCCCAGATTAGCACAAGTTTTTGGGTGTACTCAAAAGTAATTGTTCAAAAGGAGTCATGGCTTTCTGTGTAAAATGAGGCTTAATTTTCTGCAGTGCTGTTCTTCAGTACTGTTTTAGGTTAACTTCGCTGCATCCTGAGACTCCCTTGCAAAATTTCCTTTTTGTTCCAGAAGGCAGTTTCCTAAAATACACTGGAAATATTAAGTAGAATGACTTGATTTAGTACATCACTGTCAGCCCTGGGATGTGACCACAGGTACTTTCTGTACTCAGAGATAAATACAATTCCAGAGTGGACTACTTGGTTTCCCAAGTTAGGAGTAACTGCTTTTGTCATACTGTCACCATGTGCGTATGTTCTTTTGCATCTTATCATCCTGATACTGCAATGGTATCTTAATCTTGCATCAAATATTTTGTACTCTATAAGTGCTGTAAATTGGTATTCTGTGACTTCTGTTTATCCTGAAATTATGATTATTTTAGTGGGAGTTATGTTAAGGTGAGACTTCTTTCTGGTAATTATATGCTATGTATTAGAGTCTTGTGTTAAAAGCCATGCAAAACTGTTTACTATGACTAGCACTATGAACAAATTTGGGCTTTGACTCTACTAACACTAATAGAAGGCGGTTGTTTCTTACTGCAATAATGCTCCTATACTCTTTAATGGACTATTATGTCCATTTATGAAATGCATAGACTATGTCCATTTGCAGTAGGATTGGGTTGTACACTTTCAGATTCATTTCTTTGTTCTCTGAATCTGCGATTGTTTTAAGCTTATTTTAGAACAACCAGCCAGCATAAATAATATGAGTTACTGTCTCTAATTAACCCTCCCAGAGATTGCAAAAGCAGATAAAAGGCTAAGTTCATCACGGGTTATTCTCTATAAATCTGTCTTATATTCGATAGTAAAAATGGACGAAAATGTGAATACTTTGGGTAAACGAGAATGATCCTGCAGTTTATAGACCTAGTTCCACAGAAAATTGGATAAAAAAAAAACCTATGAATGTCTGGCAAGGGAATTTAAATATCATTATCGATGAACTGAATATGTATATTCTTCAGCTGCAACGAAATTTTCCGTAGTAGACGTGTACTGTCGAAAGGGAGCTGCGCCCACCAGGGGGCGCTGATGGTTTTCCTTTCTGGGCTGATTACCCTACATGCAGATTAATCTATGGAAAAACCAAGCAATAAAAGCTACCTTGTAAACAAGAATACAGAGGAAAAATCGGTGTATTTTGAACCTTTTTTTTTCTTTTCTTTCTTCTTCTCAACTCAAAATTTATAAATGTAAAATAAATGTGTTATCGTAAGAAGAGATGTATGGAGATTGAAAGAAAGCTCACTGTTGTGAAGCTAAACAATCTTACTGTATCTTTTTAGTTATTTGCTAAACCTAGTTACTTTTTTAAACCTGTGATACATATGCATGAAGAGAAAATGAGAAACAGATCTATTTCTTTTCACCTTGAAATAGGAAAATAACATTTTCCTACAGTGAAGCAAGCATCTAATTCTTTTATGCAGTGAAGAAATGCTGTAATGTGCAGTAAAAAAAAAAATTGGCTCTACAAGTTTCCCATTATAGCCTGTGATGTAGTAGCTGCCCAGATTTGTCTGTTTTAACAAAAAAAAAAATTGTTTTAGCCAAATTTTTCCAAGTCTGGATTGGCAATACTGTAACCCTGTTCCATGACTCATCTAATCAGACAAACTGGGAATATCTGGTTTATGTCGTCTTGATTAATTTAGAAGCAAGTGAACTTGAAGACCAAATGTCAAAATGTGGCAGAAATGTATCAACAATTGTTGTACGTAAAGACTGCAGCCACCCACTTACATATAATAATTTATCCCAGCATTTAAAACCTGCTGGCAAAGTAGTTCTGAAAGTATAGATAGTGGATAAAATATGTACAAAAAAGAAGCAGTGCTGATATTCAGCAACTGTTGATGTGTTTACATTCTTTCTTGTAAGAGTGAACTCTGTTGTTATAATGCATTTGTATTTCTTAATTTGATTTTATAGGATTTATAATTAACTAGGCATGTATTTAATGTTAGACATATCAGACATATCAATTGTAACATTTAGTGCTGGAAATTTGATTTACAGACCAAAATCCTGACATACTGTGTGAAGTAACATATGAGCAACCTAATATAAATCAACATGTAGTACAAAACAACAGTTAGTTGTACCTGAATAAATAAAACAATTTGGTTGTGAGAAAGGAGATGCGACGCACAAAGTGCTCATCAAAAATGATTGCCTTTGATTCATCTTTCAACCTCAACAGTTACTGCTTAGCTATAGGGATTGTGGCATCCTTTTCCTGGGTGTACATTTGATGTTATTTCTATAAATGGTTTATCACAAATTAAGGTCTGAAAATAATGTCTGTGTAAAGGACAGAAAACTAAACTCCTGGAAAGAAAATCTAAATGCATCTAACTGCAAAAAACAAACAAACAAACAAACAAAAAAAGACAGTATTTCCAAGTTCAGCTGTTTAGAGTTTCAATCAATTTGATACTTTCTCATGAAATTAAATAGGTTTTGGTGTGTTTTTTCTTTTTCTTTTCTTTTTTTTTTTTTTTTTTTGTAATGGGATTTGTTCTCACTTGGTACTTTTTTAAGACATACTATGAGGAGTAAAGGTGTTTTTATTTTTTAAATATGACCAAAAGTGATGAGGTATGTGCGGTTTTTGTGATTAATTTGGGAAGTGTTTATTTATCCTATAAAAACTAAGAAGTTAGTGTTACAGAAGCTGTTAAATCTGTCCTACTGAATAGTAGATTCTGTGCTTTCTTTTCTTCTAAGATGCTGAAGTTCCTGGTCATTTTAAGGGCTTCTTTTTCCTCTGTTAGAATCATGTGCATTAATTGAATAATAAATGTTTCTAATCCTGACACTATTCTTTTCTGCTAAGTTCTTTAAGTTATGACTATTTTACTTTTTTTTGTTGTTGTTGTTTGATTTTCAGTATAAAATCTTTTCTCAAAGAACTGGCTGAGTTGTTATACCTGTTAGAAAAAAAGAGAGACATCAGAGGAACAACAACAAAAAAATCTATTATTTCCCTTTATCGTATGCTAAGATAAAAAATATATATAAAAAAAGACATTTATCATAAAGTAAATGAATAAAATTTGTTTGGCAAATTATTTTGTAAAATGCAATGCAATTTTAAGATGTGATCAGCTATGTTTTTAAAGAAGGTTCCTACAAAAACCTCCTTACTACAAAAAAGAGGCCTTTCACCTGTGAATACAAAAAGCTCAACTGTCAGGAATATGGAAACAACTGCTGATATGATATAGACAGCATTTTTTGTTGTTATTGTTTTGTTTTTGTGTGTGTAAATGTCCACAAATTGAAGCATAGGAAGTGTTCTGCACAAATGTGCATGGGAACTTCTTCACAGTGCAGTGACGGAGCACTGGCACAGGCTGTACAGAGACGTGGTGGAGTCCTTCTCTGGAAACATTCGAGATTTACTTGGACGCCTACCTGCACAGCCTGCTGTAAGGAGCCTATTTGGCAGGGGGCTTGGACTAGATGATCTTTAGAGGTCCCTTCCAGCCCCTAAATTCTGTGATTCTGAGACACTTAATAAGAAGGCCAAATTGACTTTTCCATAGAAATGGCAATAAGCCTAATAAAATTGCAGAATCATAGAATGGCCTGGGTTGAAAAGGACCTCAAAGATCATCTAGTATCTTACCCCCTGCCATAGGTAAGGTCACCAGCCATCAGACCAGGCTGCCCAGAGCCACATCCAGCCTTGCCTCGAATGCCTCCAGGGATGGGGCATCCACAACCTCTCTGGGCAACCTGTTCCAACGTGTCACCACCCTTAGTGAAAAACTTCCTCCTAACATCTAACCTAAATCTCTTGTCTTAGTTTAAAACCATCCCCCCTTGTCCTATCACTAACAACCTCTGTCAGCAGTCATTCCTCCTCCTGTTTATATGCTTCCTTCAAGTATTGGAAGGCCGCAATAAGGTCTCCCCAGAAGTTGTTTCTGTTTATTTTTTTTATTTATTTTATTTTATTTTATTTTATTTTATTTTATTTTATTTTATTTTATTTTATTTTATTTTATTTTATTTTATTTTATTTTATTTTATTTTATTTTATTTTATTTTATTTTATTTTATTTTATTTTATTTTATTTTATTTTATTTTATTATTTTATTTTATTTTATTTTATTTATTTTATTTTTTTAGTATGCTATTTTTTTTTATTTTTTATTTTTTAGGATGGAAAGAACAAGCTGAAACTTTGTGAATGTTCATTAGGAAAAGAAATTCTCCTGGTTTTCCAGCAGTTGAAGCTATGCTTCTTTGTCCTCAATGCCTTTTTGAGGGCATTGTCTGGAGTAATAATCCAGAGAGCATTCATTTCCTGAAGTAATCTACAATCTCATAATCTCTGTTGTTGGGAACATATGTATCATTTCTTCCACCTGAAGTTCAGTGTATTTATATGACCTCAAGTTATCTCCATCAGAATAGTCTGTAATGGTCAAACACACACACGCATATATGTATGTATATATATATGTATGTGTATATATATATATATATAGTGTAATACGATACATACGTACACATTTGTGCATGGATGTTGTAGGTACATACACATATATAATCCGTTCTGTGACTACGGATTTTTTGCTATTTTTTATTACTGACAGTACGTGAGATACTGACATGGAGGACAGGAACGTTCTAAGATTATGAATTTGAAGTCAAGATTTGCAATTTAAGTTTTGTAGCACACTTACAGTTTGTTAATAAAAGCACAGGCTGCTCTCTATGGCAATTAGTATCCGTTCTCTGTTTCCTGTGTCCTGCATATCATTAAAAGGGGAGCAGATATTTATTCAGTGCAATTTCATTTTGAAGATGTAACATTTTCTAATTCATAAGGCTGTTTAAGCATTCCTTAAAGAGAAGTGGTGAATATTAGAGTGGACTGAATAGCAGAGACCTTTTTTCTTTTAGTGTTCCAAATGAGATTGAAATGGAAATTTTGAAATTTTATCTTTCTCTGAAAATGCCCAAGTCCCTGCTGCAGCTTTGTGAAATTGACATTCCTGTCAGTTTCCCTGCTCACAGTAGCTGTGAAATCGACAAGAATGTCGATTTCACGGTGTAGCCCCATGAGACTGACAAGATCTGGTGCTCAGGGGCAGCTCCTGTGCAGATCGTGCAATTACTGACCTGGACCACCTATCTCAGAATTTACAAGCATGGTCTATGTCTGAACTCTGCAATTAGAAGACAGGGTTGTAATGGCATTTTGATTTCAGTGTACCACATGTCAATCTGATCCTTGGTTAGAGCTAAAGCTTCTTTAACCTTCTGGCTTCCATCTCCTTGGAAACTCTGGTGCTTTGTGCTCTGAGAAGCAAGTATTTACTCATGCCAGGTAGGCTTTCTCGGGCTTGTGTGATAACAACAGACAAAATTCCTTTCAGCAAGAAGCCAGTTTCCAGCATCTCTGTCTCTGAGACAAATGTTTGACATGATTGCCATTGAGTAGGAAATTGAATCTGTACTGATTAGAAGTATAGGAAACTTGGTATTTGCAGAATTAAGTGTTTTTAAGCTTATTGATACTGTATTATTAATACTGTATTTTTTAATATAGCTGAAAGGATTAATATAGATTTCTGAATGTCAGTCATACACTGTTAGTGTGAAAATATTTATCCCTGTGAAACATTTGATGAACTTCAACTAGAAAAAATATTATCTTGTAGTGTGTTTGGTAATCATTATCTGCTCAGAATTGCTTATCCTGAAGGGAAGGAGCGAGGATCCAGAATATTGTTGATTGTCATTGAACTTCTCCATAGTCCGGAACAATTGCTTATTCTAAAACGTACTTAGTTCTCTTTTCTTCTCTAGGGAGCCATTCTTTAACTAACAGTATAATGAAACCTCTGTGCTTTTGCATATTTTAACAAGATGGGCTCTTAGCTGCAGTCCCTTTGTACCTTTGGTTAAAAAAAGGAGCTGAAATATAGATGAAGAATGTAGAGTCCATGTACACCCTAGGCACTGCATTCTTCCTTAAAGACAGATTGCCCAATACAAAATAAATGGATCTTGGAAATGAAACTGATGTTTTTGTGGAGGAATTAGACTGTACCAAAGGGGAAGCTGATGGAATTTACCAAATGATTTAATAAGGGGAAAGGTTCTGCTGGCATAACAGTGGAAATTATGGAAAAACACATTTTTTAACTTGTATCTTTGCTCCAGAATGCAATTATAGGAAGTTTTTAGGTTTTACGTTCACTCTTAGTGGTGTAACATCTAAGCATTATTTCAAATCACCTATACATGAAGATTAGTTATGATTGTGGTGTAGTAGTATTCAGGAGTTTGTATGTTCAGTATCTCATTAAGAGCAAATGGATAGTCAGTTGAGTTCAATTTTGTTTCCTGTTAAAACGTGTGGCTCCGGAGAGTTTGTCAGAATGCATCAGAATTCTTGTATTGCACCAGCCATTGCAAGTACTGTCAGGGATTATTTATTTATAATTATTTGTATGCGTGTTACCAACATCAGTTTCAGGATGTAAAGAACCACAGGTTTGTTTCTCAACTGGTATGTAAAGTTATGGTGTTGTTAACTTCAAGTGAATATCTTCCTACATACAAGTTTAATTGAAATATCACAGAGCATTTGTGTATATGCAGCATCTTCTACAGTAGAAAAGGAATGTATTCTTTTTTCAAGTAAAAGCTTATTTTAAATAAAAACTAACAACCACTGAATTGAGAAGAAAATTTGCTTCCACTGGTATGACTCACTTGAAATTCAGTATTTAAATTTTTCAATGAGTTTACCTCTGCACTTTGATTAAATTTTAGTAACTTATCTATTAGATCCAGTTTTGAGAAGGAGGACATCAAAGGACTTTCTGTATAAATTTCTGTATAAATATTTCACAGCTTTTGATACAAAATAACTGAGATTCTATACCATGGCTTCTGAAGTTAATACTGGCCCAAGCACTAAATATTTTATCATTGTTTCTTTTTCTTTTTTTTTTTTTCCCCGGTATTTAGTAAACCATTATTTTAGCATCAGCAACACTATCCCTTTGAACATGCATATTGATGTCAAATTTATTTTTTCTCGATACAAAGGTATAAAAAGTTTTTCTCAGTAGACTTGAGCCCAGCCATCTTTTCCATTTTAGTCTGCATAGTTATATGAAAGTGTTGATGAAAAAGTGCCATTAGGTATGATGTTTTTGTAAACCCTTAAAAAACCTTTGGCAAAGCCTCTAGCTACAGTACTAAAGAAGCAGATAGTCACTTGGTGACAAAAATAGATACTGTCATGGAGTAGAAACTGCTCATGTTGCAAAGTAATAATAATACATATATAAATATTGTGTGCAATACTTATTTTTTTAAGCAACCTAATAACAGTGGACTATGTTTATTAGAATGTATTGTTTAATATATTAATATTCTCCACTGAGGGGTTATAAACATTTACAACATTACACAACTATTCAAGATGGTCAGGACCAAAAACTAGCAAAGAATTTTCTAAAGTTTAACATAATGACACAACATGAATGTTGTTGTCAAATGTCTGGGAACATCTGAATAAGGACGGGTTGAACTACTGCTACAGTTTTCAGGCTGTTCACGTGAATAGTTGTGATCAGATGCTTGCAGGCCTGTAACAGCTGTGAATGTAAGAAGAGCCAGCCATCTTTGAGCCATACTATTAATTCAGAAATGATTATCTGCATTGCATGTCCTGTTCCACTTCTTGTATGTCTCCATCAGTTGTCCATACGTTTATCTAGTGAGGTACCTCAGTTTGGTATAGAGTCACCCTAATCTCAGAGTGGATCCAGCAGAAGGAAAGGATGTTTGAAAACATAAGAGCGAAATGGAGACAGTAAGAAATAGAGGAGTTTCATACACATCAGTTTGGTGAAGGAATGAAGAAAGGCACGCCAAATAATTAGGGGGAATAAATTGGTTCCTGTTTGAATTCTTACAGAATTGCAGCAGGAGATCATTGGCTGAAGCTGTTACCACCCTCAGCCATCTGCCTTGCCCTGCATGTTTAATAGATATAGAACCCCTCAGGGCAGATACAGCTGATCTGCTTGTAAATCAGCTTTTGAATCGCAGTCTTTTTCAGCCCTGTGCATTAAGGAGGCAGAAATTCTGCCTAGGAAGGCAGCGGTGTTTGTCAGAGAAGGGCAAGATGGTTTGGGCTGGTAGCAAGTCAGCTGAGAAGACTGCCTGAGACTTGGCAAATTTGATATTTTAAGACCGAAAGCGAATAAAACTGTACTGGCGGTGCTGGAATCTGTTAAAGATGGAAATACTTGTTTTATCCAGAGTGTATTTTATCTGTTGGAACTGTTCACAGTCAGATATTTGCAAAGTTGTGAGTTTAGAATGATGTAAACCAGTAGTTTTGCCCTGTGCATTTATCCCCTGCATACTTCTTTTCACCACTTTCTAAGTTTTCAGCCCCTGGTTTCCTTGTTTTCCGTGTACATACATGATTGTCTATGGTGTTTATCTTTGATTTTTCCTACAATCTTTGAACTTCTAAACATATTGACCAATTTCAACAGAATTTGATAAGTTTCATGCATGAAATTTCTCCAAATTTATGAAAATTGGTATCTGGATATAAGAGAATCTCATGAGTGTTGCAGATGGATCAGTTTTTTTACTTTGAGTCAATGAAAGCACCTGCTGTCTCATCCAAACAATTAGGGACAGGCTGTTGAAGAGGAAGAGAGGGAAGGTGGTCAAAAAGCAAAGGTATTGCTAGGAGAAGGGTAGTATGGGAAATACAGAGGGGAACATCTGAAATTAGTGTGAAAGGATTATTGGGATGTAATACAAAGCCATAGGATGTAATTCATTAGGTTTGGTGCTTACAGAAATTACTATCTGAACTTTTTGTTTGTTTGTGTTTACTTCTCTGACCAGAAAGAATTTTAATTTTACGGGTTTTTTTTTGTTGCAAATGATGTGTTTCTATAGCTTAATATATTATAAAATGCAGTGTTAAATTTAATAGCCACAAGATAAATGCAATTTAAATTCTGCAGACAATAATTTTTCTAAAATGGTTGTAATTGCTGGAATGAAAAAAATGGTAGCAGAAGAATAAATATAGAGAAGAAATAATAGATGGAAGTGGAAGATCATTTAGAGTAAAGTGTAAAGTAGACAAATGCTTATTCAGTAAGGTAACTCAAGATTTTGTAAGCCTTGATACAATAAGGGAGAGAGATTGAAAACAAAAAAAAGTAATAAAAGCACTTTGAAACAATTGTTCAGCACATCTGCAATTGTAAGTACTGTCTACTTTGTTTTCTGTCTCAACAAATTATATGACAAAACATTCACCATTACAGAATTATGTATACAGCTGTAACTGCTATAACTACTTTGCAGACAAAGGATTTCTTTGACAGTTTCTTTTTCTTTTTTTTATTTTATAGCATACATGTAGCAGTTTTGAGCAGATCAGGAAGCTCATTAGCTGTGGCAGAGATTCACAAGGCTATTGTGGCACAATGTATTTGGAGTTTGCATGTTCAGTGTTAGCTTAGACTCATTGCTGTAGTAACTGCAATACACCTGCTGACATCAAAAGCTTCTCTTACTGTAATTTCCTTTGATGACCCTATGTTGATGTGGACATATTTCTTTGTGAATATGCTGGCTGTAAGTTCTGTTATCTGTAGGACGTTTTGACTGCAGAGGAGATGGTGGTGCAGAGAAAGTCTGTGGATGAGAGAAACAGAAAATTTGGGATATGAGGGATACATAACCAAAAGTGAGAGATCATAAGATTATTCAAAAGAAAAAATCTGTTCATAGCATCATACTATAAGCATGCTGAAAATAAATAAATAAATAAATAAAACATTGAAGGAGCATTTCAGCTGAAGGATGTGTTTCTACTGCCAGAATGAGCTAATAGATGCTTCATGTTATTGGTGAGGACTGGGAGAGTGAGGGAGAAACAACTACAGTAAGAGTACTTCAAAGTCTGTAGGGCTATAGTAAACCTGAATTAACACTGGAAGCTGGGTTTTTTTTTTGTTTTTTTTGTTATTATTTGTTTTTTATTTTGTTTTTGTTTTCTTCTGCGTATGGTTGGTTTAAGCTTAATACCTCTGTGGAATATTTGATTTTATACACATTTGCCTTGGAGCTATGAAAGTTTTGTCAATTTTTATCTTTTAGCCTGATGATAATAGCGATAGGATCCTTCTGTGTAAACGACCTTTTCCAAAGAAAAAAAGTGTTAAAATGACTGCTAAAACTAATTTCTAATATCTACCTAATGTATCTTCTAATTGTAGCCTATAGCATTTCAGCTGCACTTTCCAAGCAAAGTAAAACTGATATTTCATGCTGACAAAGTATACAGTTATTTTCATTGAAGCTCCTTTATGAAGTCCAGGGACTTCAATAAATTAAGCAAGAGGTTATGGATGATTAACTGGTTTTATATCACTGGGCACTGAATTGAAAATGTACTGAGCTGTATTTTCAGGTCAGCTTTTCTGGTTGTCTGTTAACAAATCCATTCCTGAGCAGAAAATATCAAAAAAGCAAAACAAGAAATGAAAAAGATACTGGAGCGTGTAAGTCTGAGCTGTCCTATTATCAGTGCAATAGAACAGTGAGAAGATTAAGACAGTTGAGCTCTCTCACCCACCTCATTGTGAACCACACAGCAAGGATCTTGGAACAATAACTGAACAGGAAGCACACTTAAAAAGAGTTAAATGTTGCCTTCACTGCAGTGAAATATGAGTTTGGCCACTCATGAGTATAAAACAAAGATTTCACTGAGAGGGAATATGAAGCAGGATGATGAGTCACCTTTGGAAGAACATGTAAAAAATAAGGATGGAAATGATTAGCAAAATATTGAGATACAGAGTAGCTGAAAATGAAATGGAAATTTAATAGTATATATATGTGTATATGTGAGATGTGAGGGTAAATGCATGAAGTTTATATGTTCCTGGCCCTAACAGTGAAAGTTACAACATGCATTTGTGACAGAAGGAGGAATTCTGAAGAGGAATGGAAGATTATATTTATTACTTTATTGTTTTCTGGCTGATGTAGCCCAAGTTTCTTAAAGAAGTATTCTATCTTTGAAGTATCCAATAATGGATAAAGAATAAAATGGCAATGGGAGGAATTATAGTCATTCCTTTGCTTTTACTTCTCTTCAAAGAAAGCTCACAGACATGGAAATAATTAAATATAAATAAATATGCAAATGATAGTTTGGGGTTTTTTTTGTTTTTGTTTTTGATTTTTAATCAGATGCAAAGAAAGACAAATCCAATTGTGGCTTCAAAAAGATCAGTCCTCTTATTTTATTAAAAACAGAAGTTATAAGATTTTTTTCTTTTTGGTTCAGTGAGAAATAAAACTTGAAAAGATATTGTAAATGAAACAATAAGAATATAAAATAGTTCTTAAGTGCATTGTTCACAACAAAAGCATGATAGCCACATACTTATTCTGTCCAAGAAAGATAGTATTCTTTCTTCGGGGGGTCTGAAACTTTCCCACCTTATTGCAGAATTTTTAAATGTTGTTGGCATTTGAATATTCTATTTTTGAAACTATAATTGGTGGCATTGGTGTAACAAATAGATGTTGGATTTCTGTAGTCATGTCTCTTGTGATGTAAAATTTCATCTTCAAAGTTGTTCAAAGAGGTAACATACATATTACGGAAGAGTAACTTTTGTATTATATCCATTTTATATTTATTGCTACTGTTTATAAATTGTTATTAGAAATCATAATTTATGATTTGTTTACAATGAAACTACATGATTAGTATCTTTGTTCCTGTCCAAAATCTTTTGCCTCACTAAACTCAAGTTAATACATGACACTTTGAGATTGAGAAAATGAACCATAGTAGCCACTTGCTAGCTTTACAGTTTTTATATTCCTCTCATTGCTTGTAGATTTCTGAGCACTTGAAGGTAAACCAAATAGTTTCTTCTATAAAAAGTTACCCAGGTATGTGCTGTAAATTCAGCACATGGCTCAAAGTGAAGCTACCACACTGAGTGCACTCAGGTAGTCCCCTTGCACAGCATAGAAGAGTGTCTCTACGTGATGGCACAGTCCCTTCTGTGATAGCCCTTCTCTCTTACATGATGAATGTTTTCATGCCTATTTTATTTATGGAATTTTTTCCTCTTGTTCACCTATTATTTCTCTAAAAGTTTACTCCAGCACATCATAACAGCACGTTGCAACAGTTTTTTCTTGATGTATGGATTAGTATTTGTTTTGTTTTGGATATTCAGAAGCTGACTGGATGTTTGCTCTTTTATGTATACAAAAAAACTTTATGCATCATTTTATTTACATTTCCGATTCTCAGCCTATAGCATGACCATATGCAATTAATGACTGGAGGGGGAATTCCTCAGAGTGTCAAGATTTAATTATCATATCACTATCACCTAAATGCAGAAATACTCTTAAGTAATGTTTGGGACAAAAAGACTTGGCAGGGTGTCTGACAATGCTTTGCAGACTCTTTTTTCCCATTTGACTGTAAAGGGAGATGTATCTTTCCAGAGGATGTTGTCAGTGTTGTTGATTGATGCCCTTAGTAGAAGAAAAAAGTCCTCTGATGTTTTTGAGTATTTCTGAGAGGAGTTTATTTTTCTGCTGGCTTTCCTTAAATGAATAGCAACTGGATTATGTCAGTCACAAGTATTAAGGCTAAATGCATCATTTTTAATAAATATTAACATAGTGGTTTTTTTTTAATGAGCACTCGTGTTATTAAAAAATGTAATCTTTGCCTTCTGAACTTTACTTAAATGGCTGTGTACTTATGAAAGGCAAAGTATCGTGAAGGTCTAGCCTCTGACCACTTGTTTTTAATTCTTTAAATATGAATTGTCTAGTAATCTGTTTAGAAGTGTTGATGAGGAATATCAGATAACATGCTTGCATAAGCAGGCAAAATTCTTCTGTTAGAACTTGCAGTTCTATAAGCAGAGAAATTATACCACCATTGCATTAGGATTTTTTTAATAACTTTTTATTTAGAATTTGTTATTTACATTTGTTTTGTTCCTTCTGGGCATCACTTCTAACTTTTAAATGAAGAATACTGAATCACAGAATAATTTAGCAATATTTCATTATATTGAATTGTCATATAGATTCACGACTAGATGATACCTGAAATGATATTAATCATTATGATGGGAATCTTACATTGGTGTGATGAAAAATGATGGTAGCTGTTATGGGTATTTTCTCAGGGTACTTGTTGAGAGCATTATGAGTAAGTTTTGCAGACTGACAAAATCCATTGCCCAGGTGATTGGGAATAGTGGGAGATTTTGACAAGTGGCTTCTGGCTCAGGGCTGTTTTGGGATAAAGTTATATGATGCTTACTCATCTGAAAGCATACATAGTTGATTGAGAATGTCATTCACAAGCTGAAAAAAAGGATTTCTGTGGACCTGCTGAAATGTTCTCAGGTATTTAAAAGTGTTTCTTATATTTTGGGGAACTGAAGAAATGGAGCTGAATTGACATGACATTATTTTGTGGATGAGCACATTATTTTATGAATAGTACAAGAATGGCAATGGAACAGATAAATAACAAGTTTTTGATAATTTGGTACATAGATGACTTCCATAATTTCTGATGTTTTAAAGTAGCTATGACTAATTTTCCTTTCAAAAATTGACAAGTGAGACTCATCTGTTAAATCTACATTCATTTCTGAAAATCTTTTACTGTCATGTCATAATAATAGCATTTGTGTGCATTAACATATTTCAAGAATTCTAAAACAGATGAAGAAAAGATAATAATAAGGTTGTTCTGAAAGCAAGAGAAGACCTGCCTGTCATATCCAAGCCTACTTATTAGTTTAGTCAAGACAGATTAAAACTGATAAACCATGCTGATATAGTAAGAGAAAAGAGAAACACAGCAACTACTTGGCAAATGTAATACATTTTATTAAAAAAAAAGGTCTAAATGATATATTTATAGAATAACACATCTGTACTGTTAAGAATCATATTTTCATAATATTTTGAAAGTGCTTTCCTGAATGCATCTGAATATTGTGATAAAATACAATTTTGGGAAAATATTTATTTTAGTCTTGAAAGAATTAAGAATCTTTTCAGACCCTTAAAAGATCGTGGTGAGTTGCATACAGAGATATCATTCCATTAATGTTAAAATAACATCTTGGCTACTTTTATTTCTGATAATTGTTTATTATCTATAAAATGTGTTCTGTTGCTTCAGTCCCGGAGCAGCATGTTAGTATTCTGAAGTGTTACTGTTTTTTAAATACCTTGTGCAGAATACCTTTTGCAGTTCACTAAACCAGACCCAAAAGATTCAAGCAAATCATGGAATATTTTTGCTATGAATAAGCTCTTAGCAGAAACAAATAAGAATCAGGGAGGAGCAACAATATTAGTGGGAATTGTAGAAAAAGAAGAGAAGGGTGGGAATGGGGCTTTCTCTGTCATTGAGAGTAAGCTACTGCATTACAAAACTATCATCAGTGACTGCTGGTTAACACCTTAGAGATTGACCTCATTCATCCACCACCTGAGCTGATTAGTATTTCAGGGACAGAGAACTGCATTAGTGTGCTTGAAAACTATGGCTCTTCTATGTTGTCCTGACTTTTCTTCTGATGCAATCCTCCATGTTTGCTTTTTGCTTGAAATAGTCTCTTCTGCTGTACATTGTTGAAGCTGCTTTCAGGTTTTAATTATTATTATTATTTTCTCTTATTTCTGGCAGTGTTCTCACTGAATGTTCAACCTCATTTCATTTGCAGGTTATCTATCAGTCAAACTGATGTCACTCTAAGAATTTAGTGCAGGTGGTTCTTTCTGAGAAAGAAAATGTATTGAGTTAGTCGTTTGTCTTCTGTGGTACAATATACTCTTTTCTGCTGTCCCCTTCCAGTACTTCATGGGGTTTTGTTTCCTTCATCCTTTGTTGTTCTCGTTTTGTTTTTTCTCTTCCTCTCCCTCTCTCCTTTTCTTATGTTGAGCTTTTCATTATGGAATCTCTGCCTCACTCTCAATTTAAAAAGTTGCTTTGAATGGATAACCTGCAGTTTCTGTATTCTGCAGGGGATGCCATACTGTGGCCACCAGATGATGTGGCTCGTGTCTGTTCTACTGCTGGCTACAACAGAGTTATCTGTTAGATCTACTGCAGTTTCACAGCCCTTCTATTAAGCAGTAAAACCCCAAAGGATTGCATTTGCCACATTTTAGATAATGCTTCAGAGTTTTTGGAGTCATTAGGTTCATAGGTACATTATAGGTTCATAGGTACATTAGGTTGGAAAGGACCTACAAGATTATCTAGTCCAACCATCCTCCTATCACCATTCCTACCCACTAAACCAGTAAACCAAATCCCTCAGCACCTCGTCTAAATGCTTCTTGAACAGTATTGGAATAATGGTTTAACTTAGTGTGTCTTGGGAAGCAGAATTGTCAGGTTAGTGTGTCTGCTCCATTTACAAGATGGCTTTATAGTTCTGAGATTCTCTGGAGAAATGAGTGGTTTTAATACAATTCCAGAAGAGAACATAGTACTGAGTGTAAGGAAATTCAACTCTTTTGATCTATGTGATAGTGAATATAAGCTAATTACATGAATTAACATGTTGCAGTGATTGATCTATTATTTATGCAATAATTATGTGCTACAGTATTTAATGCAAGTGTAGCAATCGCATGTATTTTATGTACCACATTTATAGTTATTTTTCACCTGAGACAGCTTTCTCTCCTGTGTAATTGTGCAGGCGTTGGAAATCCAAAAGTCACCTAATTTTCTTTTATCCAAACCAAACACAAGAGCAAACATAACCCAACAGTGTGCTGAACTGGATGGTTACACAAAACAGACTTCTAACAGACTAAGCAGTACTTACACAACACTCCCAACTACACTGTGTTTTCAGTAACTAGAACTTTTTTTTAAAAAGCTTACATTCCTCATCAATAAAAAAATAAATAAACCACACAGTTTTCTATTCTTCTTATTTGAAACTGTATTATCTGGCTCATCTTTAGGCTGTGTGGGATAGTTTTGAGATATCTGCGAGTTTGCTTGACCTAGCTGTGAAGAAAAAATTATATTTAAATATTTTATATTTTCTCGCAGAAGACATTGGGGGTATGAGTGCAAACAGCCAGTGAGGAAGAGCATGCACTGTCAGCTGTGATGCCACTGGTATATTGATGGTATCCAGCTCAGTGTCTGCTTTCCTGAGTATAGACAATGTGGTCTTTCTTCTTGTCTTCCAGATGTGCCAGTGTCTGGCCAAAATTCAATAGTGATGGAAAACAGAAAGTCTTGTCTCAGGACAAAGCAGAGTTGGTGGAAACTGTTAGAGGGATGGAGCTAGAAGAAATGGAGCTTCAGTTGTTGGCTCTTATAGTAATTCTTATCTTTAATTACTAGGTAGCAGAGGTAATAAATATGCCATTTGTCCCACTGCAGATCAGCAAAAGTTTGAAGAGCATTATCAAAGGTCCACAGTTTATTTCTACTGATTTGTTACCTGACTTTTTGGTCATCATTGTAGAATTATTGACATGCCTGCCTCAGCCAGAACTATAATGTCTTTCTCAGTGTCTTTCTGTCTTTGTGACCATATTCTGCAAGACAAGTATGGTGTTTCATTACATTTCGAATATGATCATCTTAATTTAAAAAACATGACAACAGTTAGGGAAATAGAAATATTTCCACTGTGGTAATCCCTGTGCTAGATAGGCTTATGAAAGAAAGCATACAGATGATGCAAGACTCACGCTTGAGAAATGCTTGTACTGCTATTTCTTTTAAAAGAAAGCTGTTGGAAGGTCGAGCATTACTGGAAATGTTTGACATAAAATTATTTGCAGTTTTTATTCTTTGCCTCAACTTTCATTTCAATAAAAGGTGAATTTCCACTGGCCTCTTGACAAGCCAGTTAAAATTAATCCTGCCAAGGGGCTGGTAGACTAAACTATATGGATGCAAATAGATGTGAATGTACCCCTTACTGTGAAAAATGATTCAGACAAAATTAAGTTGTTCTTTAACATCTTCTCTGGTTGAAAAAGATCTCTGTTCTTGCTTTAGCTTTAGTGAGCTGTACTGTTGAATTAATTATTATTTACCTTAAATTGTTTTTGTAAAAATTCATTCAGACATCCAAATTATCAGTGTCATTCAAAATAGGTTTAATGAAGGAACATGTAAATGTCAATGTCATATGAAATTCAATATTTTGGCAATATTTAAGGAATGTCTGTTGTACATTAACCAAATGTGCCAGGAAAATACTATGGGTGGCTACTCTTTGCTATGAAAAACAAACAAACATTAAAAACAAAATGGAACCTCTTAAATAAGAACTTCTTTCTTATGTCCTGAAATTCTAAACAGATTTTAAAAATACTTACACTGATTAAAATGTGTTTTGTTCTATTCCTGTGAAAAAATTTTCTTCGTTTTCTTTATGAATGCTGATTTTGAATGAGGTCTAAATTGCATATTGAAATAAGTATAGTGGTTGCATAAATCACATTGGAAGTGGAACTGATTAAAAATATTGATCAAAATTTCTTTTTAAGTAGCGAATTGTTTTACTTAAAACTAAATTGTAAAAAAGTTTCACTGAGGATTAATGCTGAAAGACTTTCTTTTGATACCTTCTGACTTTCAATGTTTCTGGTTATTTTCTGGATTTTGCCATTGTAAATTTCTGCTTTGTTTATTGCTATTATATCAAAAGTACTATTGTATAATTATTTCAGTTGCAGTAATACATTATGGAATTTGATATAACAAGTGAAATATTCTAAGTTTTCATTTATTAGAAACAAAAATAATCAAGATATTCTAATCAGTACTAGATTCCCTTTATTATAAAAACAAAGCTTTGAATGGAACTACCTAGATGACAGCTTGTGCCAGAACACTTCAAATCACTATTGGCATGAAGCTACTTTGTTTATATTGTCAGTCAGTCATTGCTTAAGTAGGGGTTGGCTATTTGTAGTGGTTATTTGTGAGCTCCAGGATTGTTTTGCCTTGGCTTCTCAGTAGGGCACAAGTGAACATGATACCAATCCTTTTCAATTGTGGTTATAGGCTTTGTCATTTAAATCAAATGAGAATATAGTGTTGCTTCCCATCAGTGGTTTGGACAATTGGGAGACCACAAGACTTGCTCTCTGAAGTTCATTTACCTTATATCATGCGAAAAACTGAATCCTGGACTCTCCATTTTAAAGACCTTCTCATCCCCACTGGCAATGCTTCTTCAGTCTGACCTGCCAGAAGTTTTCTGTAGTAAACAAATACTTTTCCATGTCGTTAAAGGGAGGATAAGCAAGAGATGGAGTCTATGGGCCAGATCTCTATGCAACTGTCTAAGATAGTGAAGTGTGCTCTGATGAAAATTGAAGAAATTCATCAGTAAAGGCTTCCTCCTTTGCTAATTCTAGTCCCAGCTTAAAATAGGAAGATGGAGAAACTGAAGAAAGATTTCTATTTTCCTTGCTGATTAAAAGTGAGAGATTTAATTGTGAATCCATTTTCTTTTTAAGTGTATACAAAGAGTGCTACTTTCTACATTCCCAGATTGATTTTTGTTGTGTTTTTTGTTTGTTTGTTTGTTTGTTTGTTTTTTGACTGTAGGGTAGAATTCTACTAAACTGGAAATGATACATGTAGAGGTGGAAATGCGAATTCAGGGATGTACAGCATCAGATTCCAATTGTTTTTGTATACATCTAACAGTGGAAGCATGAACAGCAATGCCAATGGTTTACAGGCTGGTTCGGCCTGGATGATTAGGGTGTGGGGACCCACAGACCCACACCCCGGGGAATGGGAAAAGGGAAAAAGGAGAAGGGAGATGGAAGTAAAAACAAAACAGTGGGAACAATCTGAGGAGGAAAGCTAATTTACTAAACAAGATATCAGAATGCAAAATAACACAATATAATACAACCTAATTAGAATTGAAGCTATTAAATAAAATAAAATTAGCAGGAGAGAGTGTCTGAAAACCAAACACTAAATGCTGAAGGCAAGATGGCAGCGAGCACCCACTGCTGAGTCAATCCAAAAGGAAAGAGCCTGTGTCTCATGACGCGTGAACAGTTTTATCTTTTCCTCTGTGCAGGAAATGGAAAAAACACAAAGCAACACAAAGTTCTCTGGGGTATGTAGTTCTTCTCATCTGAGACAGAAATACCCAGAACTATCGATGATCCACAGAGCTGGAGCTTTAACTCTTTAACTCCCAATGCACTACATGATGTTATGATGTGGAATACCAATAACAAAAATCATAAAGCCATGACAAACAGGAAGATTTCTTATTGTTTTTAGATGCTTACAGAAGTGCATTGTCTTCTTCATAACACTGGTCTTGGGAGCCTAAAATGGCTTGTAGGAGTGAAACTCTGTAGAAGAATCTACTTAGGACAATCTTTGCATCAACAGTCAGGAGCAAAGATCAGGATAAGGTGAAATTCCAATATTTTGAAGGTGTTAGTGGAAAAACAGAATAAACTGTGTTGTCAGCTTCATAACCTGGAAGTCATAGAAAAATAATAGAAAAAGAAATGAAATGACCTTTGGCTAGTGTATTGCAAAGGATAACTCCAGTTTTGCTTTGGTTAAAGTAAATAAATAAAAGTTTCAGGAGTGGAGCATAAGGCCTTCTAGATTAATGGTTGTTTTCTGTCTTGAAGCTTAAATCCTGCATGCTCCAATAATTCATTTGGAATTAAGGTAGGACTGGAGGCGGGCTCTGTTTATGTTTGTAAGAAAAATTATTTAAAGCAGAGATGAGTGTTTAGCATAATAAGAAGCATACAAGTATGACATACAGAGCAGCAGAAGTGCCTGGAATGCAAACAGAACTGCTATATGAAGTAGGTATTTTATTTTACTTGATTTTTTTTATGAGAGTGACAGAGCATATTGGGTCGGTGCTTTAGTCAACAATCTGTGACACATTAATGCTATCTACATCAATGTCTGTCCTGATGGAAGAACGCTGCCTTCAGAAATTCATTGTTTCAAATAAAGAGTTGTTATTTTAATGGTGCATCAGAATTGACTGGAGGCCAGCAAGAACATAAATTAAGATACATTACCACGTTTACACTCACGTTAAAATATTTGTTGGCTTTTTTAGCATTGAACTGAACAGAACAACTCTGAGTAGTTATAATCTCTATAAAGATGATCCAGGACTTTTTCCAGCCTTAAACATTACATTTATCAATGGAAAGAAGAGACAAAAATGGCAGTATCATATAAAAAAATGTAGAACAACTATGAGAACCTTTTTTGGAAGAGAACTTTCACCATATTTAGAACTTTTTCAAAAGAGCAGCTCTGGCCCTACCGTGAATGGTGTGAGAGCCTTTTAGAAGCCTGTGAAATATTTTCACACCCCCTCATCCTGAGACATTAAACAATCTTGCAGTTTTATAAGTGCTCCTTACTTGGTCCCATGTTCTATCTCTTCCCCAAAACAGGAAATAAATAATTACTAACAACATCCTCTTCAAGAACAGTCAACTGATTACTGGAATATGTTCTTATTAAGCTGAAATAGATACCTTGATACCTTTTCCCCTTCCTCTTGTGGGTGAAACTTGCCTATAAAAATTCACAAAGAGTCTGGCTTAGTGTAGCATTATTAATAATATGGAAAGCATCTGTTTCTGTGCTTTATTACGCTTAAAATTCTTATCTCACTTTTTAAGACTTTTTTTTTTTGTATTGTTGTTATGGTAATGTGTGAAGATTGCAGCTGTATATGTGCTTTTTTGGTGGTTGTTGGTTTGTTCTTGTTTTCTTTTTTTTAACCACATAGGATATTCTTAATGAAAATTTTTACAGGATGAGCATACATAGGAATAACACTAAATGGAAGAAATACAGTAGCCAATCATGCATTAAAACAGCACATTCTTATTACCCCAAGTGAGATTCTCTCTTTATCTTATTCTGTCTTTTACTTAATTGAACTTCTGGCCTATCACTGTAAAAATACAGGTACCAATTTTCTAAAGATTTGAGAGTTTTAACAGTATTCCTGTCCCCTGTCACAGAAGCTGTTATTAACTTAGCTTTTTTTCTCTGTTTTTCACAGTGAATTATCTCATTGCTCCTCAATATAGTCACTGAACTGCTCAGCTATATCTTCACTAGTTTTTCTAGAAAAGAATACAGTGAAGGAGAAAAGAGTCAGTGTTCCTGGCCCTCTTACTGAATTGAGTTCTCAAATGATATCTTTTCATGCTAAGACTGATGCTTTTCAATGTAACATAGAACCTTTGGAAACCTAATTTTTAATTTTTTTAATTTTTAGAATGTACTACTACATCCACTGTTTGGATTCATTTTGAGAATGCTCTTATTTAGGAACAGACATCCCTCTGCAAAACATGAGCCAATTATTGAGCAATCTTTACGTTATTATATACGTTTTTAGTACTAAAATTGCTGCATGATTGTTTTATTTTTTTCCATTTTTTAATTAAGAGACTATGATAAATGTAATCAATCAGGAGAATTGCCAGATGGCATGTAAACTTGCCTACTGCTCAGAAATTCCCATCAAACTTACAGCTGTCAGGAGCTAGGCAGCTTCTCAAAGCTCTGTTACTCTACTGAGAAGAAAGTTTGAGGGATCCAGGAGAAACTAAAAGCATTCAATACTGAGGTGGAAGTGGAGTAATCGAAGTTGAATTAAACAATGCAGTTCTTCTTTGGATTTGTTGGATAGGTTTATACCTGTCTGGCTGAAATATTAAAAACTTTTTGGTGTTTTCATTTTTTTTTTAATTGTGCATTCACATACACATTAGTTCTATTGCTCTAACAGCATGCGTAGCGTTCCATGTAATATTCTGCCAACTTGTCTGATAATTAAAGCTATATGTACATCTGAAATCCAGGTTTCTCGCACATTCAAAAATTCACTTGCTTTTCTCTTGAAAGAAGAGTTGACAAAAAAAACCCACAAAAATGTGCATGTTTTTCATATACAAAGTCAAATGTAAAAAGGTATAATAGAGGTCAGCCTACATCACTACTCTATTGGAATACTCTTAGTTATTAATCAAGCAGGCAACAGCTGAAAACCCTATTTGAAGAAATCACATCTGTTCAAGAGGGGAAAAAAAATAAGGCATGTGCTTCAGTTTCATTTAAGCTGTAATTCATCCAGTGGTTTACATCTCTTAAAAAATATAGAACTTTTCACACTTCTTTAAAATACAAACATTATTTGTTTTAATACATAGTATGTTTCAAATACGTAATGCCTTTTCTGAAATGACTCATAGGTGATTGATTTTATAACTCTTTATCATATATCCTTTCAAGTTTGAATTAGATTATATATTAACTACAGATAACGTTTAAAGGAAAAGTTATGGAACTGGTATAAACTGATGACAGAATCCCTGAAACTGTTTATACCGCTAAAATGAGGAGGGGGAATGGTTTTCTTAAGCACTAAAATAAAGCATCACAGGCAAGAAGACCTAGTTCCAGGGTTTCAGTGGCAAGAAATTAATTCAATTTTAGTCTTGATGTGCTTTTATTCTCACAATTGATGGATTTTGTTTATTGAAATGGATGTCTCCCAAAAAGGGTATGATTAACATGGCATCATACTGCCAGTCTGGCTGACAATCTACTGTGTATGTGTAGTGACTACTTGTGTATTTTATTTATTGTCTATTCCAGTAGAACCTACATACCTTCTGATTTTCCAATTCTCTGTGACCTTTCCCTGTCTGATAGCACAGTCAACAGTCTGCCTTTACATGCTTTCTGCTTCATTTGGATCCTTTAATCTCTGGTTCCCTTTGTAGACATAGGTAAATGAAAATGTACATACATACATTATCTGGAAGACATTTTAAATAGGTAATCACGTGTTGTATATTGCAAGGCACAAGCCTCAATCAGAACATGGAATGGTTGGTGCCAATTGAATAGCAGCTAGTTAGTGGTTTATTTACTTTTCAGCTAGAACCAAATGGAATTATAAACAACTTGAGGTTGTGCTTTATGAATACACTAGGTATACATAATGTGCCTCTTTTATATGTTAGTAAAATATAAACATCATTTTAAGAATGTCCTGACTTAAGAGCAGGGGACTTTGTTTACATTCTAACTCAGCCACAGTATTCCAGTATGACCTGGGAAAAACAGTTCTCTGAAAACCCCAGCTCTCTTTGTGCAAAGTGGGAGTGATTTTGCACTAGTATAAAATCCAGTTCTGATTATTAGTTGCTCATGCATTACAGTGATGTGGTCGGTATAAGTGTGCTTATTATTTTTTCTTTTGGTGTGGTGTATTTCACATATTTTGGGCTGAGTAGTCAGTACTCCAAAAAGGACCATATACTCAAAAAAGTGGATTTTCTCCTAGATGAAATTGAGATACTGGACAGCATATCTTGACAAAGCAACTGGCACTTGTGTTTGCATGCTTGTTTTTAATAGATGATCTGGAGAAATAAAGATGAAAGAATAGACAGCACTATCTGAAGTAGAAATGTACTGAGTATTTTTGAAGGTATTTTTTGTATCAAGATGCTGATGCATAGAAATAAAAACCTTCTCAAGTGTTTTTTTTTTCCTTATTATTATTATTCAAGTAACAGTGTAATTTCTTCCTAATTTTTGAGTTGTTCTGTTGTTTAGTGATCCTGTAGGGTCTGAATAAATATTATTTATTGCATAAGCAGAATTATTAAGTATTGCTAAAAAAATTAATAGTGTATTCACTTAGTCATTCTGTTTTGTTGCAGAGGATCTTGATGACCTACGAATGGAAGGCGTAACAAGTTTGATGTCTTCTGGAAGCAAATTCAACCAGAGTAGAAGTGCTCATCCTACTGAACCTCAAGCAAAGGTCACATTGAATATCTGTGCAAGATGTGCCAGGTAAAAATCAAAACCACACTATGCTATCAAATATGTTATTTTCTCCAACTTCTGAGATATGTTTTGGGCCAGGTGATGACCTCTTACTTGCTAAGTTTAGAAAAAAATGAAATTACTTAGCTACTGGCTACCCTATGACCTCAGGCATCTGGGTTGTGCAACTTAACGTTTATGCTTGATATGTCGCGTCAACAATGAATCAAAGAGTGTAGTTAGTCTTAGGCCTTACTTCACAGCTTGAAACTATTTTAAGCCTTTCTGTCTCTCAATTTCATTAGTTATTTGAGCTTCTGTGGTTTTTCAGATGAATCAGGGAATTTAAAGGTTCAAATCCAATTTGAAAAGCACCTGTATAAATGGAGATTTAGTTGCACAGGTGCAGTCCAGGACTTCAAATAGCTGCTTCTTAGCACTTTATAATCTCATCCTGTTTCACCTCTGAGAAATAATTTAATCGGGTTGAACCCCTTTTGATTTTGACAGCTGGAATTAATTCTTGCATTTACAGTATGGGGGCCAAATAAACAGTTTGGTGATCCTGTAGCCAAGTCAACTTGAGAATGCAACACTAACAGAAACCCCTTAAATTTCCTAGATGCATTCTTCTGTGTAGACAAAAGCTCATTTGGAGAAAGGATTTAAGCCTTTTTAAATGACAAAACTAGCCTTCTCACCCTTCTGTTAATGGTTCAGATTAACAAGAACAATACAGAGGCATGCCAATTTTATCTGCCTGCTTTGCCAATGGCTGCTCCATTGTATAGTTTGAGAGGGGATTAGCCGCTTGTAAATAAAAAGCAACCTGTGGTGAAATTAAGTCAAAAGTTTGGCCATATGCCACCCTACGTTTCTACTTTTTTTTCTCCCATTTTGCTTGAAAGTTATTACTTTTTTAAAGGCACTTGTGTAGAAAGAGGGGCTACAAAACATTTTCTGATGCTATGGGAGCGTGAGTATAGTCACACTAATTCATCTGCACAGTAGCTCAGCAAAGTCATGGGGCCACAAACATCAGTTCCAGTACAGCCAGAGCAACAGTGGCTATAGGCCTTGTGAGTCCAAGCAGTTTTACTGTTAGTGGTGCAGCTATGTGCTTTAAGAAAAGACCAAACATGCTGGTTGTGTGATGCTTCCCATTTCACTGGAAAAAAATTTGCATGTGTTATAAAACATTTCGAAACAACTTGCTACATGCAAGCATGACAACTTTTTTTCAATTTCATTGTTTTAACATGGACTCTCATGTAAAAAGGTAAGGAAAATTGAAACGTTCAATTTTCTACATGGTCTTTTAGAACTTATAGTTCTTATAAAGTATAGACCTATATAGGTCTTGTATGGATTAATATGAAAGTTAATTAAAATTTAAATTCCCTGAAGTAGCCACTAATAGCAGGTGCCAAGATGCCATATATCCTCTCAGCTCAGCACATGAGAGAGCAAATAACTCAGGTCTTGGTCCAGTCTTATCAACCTTAGCTATTGTTGTATTGTCCTTTATCTGACTGCTACACGATGCTGCAGTCCAAAATATGAATTCCAATAGAAAGATCTCATAGAACACTCTTTTCTCGCATCACTCTCATAATCAGAGAATGCAGAGCAGTATTTTATGCCATCTGTAGACCTTTACATCACTCTCTACCCTATTCAAGAACATCAGAGAGGAATTGGCTGATACCTACTTGATTCTTTTTGCTTTTCTGGTTGCGGTTCAGCAATTTGTTTAAACTTCTGATATATGATATTCTGATACCTTATCAGTAGCATGAGGCTTAAATTAGAGCTGGGTATTGCTGTTGTATTCATTTGTGGGGAAGCTTCATGATGAAGAAATCTAATCATTCTTTTGGACCATTTCTTCCTTCTTACTCAGTTCAAGGACACCTATCCACTCTTCTTAAAGACAGTTCTCAGTGCAGTTAGCTCTGCTTTTTTTGGTTTCTTCATAGTGAATTTTCTGAGTGACTTCTAGCAACAGCTTCCTATTTTTTTCCTGTTTCTTTTCATGAGCAATTCACTTTGCTATTACTCAGTGATATAGTCATTGAAAATACCATGAAATGAAGCTAACATCTGAGCATTTGGATCATCTCTGTGAATGTTCCTTAGTGTTGGCAATTATCTCAATTGTTATGTGAAAACACATTATTTATATTAAGGTCATAATATGATATAGTAGTGCATTTATTTGTTTTAGAAAATTTATTTTCATTCTTTCATATTGTTGCGTGTGATATACTGTGGTCCTTCATTGTAAGCACATTTTAATAAAATTGAAAAATTAGTCAGTACAAATTGTTGTTATACATACTTTTAGCTACAACTAAACACTTGTCTTTCCTCTTAATTGTATCTATTTTTTCATTAAGGAAACTGATTTGAAATGAGTGGGCCTATTAATGGCAGTAGGTATTCTGTAGCTAATGAGACCTGTCAAATCCGACTTATCAAGTCATGTTTACTGAAGGTATTTTGTTTGTCAGTAGGAGGAATATGACTTAGCTCAAAGTTGATCAGGAGAATTGTAAATGTTAGAAACATGCATCTTAGACAAAAGTTTAATTTTACTCTTGCATATACATAATCCTAACTCTGTTGAATTACTGTATTTTTTTAATGCTCCACCCTGTTATCATTGTCCAGTCACATTACCTCCAGAAGCTTCACTTCCTTGAATATTCTGTGGCTCTACTAAGATGGATTTGTCATGCAGTGTTTGACATGGTGTTACAGAAAGATCTTCAAAAAGAATGTCCAATAAGAGTGGCTTTAGGTAGGATAGGGCTATAAATCTGATTTGTTACAAAGCAAATTTACCACATTTAACATTTTGAAGAACACCTGGAATGATGCTGAGACTGCATTTGGTAAAACATCCTCCTTTATTTTCAGTCTCCAAGAAAAGAATGGAAAATCTTTTTCAAGAATTGTAAGACATGAGAGTGAGGACTTTTTTAATTAAATCAAGTGTTTGAGAAACTGATATCTAATCATGAATGCTGATGATTTCACCAGCCATCTTAAAAAACAAAACAACAAAAAACAGATGGAGTTCACAGCCCAGGTCAACAACTTTAATAAAACATGTTTTCTTCCCATCTAGGAGATGATGTGGTTCCTTTCAAGCTATCACACTATGTTACTTTTAACAGCTTATGATTTAAAAAATGAAAGACAAAAAAACAACTCTGAGAAAAAGAGTAATAAAAGTAGACATTAATTCTCCTCCTGGAGTATAGATAGGTTTGTAGGCTGGAGTATAGTTGTGAGAAACAGAGAGCTTACTGTTTTCTGTATAGATGTTTCACAAACGGTGAGCAAAATGCAGATGGATAACAGCTTTGAGAGGGTTTTCAAATGGGAAAGTAGCTACAGGACAATGTTATTCCCATAGCTGCTCTTGGACCACATCACACATTAAACAGCATATTATGTCATCTAAATAAAAGGGTGACATCATTAACAAGGTAGAACAAAGCAAGATTTGTAGATGCAGAAAAAAGGGGCTACAAAAATAACTATTTAGAATAATTGCTTTCTGCAATTTTGGCAGGAAAATTAGCAACGTCCATTTTAGTACAGCTCACTTGAATTTAGGTAATTTGAGCAAGTTGCTTACAATAAGAATTCCATCTTCATCTAGGGGCACAACTTGTTGGACTAATGGACTGACCTATTCTATAATAAAGTTCTGTGATTTCTTTCTCATGTACAGGCAAAACAAATTGAGTTTCATTTTCAGCTGATGAGTCATCAGGCACCTTCACACTTAAGCAAAACTCACATTTGTTAAATAAGGGTGTAAGTGACAAATTGTAGAACTGAACAGTACCACATTTTCTCACATCTTGTTACGTGTGCACGGAGAGTTTTGCAAGATAATAAGATAATATTGATGTACTATGACTATTTGAATGAAGTTTAAGCGTTTTTTTGTGGGTTTTTTTTTTTTTTTTTTTTTGAAGGACCACCCATTAGCCTTGTATGCCCACTGCCATGCTCAAAAGTTAAATCTTGTTCTGGTGGAGTCTTGCCAATGCATTCCTGGAAGTAAGAAGCTTTTTGTTTTTAATAGCGCAAGGGCTGCATTCATTCTTCTTAACATCAATAGAATACAAAAAAGGGGTTGCATGTGGTTAAAAAAGAAATGGGATTATAGAAAACATACTGTGCCACAATCTTGAAGGCTTCTGAACAAGAATGTTGGGAAGGAGCAGTTGTTGCATACAAATTTAGGTTTGAGATGCAATATACCTAGTTAATTTAAGTTTAGTTGGAGCACAATCACAGGCCTTTTAAAATATTCAAGAAATCAAATATATACGTATATATATATGTATATACAAAGTAAATCTCTGAATTAAATAAGTAATTACAGCTTTTCTAATCATCTCCATTGGGATGTGTATTAAAGGTCAGGTTTAGTAGCTTGTGTTGATAATGTATAATGCACTTTGTGCACGCTACCATTTAAGAATGCTCTCTGAAATATTGGTTTGGAAAAATTATTCAAAAATTCTCACATCAGTTTACCTCACCTGTGACAGATTTATTGTTGCTCTACTTACCATCTGTATCTTTTAACACCTTTGGATGGTTTCTTTTCCCACCAATCTTCAAACTAACTTGTTTATTTACTGAAGCCAATCAACTTTTCTTTAACCAGCTACACTTCTTTTATTTACATTTACTTGATTATCTACAGTATGATGTCTGCAACTTCCATGTGTATTTGGTAGATGTCAAGATAAACTACGTGGTACTTGTAGTATGTAGCACACATTACATGGACTTTAAGCATAGCTTTGTAAGGATCATGACAGTGTGGAGGAGGAGAGAAGTGAAGGAACCAGACAGAGAAAACAAATCTGCAACAGACACTAATTTCTATGAATTTGATAGAAGTTGCAGAATAATGATGTAGAATAAAACTTTTATCTGATTTGGCCTTTATAAATCTCTCTAGCAAGTAAATGAAATAAATTATTTAGTAAGTACATTCTCTGGTGTTCATCAATCTTGGACATTTAAGATTCCTAGAAAGTAAGAGTTTGTATGGAGCTACTTTATCCAAGTATAACATAGCTGTAACAATACTAACGAGACTTGAGGTCATTAAGAAACATTTGGTGGAAAATTTGATAATAAACTTTGCAGAAAAGAGTACCTGGAACTTGAAAAGTGTATCTTATTTAACTATCAGAAGCAGAAAAGCTGACAGCTCAGAAGCAGAAAAGCTGACAGCTGTATTTAGAGAATAAACTTCTGTTAAAGAAGGAAAATTAATTTATATACTGTCCATAGATAATGCTGATGAAACTTCAGACAACTACTAGAGAAATGAATGAAAGCATATGACTCTATGAGGAACATTATAAATACTAACAAAAGACTACAGTTAGAAAGATGAAAACTTGGGAGGCTTCCTTAAGGAAAAGAAGGAAGACTACTGAGCTTCTCCAACTTCAGATGTGCACTAGATCCCTTTGTTATTTTTATGGTTAGGCTGCTCTCATTGTCATTATGTTCCCTGCACAATAGGATGGGTTCTCCTGTCTTGTCCAGGTATGTAACCTCCATGGCTGGGGTTGGAAAGCTACCAGGGAATGAGTGCTGCACCATGCAGCTCTGGGCTTGGGTCTGATGAGGTGAGGAGTTTGTGATTTTTAACAGGTGGTTAAGGTTTGTTTTCTGCTGAATTAGACCAAGTCATCGCTATAGGTACTTCTTTCAGCAATCTGCTGTTCAGGAGTGAGTGTGAAGTCTTCTATGCTGAGCTGTTTTGGTATGTTACTCCTAAAAACGTGACATGTAGTTGAAAATGCTTGCTTTACTAAAAGACATTAAAACTCTATGGACTGTTTTCTCTTTATTCTGAGCATTTTTAACATTATGTGGTGTCTCGGTGAGCTAGTAAAATGCTATGCCTATGCTGGACTCCTTGTGCAAAAGTTCCTTAGCTTGTCAGTTATACAGCAGAGCATATGCAGATGACATTTTAAAGGCAACTTAAATATGTTTAAATAAACTAGAGTCATCCTTTCAACTGCAGTGTTAACATAAAACAAGAGGTGATGGAAATAGAACTTGATCACTGGAAATAAGAAATAATCTGCTCCTAACAGAATCGGGCATGAAGTACTGTGTATGACTTAAAATCCCCCTTTTTCTCCTTAGACTTTGATTTCCTAATTATGTCTTGTGGATAGTAGTCTAGTTAGTGAATCCTGTGACTAAATGTTAAGATTAGAGAGGACTGAATTCTAATTTCTGTCATCACAATATATTATGATAGTATCTATTTGGAAATCTAAATATTTAATTTTCTCTTTAGACCTGGCCTACAATTTTGATTTCTTCTTTTCTTCATAGCTTTTTTTTGCTGCTCCCCAGAGGTCTGTGCAAGTGCAGAAGGTGCATCAGAATGTTTCACATCTGAATATTTTATTGCATTTCCCATGAGGTTCAGTTCTGTAACCTGTTGCTTCTTTTTATTGACTTAGTTTTGAATCATTGAAACCTTTTATTCCTTACTAGCTTTATTACTTCATGGTAGACAATAAGGGGTTGATTTTTCTTTTTGTACATTTAAACATGCTTTGATTTGTCTAGAGTGCAGCCTTTTACATAGATAGACCATAGAAATGTTACAAGGAGCTCCCTAGGATTTGAATTTTGCTTGTTTGTAAACTGTTAAAAGGTAACAGCTAATTTCTCTCTAGTCATAAAGCAAAAAAGCAGGAACTGTGAAGATATCCTGTCAAACACTTTATATTGAAAATTAGTTAATAATGTATAAATGTGGCAGAAATAATAACCTCTCAAGCTCTCTTTATAACCTAGTTTGGCCCTGAATACTGTGATATAATACTGCAGAATGGATACAGGTGTATGTGTGGTTTTGTATGTGTATCTGCATAAGGAGTAGGGTTAGTATGCCTGTTTAGGTAGTAGCCAGCTTAATAACTCAGTCTTTCTGTCAGAAAATTTCTACTCTGTTAATGTTCCTAAAAACAGAGAACAAATGACTTCAAAGCTGCAAAGGAAAAAAAGTTTCTAAATTTAAGCAGTAGTTACAGATGACGTTTTGTGAGGAAAATTCTCAGACTGGACTTCAGATATTGAATATTAAGAATTCAAAGTCTTCAAACATTACTAAAAAATTTGATTATGTATACATATTTATTTCCTGACTCATATGTTAGCTTGCTGTCTGTGGACTATTTCTAAGTGGCTGTTCTACAGGGAAAGAAGTGCTAAACATTCCAGATGAGTTGCGCTGATATTTTTCATTCCTTTTCCTTAGTTTTCTTCTTTTGTAGATGCAATTTTATTGGATATTCCACTGGAAAGAGATGAATTTTCCTTGTGTTTGTTTGTGCTAGCTTCACAGACCTTGTCCTAAGTCTTCAAGACAGTCTTAATGTTTTATTTACATCTTTTTCCTTTTAAAAGTGGCAAATAACAAATGAAACTCTGTATAATTGTGGTTTACAACTCCTAAAGCTTTCCACTAATTCTGGAGAATTACAAAGAAATAAGATATTTTTCTTTCTCTAGAACTTCTTATAAGGTAAAGAACAAAAAACAACCAACCAAACAAAAAAAAAAAAACCTGATAGAACCGTGGAAAGAAAAAATGAAAATCTTGTGTTGAGAAAAATAGTCAAAACAATTAGCCAAAAAGATGTTGGTGTGTTTTTGGCTGAGTTGAACCTAGACAGTGATCTGTTTGCCCAGGCTTGATGCATAAAAAGCCAACTAAAGTCTCCTCTTTATCTTTGGTTGATTTAGTAAGTGTTAAATACTGATAAAATAAACCATTTCATCTTTCCTTTTCTTGCAGTGGAAAACCACTTTGGTGTCTTATTCATTCTTTCTCCAAATTAGAAAAACAGTAGAGAAGAAAAGAACCCAGTAAAATGTTTTTACTACTACTAGTGGTTATCAGAGGCAAAAAATACAAATGAAAGTTTAGGAGTAGCTAGATTGTCAGAATAACATGCCTGTTTGTCTCTTGTGCAAGTATTGCCAGCTCTTTCACTGGCCATTGCTTCATTTGAACATCTGACGATATGCAAAACATGGAGCATCCGTGTCATTTCGAATTACTGTTTTTGAGTTCCTGGATTTATTACTGACTTCTAAAATGCATAAGCTATTATGACTTTTAACCCCAAACTTTAATTAGTTTTATGGAAAACTCCCAGGGAATTTGTGTTTTAAAGGAGTGGCAAGGTCTGTCTATTTTAAAATCTAAACTGTGACATAAGAAAAGAACGATATAAGACAGGAGAGATATCAATGGCTCAAACAGAAATCATAGGAGGAACTGACTTTTTTTTTCCTCCTTTTTTTTTTCCCACTGGGTAAATCCACCAAGAAATAATATCAGACCTATCTGATATTCCAAAATATTGTGACAATTACAATACTGTTTGTTACTGAGAATTATGTGAGCTGTGAAGAGACCAATATTTACAGATGAAGGATATATCCTTTTAAAAGGAACAGTGGATACGTGTGTGCTTGCACTGCATAGTATTCTCAGAGATAACTTTATCATCTGCTTTTGATTTAACATCTGTTTTGCTTCTTAAAAGGCTGCGTGTGAAGGGTAGGTTTGATTTTGACATAAATAACTGTATGTCTCTGCAAGGGTAAGGGAAGAGTTCTGTTTGATAAAAGATTTTTCCTGTTTGCACGCTTGGAATTTGTACAGCAGGTACATAAAATTTGCAGGTGAACTGGATCTTATACATGCATACCTGGTGCACTGATGGAACTGCTTTTGCAAATGTGGCAGGTAGTGGGCCAAGTTCACACAGAGAGCCTGACTGCAACTACCAACAGGGAGTGTCTGGTTTTGATTCTGAAAGAAAAATACTGTATAAGATTCTATGAATGAATGGTTCCTCACTAAGGCATTTTTTTCTAAGAACGTTAGTTCATCTGAAGCTATTTTGACTTTTTTTCTCTGTATCTCAGGCTGCTTGTAAAAGATAGAACTGGAATAACAGGGTTGGTATAACTGTAAACTTAATAAATAAATAAATAAACTGTTAAGAAATCTTACTGAGAGAAGGCTTAAAGGAATTCTTAGTTCTTTCGAATGTTCTAATCTTGACTTGCAGTAGCATAAACAATAGGAGCATATTTGAAAATGAAATTAATATAACTGTTTGCCTAGTCCTGAAGATTATTATACTGTTTACCGCCTTAATGGAGGGTGATATCTATTTCATTCTGTTTTAATTTGTAGAACTGACAAAACGCATTTGGCCTCTTCCAATAACTTAAAAAGCCCTAGCTGTTCCACACTTCTTTTCCCTCTCTGATGTGTGCCTTGCAAGCTAATTCTTTACTGTGATGTTTATAGATTCTTTCTGTTTGGTGCTATGCTGTGATGTACATCAGCAGTAGCAGTTCCTTCTAGATGTGAATAATACAGGGAGAAAACCAACAGCTCATGAGCCTGGGGGAACCTGTTGTTCATAGTTTGAGGCTCTGGATAACACTTTAATGTGGATCTTGAAGTCACACACACACACACACACACACACACACACAACTCTTTCACAAGTCCTGGAAAAAAATGTTTCACAGGGGAAGAAAGAGTGTTAAGTCTGAAAAGACTGACAAAGACTGTAATTTTTCTCCTGTGAGATAATAGTTTGAAGCCAGCAGCAGATAAAAGATTGCCGTAAGAATGGCTTAATTCCCCATCTTGTAAAAGGATTAGATAATTCAGTCTCTTTATAGATTCCTTACTCTGGGAAATATATTTCCACTTTCGTTTCTCCTCAGAAATAGCTGCAGAGAGTACTTATTTAAATGCACAAAGACCTGCATTCAGGCATCATGAGAAGGCAAACTGCACACAGAAAAGATTATTTTGCAGGCTCTGTCAATGTGTAAATTTGCTCAGCAAGTGAATATTCTCGTTTTACCAGCTGAAAGCATTATGACTGTGAATTATGTATTGGTGATATGGCAACTTTCCACAAAAATCTTTGAAGAGTAGCTGGAGAAAAGTGCTTTTAATTCACACAAAGGGAATGGAATCTGTTTTTTAACTATGACTTCTATGAATTTGCAAACTGTTTGCAGTTTGTCTGCAACCACTAAGAAATAATGTCCTTGTGTGCAAAATTAAGAGGTTGTGATGCCACTACTATCAATGAAAATTGAATAATTAATGTTAGACTGTGCCTTAGATCAGCTTGTAACTGAATGCTGTCTATCTCACATAAACAGAGCCAGTGGCAATAACAACAGACTCCTGCCTGTGAGCTTTGCACCACTGGTTTAAACTGCATTTATAAGAATTACAAATCTCAATCACAGAATATGCTAATATGTTGCTATGCTTTATTTCTTACACATTATTCCTTATACATTAAATATCTGTATTTATTCATGTATTCTTAGAGCTTAATTTTGGAAATGTCTGCCTTCCTGTATGATGTTCTGCAGGATAATCCAATAGTCCTCATGCTTCATTTCTCTTCAATGCAGGTACCTCATGTATTTTGGTCTATAGTGTAAACAGACACTATGACACTGATTTTTCAATACAAGGTGCCATGTTGCAGATCTTTCCCATTGTTATTTAAAGCTCAGGAAGTGCCACTCCCTTTACTTGATGAGTTCACAGTCCTCTGTTGCTTGTCTCCATAGATCTAAGACATTTTTCTTCTGTACTTGAACTGAAATTTGTATTAACTTCTTTTGAAACCTAGTCTTCATTAGGAAGCTAGAGTGTGTAGATAAAACAGATTGGGGGTTTCACAAACAGAAGAGTACTTTGTCCATATATATACTTCTAATAATACTTAATGTATTTTTTTCCATTACATTAACTGGCATAGTTTATAATAATGGAGAATTCATGTATTTTTTTATCTGTACCTCTGAATACACTAAGAATCTTGCTGGAACGGTTTTAACATTTTTATTTTTTGTAAAAGACATTAGTAGAAAAAGTAGTATAGGTCAGAAATTCCTGGCATTATATTTAGGTGCTGGAGAAGCACTGGATTTTACACCAGTAACTGTGTGCAGAACTAGTGAAGACAGTAAGTCAAGGTACATGAGATCAGAATTTGGATCGGTATGTTTGGGAACACTAAATGAAAAAAGCTCATCATATTATAGGCAAGTCAGGACAAATGATTATAATGCTTGAAGTATTGTTATGGTGTGGTGTTGAGGTTGCTAGGGAAAGGTACAAGAAAACATTCAGTGTAACCTAAAAGCAGGTGGGGGCTTTCAAGACTTTGCTTGTCTGACCACCGTTGCTATAACATCCCTCACATTATGACTATATATTTGCTTTAGGGAAGTTATAATTCAGTATCACAGTGATATCAGAGAAAGATGTCAGATGAAGATGTAGTGTTTAAAACAACAGAAAGGAAACAGATGATTTGAAGAAAAGAAAAAAATTCTCATATTGACTGAGATTTCCTTTGATTGCCAAAGAAACGCCATCATAAGTTTCTTCTGTGAATAAGTTTGTGTTATTCTTCAATCTTACAAAATGTGCATTATGCTTTTTGAACTGAATGACTAGCTACTTCAAAAAATAAACTAACTTTAAATCATTAGGATTTCTTTCAAGAACACAGTTGTTTGAAGCAATTTAATGAAGATAAGCCATTCAACAAATCAAAATCTTTTACAGTAAAATTCTAATGCAAATGTGACACTACATCTGGTTTTCAGAGCTGGAAACTATTCTTTGTGATTGTAACTTTAAAATGTACACTGATCTTGGGTGAATCTGAAAACAGTTTTACTGTTCTTTTTGCTGAAAAATCTAGAGGGTTTTTATTTTTTTTTCTCAACTTTCCTCTGCTTCTCACTGTGTTTATCTAAAAAAAGTCACGAGTCTTCAGAAAAGCATATCAGGAATTTTCCAATGACATGAATGTTCTTTAGGAAATAACAATTTATAGTAACTGAAATATTTTACAGAAATCACCCAAGTTCAACCAAAATTAGCTGGCAGAGAGAATGGCTGGAGCTACAGACTGCAGATGTGTTATTTCTTACTCTCACCACGGGTAGTGCCCTACACTGTCCTGAAGTCTCTCAAGAAATTTTTATTACTGACAAAGATGGTAGAATCATTTGCATTGTCTGGAATTAACAGGATTTCAGGGTTTCTTCTCAAGTAGAATTGTTGTTCACCCCTAGGGAACATCAGAATCTGGGAAGATTAGATCCATAAAAAGAAGTCACATGATCACTTACCAGAATCTGAAGGCCAACACATACAGAGTGATTAAGAATTCCTGCCTTGTAGTTAGTTATTTGTGTGGTGACTAGAGGAGAGCTTGTCCAAAAAATGCAATACCTGCTTGTGTTTAGATTTTTCTTTTTTCTTTTTTTAATTTGGAAGGGATAGGATCATAATTAGAGGGTTGAAGTTTTTAACCACTATATTTGTGGCATATGGGCACATCAGTTTGTCAGAATAGTATTAATATAAATACAGTCCCAATCCTTCTGTCTTGTGAGCCACCACCCTCCTTTGAGGTTGAGTTCCCTCTCCTCAGTATTCCATATGACACTGACAAAAAAAAAATTCCCAAGGAAAGCCGCTACCATAATCTAACACAAAGTAGTTTGTAATATACTTTTATTTAGTAGTCAACAGTCAGTTATCAGAAACATTTCCATTTCTTTGTTTTCACTTTACTTAATTTCTCCTCAGTAGAGCCAGATGTCAGAAACTGCCTATGCTTTACAGTGTTTTTAAATTTCTATAATCTTCTCTGATGTGGACCTTGAAAGTAATTTTCTTTCTCTCTTTTTTTCCCAATCTACTAATATTTCAAGAATTTTGTTCACAGATGAACGTTTTTAATTTTATTATCCTGCCATAACAAGGAGTATAATTTCATTTACTGCTAATTTTAAGACTGTCACAGGACAACAGTGCTGATATAGGAAACAGTCATAGTGTATGCTAACTTTAGCAATTTAGAGCAATAGAGGAATCCTTAGAAACGAATTCATCTTAATCTATATGTGTAGTCATGTACAGAGTCAAATTGCCTAGGGAGGTGGTTGAGGCACCATCCCTAGCGCTGTTCAAGAAGGGTTTAGATGAGGTGCTAAGGAATTTGATTTAGTAGTTGGGTAGGGATAGTGATAGGAGGATGGTTGGACTGGATGATCTTGTAGGTCCTTTCCGAACTTATGAACTTATATAAGCATACCTATTGCTGCTCTTAAAGCAACTCTTTTACCTGTTAAAAATCAGTTTTACTCAAGCAAAAATAGTTCCACAAATTTCAAACTTGAAAATGTGTACCATATTTAAGTTTAGAGTAATAAAAATTTCAACTTCCTCCAGTGTTTTCTGTTACTTTTATCTACAAGTTATAGTTTGATTGTGATGCCCTGCTGCCTCAAAACTCTGCAGCTGTATTAGGAAAGATGCAGATGGAGGAATCATAGTATCTCAGGTATTACTCTCTCCTTTCATCTTAACTAATCCCATTCTTTCTTATTTACCCATTGTAATCTGTCATTCTGGAACACTGTTAGACAGATTTTTTGATTCTGTGATTATGATGATTAATGATTAATGATGCATTGTTTATAGTACCGTCTTTGCTTCTAAGTGGGATCATCAATCTAAGTCATTATCTAAAGCAGCAATTACTGTAATGCCAAGAAGTTGTCTATACATTGGACATTGATGGGTATCAGAGAGATTTGAAAGCAAGACCCCTAATTCTATAAATAAATAAAAGAACTGGGGAATTGAAATGACTTGACACACAGATAATTACAGTATGGAAGAGCAATAAGCTCATCTGGACTTTGGATACTGTCAGTGTTTATTTTCTTGACAAATATGACAAGTTCTTGGAAGAACTACTTTTCAGATAGTAATGATGAGTTTCACCACGCATTCTGCTTAAGTAATATCAGTTTGAAGGCAGCATCACTGGGAATTATGTCCCAGTGAACTGTGACAGAAAAAGTAGGTGTCATTTCAAGGATGTTTATATATTGCAGAGATCACACCTTCCTCACACAGGGGTTCTTTCCCGTGTCTACTTCTTTATAACTATAAATCAAATTACATAGATAGCTCCAATTCTGGCATAATAAGTAGCATGTTTTACATTGTCTAAAAGACGTAATGGTAAGTTAATGGAAAGTTACCTGAATTTCTAATGGTGAGTATAATACTGCTATGGAAGTTTTATTGCTGACTTTAAAAATACTTCACAATACTTAATCATTCCTTCTTTAGTACTGACAGAATGCTCTTTGCATTATGCAAAAGTATGGAAGAATCTGACACTATGCTCAGATGCAAGGAAGCAGTACAATCTGAAAAATAAATGATGTGTTGAATGACTGTTCAAGCTGAAAGCAAAGCTAGTCTTGCAGTATGACTGCCAACTTATTTCCAGCTGCTAAGTAATTCTGGAAGAAAGATCAAGGTGCTCTTTGTGTTCACTCTTGATACTTTTGTTCTGATTGCTATAAGGATGTTACTGTCCCTTTGAAACTAGGATGGGAAGATGTGGAGATTTCTTTGAAGGGCAATAATGTTAATTCACGAGGCATTTAATCTTTAAGATGTGCCATTAGAAGAGCTTAAGAATATTTCTTAGAGTGTTAAGGGTGGTTCTTTTTGAATGGTCAATCACAAGAGAAGGTTGAGACTTGGCAGTACTTGATCCCTCTCTTCCAATTGGACTCCTCCAAACAACTACTCAACAAAACTTATCTACCAAGCAAAAAATGCATGTATGTAGTGAATCCTTAGCCCACCAGTATAGATATTGTCCTTGTCACTAAATTCATGTTACAAACAGTTACGTTTCATATTTAATCCCTGTAAAATTCACTAGGAACATTCTGTCTTCTTAGAATCATATAATCTTAGAATCACCAAGGTTGAAAAAGACCTCCAATTCATCCAGTTCAACCATCCACCTACCACCATTATTTCCCCACTAAGCCATATCACTGAGTACAAAATATAAGTGTTTCTTGAACACCTCCAGGGTTGGTGGCTCAACCACTTCCATGAGCAAACCATTCCAGCACCTGACAACTCTTTTGGAGAAGAAATTTTTCCTGACATACAACCTGAACCACACCTGGAATGACTTGAGACCATTCCCTCTCATCCTATTGCTAGTTCAGGGGGAGAACAGGCTGACTCCCACCTTGCCACAGTCCTCTTTCAGGTAGTAGAGACCAATAAGGTCTCCCCTGAACCTCCTCTTATCCAGACTAAACAATAGCAGTAAGACTCCTCGTAAGACTTGGGCTGCAGACCCCTCACCAGCTTTGTTGCCCTTTTGTGAACGCGTTCCAGGACTTAAATGTCTTTCTTGTAGTGAGTGGCCCAAAAGTACTCAAAGTGCAGCCTCATCAGTGCTGAGTACAGAGGGAAAATCACTTCCCTGCTCCTGCTGGCAATACTATTTCTGATACAAGCCAGGATGCCATTGGCCTTATTGGCCACCTGGACACGCTGCTGCCCCATGTTTAGCCAAGTGTCGACAAATTCCCACAGGTTGTTTCTTCACAGTCTTCCAGCCACAGTGCTCCAAGCCTGTAGCACTGCCTTCAGTTGTTGTGGTGCAAGTACAGAGCCTGGCACTTGGTCTTGTTAAACTCAATCCCATTGGCTTCAGCCCCGCTATCCAGCCTGTCCGGATCTCTCTGGACATCCTAACCCCAGGGAGGTTGACACTTTGAGCCAACTTGGTGTCACCTGAGCACTTACTGTGGGTGTGCTCAATCAATTGATATCTCTTGAAAAATATCCAAGTAGAAGCATTTGTGGCCATTCATTTACCTTTTTTCCATTTTCAGTTGTTTTGCATCAGAAGGAACTGGAGTAGAAACTAGTATCTGGAGTTCTCTAGGGTGCTCCTGCTTGTACAGGCAGCAGGATGAGATCATAGTCAGTTTTTCTCCACCCCTGTAATCATAGGGATTTACAGAATAATGTATTCTGAGATGTTATCAGGTAGGCAGAATTGTCAGGGAAGTTCTGAAGATGTTAAAAAAAAAAGTAGCATCTTATGTTAGTCAAAATTGAGTTCTGTGCAGGTTATTTCACAAAGTCTTATGCATCAAGTTGAGATTCCCATTAAGCAAAATAGTGCATAAAGTATTAATAAATCAGTAAACTTTAGGTAGTTGCTTTTGTTGTTCATGATGTTGGTTTTGAAGAGTACGTATTGAAAATAACGAGCGAGAATTTCAAAGCTAGTTTGGAAAAGTTTGACTCCTCTTAATGCTTTAGTAATATGAGGATTTTTTTCTAATATGAATCTCCATGTACGGTTGTAAGAAGTACATAAATAAGTTGAAAATTTAATGGGAAGCTGAGGCCCAGATACATGGAACATCTAACTCATTCTCTCACCCAGCCATCAATATCTCCAATTCACCCAGCTGTTTTCTTCTATGGGGGCAAGTAATGAAATATCTTTTCTTACTAGATCCATTGAAAATATGTTTTTGTTGTTTTTTTTTCTATGAGGCGTAGTATTTTCTTAAATATTTAACATAATTTAATGAGTAACATGAGAATCATTTAGGTTGTTCATGTCTAATTTCATTGGGTTTGGATTTATGAAATCTCATAATGGAAATGCGTTACAAAATCTGGAAAATTCTGATGGGTTACAAGAAGCTCCTATCTACTACTAGAGGTAATAAAGCAGTGCAAACAGAGAAGGCAGGAGTAGTTCTGCTTTTAATAAATCACAGGATGGCTGCAGAGGAGAATGCATTATCATTTTGGTTCCTATGATTTCACACATATCTTTATAAGCTTGAATACATGCTTTCAACATGTGTGTGTATGTATGTAATATTGCAGGACAGGGCAATTTTAAAATGAATGAAAATAGTGTGTTTTTTGAAATCTTCATTACATTTGAAGTTTGTTTTCTCCCTGTTTAAATGTCTTTATGAACTTAATTTGCTTCTGTTTTACTGTTGTCTTTTAAGAGCTTGCAAAATTTTTGAATAATTTGCAACTGCAGCATACAAACCAGCTATAGAGTTATAAAGGATTTGTAGAAGTCAAATTTTCAAAATTAGCGTTTATATCTTCTAAGTTATTCTTTTGTTGCTTTAAGAAGTTTGGAGTTCTGTGGAACTGCCTCTTCAGGTCAGAGTCATGAATTTATATTAAACTTTCTGTCTTAAAAGAAAATAAAAGTAGGGGAAAAAATTGGGGAAAAAGATAATTTTTGAGAAGATGGATTAAATAGGTGTGAAACTCATAAAATGTGAATATTGGAAAGGGCTAATATGGAGGTTCTGCTTGGTTTCAAAGGTTAGCTGAAAGATTCATGTAAAGTGGCTGCAGAGAGTGAGAATGCAGAGTGAAACTCCTTTCAGGATATATTTATTTCCTTAAAGTCTTACTTCGGTGCCTTCTTAGAATTCCTGGGCTCTGCAAAATTGCATTTTCTTACTCTTTTCATGTCTGAATAAATTCAAGATAAAATAACCTTTATGCAAATGACATCTGTATTGCTACAAACCATCTCTTCAGAGCAAAGTCTGTACTCAAGATACATCGGAGTCTGGAGGATAGTGGATCTCTTGGGATTCTCATTTAAAAAACATCAGATATAAGGACTATTTTTGTAAATTACTGTCAAGACACTGCAGTCAGCTGATGCAGGAGGAAAGGCTGAAGACAATACTTGCCATAAATACTGGATATTTCCTTTAAAATTAACAAAGAAGGAGGAAATACCATGTGTGTATTTTTTCTGGTGGCCCTATGGCTAAGGGCCAAACTCCCACGCAGCTGCTTCTTCACTCACTGCCCTCAGCACAACAGGGGGAGAAATTATGAGGAAAAAGCTTGTTGGTCAAGGTGAAGATGGGGAGATTGCTTGCCAGTTACTGCCGCATGCAAAACAGACTTGCTTAGGGAAAATGAATTTGATTTATTGCCAATTAAGATAGATTTGGCTATTGAGAAACAAAAAGACAAGCATTTAGATCACACTTTTCCTCCCCTTCTTCCCAGGTTCAGCTTCACTTCTTCGTTTCAGAGTCCACTACCTACATCCCCGAGTGGTCAGTCCCTAACAGTTTCTCTGGGCCGCTCCATTATGGCTCTCCATTCACCAAGTTTCTTTCAGGAAATACCCACCTGCTCACATGATCTTTGTGGTTTTCAGTGGATACCATGGTCCTCTCCCCTACCTGCTGTGCAATATCTGCTTCAGTGCCTGAAGTACCTCCTTCTCTAACTGTGATGTTCCCTCTGCTGTTTCCCACCCTTTCCCTTTTCCCCTACCTGCCTTATGTCTTCTACTTTTTCCTAAATGCATTTCCCCAGAAGTGTTGCTGTGTTGGCATTTGGGAATAGCCATGTCCACTGGAGCCAGGTGGAAATGCGTATGTCCAGCATGGGATAGCCCACATCCTCTTTTCACTAAGCCCAACCCTGGCAGCCACCCTGCCGCCAACACCTTGACACAGTACAATCGTGTTCAGTTATTTATGCCATGTAGAATTCATTTGACTGTTTTTAAAAGGCTAGTTCTGGTTATTATATGCTTTGGAATGATATGATTGGACCACGGATGCTGACTTTTCAGCAAAGCTACTCTTCCTATTAGGACAGTGTTCTGTATAGGGTATGTTGTCCAAATTAAGATTTTTATGTATCTTATCTATGGAATTTGCCTATGTTTTTGTTCTGTTTTTCCACAATTTAGATTGCAAGGAGATAATATGGCTGAAAGGCCAGAAGATGTCTCCATGGTATCTCAAAGTTCAGAGCCAGCAATGTCAGACTCTGATGGTAAGTTAAATATTTGCTGCACATCAAAAAACAAACACCACCATTTTGTACTTAAGAGTTAACTTTATATCTGCAAGAGAAGATTAAACATTTCCAGAGGGTGTTCCTGCGCACATGAACTCAATCATTTACATTTAGCTCTATTACAAGAGTCCATAACATAGTTTTGGCCATAGCCAATTAGCACTCCAAAAAACAATTCTTTGTCGTATTTTGGGAAATGTCTCAGGTCGGTGTTCTTGGGTCAGTATCAAGTAGACAGTTTTTATGTTACACAATATTTTGGATGTAACATAGCTTAATAGGACAGACATGTCCTTTCCTTTGCCCAATGGCCTGTATGCTAAACAATTGTCTTTGAAATATTTAATTCACTTGTACAAATTAATTCACAGAATTCAAATAATACATAGGAAAAATTTAACTAAAGAAATTCTCCTCTGCTTTTTAATTAAGCATCAAAATTGCTTCTGGTCTCTCTGAGCAGTGCTGGCAAGAATTAAAAACAGGATTAAAAGGAGTTTGTACAAAAACTCAGATTTTTTTTTCCTTGTGTGTGCATAACTAAATGTTGTGCTAATTAACAGTCAGAACACAGCCCATTTTCAGTTTCTGCTCTGGTTCTTGAACAGAACACCTGAAATCTAATGAAAAAAAAACCACTTCTTAAAGGGTATCTTGCCAGAGAATGCCCTGCTTTTTTGAAAGATTAACTTAATGAAGATTATCGTAGCTGTCACTGAAATGGAGGTAGGAAAGAATAGAAGTTTGGACAGAGATTCTGCAAAAGATAAATCATTCAGTCTATTCTCCTACTTCAGGGCAGAATCAACTGAGTCTATGAACTGGAAGATTTGATTTGTAGTTTAGTCTTCAGTAGCTGTAGATAAGTTAGCCGCGTTGATTAATTAACTAAGTAATTTATGTTATTTTCAATTGTCTTGCTAAATGTCTGTTATGTAATGCTACTTGGCATGACATCAACCTGAGCTTTTATTCGTTTATCACATTTGTAAAGCAACGTATCAACATTTGTAACTAATTTGTCTTTATATACACATATCATAAACTGATTTGGTAAATATACATGGTTTAATACAGTTATACAGTTCATTTTTCCTTTCATTTGTCATTGTCATTCATTTGTCACTTCATTAAAAAAAAATAATAGTGTATAAAAATCTCAAAATATCTTGCTCTCACTATTTTGTTGAAGATCATCAGTGAGAATGACCCAGATTACTAACTTAAGTCCTTTCAAAGGAAGGCAAAATTCTTCTGTTATGAGATCAATCCCTAGGCCAGGAGGTGACGGTGGTTTGTTTGGGATAGGTTATGGGATATGTACAATTGAATATGAAACAATTTGTTTTGAACAGGTAGATCTCTGCTTTCCTTTTCCTTTTCTGTGTACCTGTGTTACTGTAGTGGTAATGTAATGCCACTGCCCCTTGAAACTGTAGGCTCATTACTAGTAGCAGAAAGTAAAATGGTAGCCTGATGCACAGTGACAAAGGTACTGTGATTAAAGAAGATGAAACTGACAGAAAATCCTGGATCCTGCGTAACAGTGAAGCTGAGTTTTTCATGGTCTCAGAGTATGGACCAGAAGAGTATTGTAACCACTTTACACACCTCTGGGTATTCTGTAATAAGTATGATTAAAAGAGAGAGGTTTTCCTTAAATACAGGAAATAAAACTGAGGTGGTGAGGCAACAGGATTCATGTTGTTATATCTCATCTATCTCATGTTTGTGAATACACATGAACCTGATAGCTGTATAGCTAGTAAACAGCATTACCTCTAGGGCAAGAAGGCTGAGGTCAGCAGTAAGATACTGCCAAATTTCTGACAAGAGGCTCTCTCAGAAATATTCAGCCTTTCACAGTTGTGTTTGTTTTTTTTTTCTTTTTCCTAAAATGTTAGCTAGTAATACATTTTTATTTAAAAAAGAAAAAAAAAAAGGCAAAAAAAACCCCCACATCTGGATTTTACAAGAAGGCAGAGACTAGAAACAGATGTAGAACCCAGGCAGCTGCCTACTCTATCTTTCCTATAAATGCACCACAGTACTTCTTTTCTGCGTATCTAAAATTATATATGTGGAAGATGATAAAAGGTATTGTTAGAAAACTCAAAATAGCCATGGCATCATATTGGACTTTAAATTTGAGTTATGTCCTAAATGTATGTATTATATCATTAAAAAGACTGTCAGGTTTCAATTACCAGGTTTATTTGATTTTATTTTCTGCTCTTACCAATTGGTTGATGCCAATGACCGAACTGAGAGAACTGTAAGATGCTAAGTGCTGATGTAAACCATTCCTTCAGGAGTGTGCAAGCAAGGTGCTAATGTACAGCAAACTTGAGACAGCTTTCCTTAATGATTTCTTTCTGGGTTTGTGAGAAATTGTTAAGTTGTTCGATCTGGAGCATCTCTCTTGTGGATTTCAGATGAACCAGGTTCAGAAGTAATTGGCTGCACATCTGATCTAACAGCCCTTTATAAATAAGCTTACTAAAGCAATTACATATAATAAAGTAAATGGAGTAACCTATGTAAAAAGATCATCTGCAGCATCAGGCACAATACTGACTCCACCAACAATCTCTATCTGGCTCTAATTAACCACTGCACTGATTTCCCTCTAGTGCAATCCTACTGATTTGAGGAGAGTTATGTTTTATCTAAGCAGTAAAAATGAGAGGAGAATCAGGACTTGAGATCAGACAGCACAAAATACTCTAACACTGCTACTTTACTATTCTAAATAATACCCATCAAAACTGTTTCTCTTTCCCATTGGACTATTTCACAGGAAATAACTCAGGATTTAATAGTTCCTGATTTTGATTAGTGCACTGTAAACTTCCCCTGTAGATGCCAGGCCTCCTGAGTTTGTCTCATGGATCAGTTCACCTATAAATCTTCCTCTTCTGTACAGGTAGATACTGCAACTGGATGGATCCAGTACAGATCTGTGCCTGACAGCCTCCATGGTGCTTTCATGGTGGGGGAACTGTACAGGTCATATATTAATTTGTGTTTTTTTGAACTTGGATATAAAGAAATAGTACAGCTAAAAGCATGTGTTCGTTTAATCCTGGGTGCCTCTAAGTACAGTGGGATCTTGTTTCGCTTGTTTCAGTCTCTTTTGCTGGCAAACACCATATAGACCTAGAGTGAGAGCCACTGTACAAGGCAGGAAAAAATGGAATTATTGCAGAGATCTTTGCAGCCAGTGCGTTCTTGTAGAAGGCTTAAAATGCAATACCTCATGAGGGGGTGAGCTCTGAATGTTGATGCCTCGAAAGTGTAAATCTTTAAACTTTTTAAACTGCCCAATTAATCTGGAAAGAAAAAAGCTGTTTGTGGTGTGAGCAGTATACAACACCACATATTTCTGAGGTGTGAGCTAAGACTTGTTTTTTTTTGTGGCTTTTCTTGGGACAACATATTTGGATTGAAAATGTTGGCTTATGTGGTGCTATGCCACAAAATGCTTGTGGTATTTCTTGTTGTATTGTTATTAGATCTACAGATTGTGCTGTGATACTTAATATTTAGTTTGCTAAATATATATTAAGTAGTTTTCACAACAGTAATTAATTCCCTACCAATCAGGAGCCATGAGTTCCTATTATTTACAGTAAACCAACTCCAGTTTCAACCTGGTATGTTTGAAAATAGTGGGATATGTAGCTTCTACAGTCTGCTTTGTATTAAAGTGGCAGTAATGTACAAAGTTCAAAACAGGCATGTGAATGGAAAAGTTTGAAATTTGGGAAGTTCCAGTTGGTACTGCATGACTAAACACATATATATATATATATAAGGATAAAAATATGTGCGATTTGAACCATGGCAATGGCCAAAATGTGGCATCATCTCTCAGTTCTTGGTCAGTTCTCTGACCACTTCTCTATATTGCATCATCACCTCTTCTTCCTCCACTTTCATTTGCATTTGCACTGAACGTGGTAACCATAGTTGCTGTGCTTCAGTGCAGTTGTTTTCATAATAAGTATAGTCTGAGATGTTTCACACATCTGGGCACTCTGGAAACATGAGGATCTCCCTGCTAAGTGCCTGAATAATAGCAGAAGATCAGGGCATCTTGCTTTTGAGATAGTTTACAAACAGCATCTATGTGTCTGTAAGGCTAACAGGCAGTGAAACTGCACAGTGTGTCATTAAGAAATTTCTTTCTCTGGCATAGGTACATTAATTGTTCTTTAAGACACTGCATGTGTGTCAGAGTCATTCTGGATTTCTCAACCAGTTCTTGTTAACAAGTGTTGACAGTTTGGGCAAAAATTGCCTGTGTGGCCTTTAAACATTGCCTAAAGTGATTGGAAACTGACTACTCCATTGTGTAGGCAAATAATGTTTAGCTTTAACAGTAAAAATAACAGATAGCCGATGAAACTGCAGGAAGATAAATGAAGCTTGCTTGTAGCTCTATTAGTGTTAGAGGCGCTTTTCCTCACTGTATTAAGCTTATAACTTAAAATTTGTCATAAATTAATATCCATTCAAATGTAACTAGGAAGCATTGCTTTTTTGGTAGTTGCATTTACCTTCCCAGCAGTTAATTTATAAGTACTGTATTTTCAAAATGACTAATGGTTATTTAATGCAATTTATTTCTTTTCTACCTCATTGGAACAGCTCAGGTACCTGGGGTTGAAACACTTATGGAAGATATTGATGAATTTGAGAGTGCCTCTGAAGTGGCAGCATCTGTAAGTAGCTTCCCTTATGAATATTCCTGTAATTAAAAAAAAAAAAAGCTTTTGAAAAGTCAGATTTTCCATAAAGATTAATGTTGTGCTTGTCTGCACTCTCATCTTAAGCAAGGAAATCATAATTTGCCTATTTTGCCTATCTCTCTAGCATATTAAATTCTATGGCAGTTTTGATTTTTTTTCAATCTAGAAAGGATGACATTTTGAAATCTATTGTTATCATTTCATGTGAAATCATATCATCTTGGATTTACAAGTTCCTCTTGAAATCTCAGTCATTTTAGACTATGTCTATATGGTCTTGAATGTATTTAAATATCATTTAACCAGATTAATTTTACAGAGCGTATTTTACAAATTAAACAGAATAAAAATAATTTTTTTTTATTAATAATTTTGTCATTTTAACACTTCAGTGAAGTTAGCATTCTTTGTTATGCTTGCTTGGAAGCTAGTAAACCAGATACGCATTTGCATCGAGCAAACGGAATGAGGAGCAAATCTTCAGCAGCTATTGCTTTCAGTTTCTTGCACAAGCCTCCTTTCTGCTTTTCTTCAGCAGTAAACAGAGTTATGATAAATTTTGTAGCAGTTTCTTAGGATCTTCCAGATGATTTTCTTGCTGAATTTGTCTTCCTGTTGTGGCTCCCAGCTTTGATTTTGCAGTTCTACAGACAAGTTGCGTAGCCAAAGAGCAACGAATAAATTGAATTGCATGAAAAAATAAAGATAACAAGGAAAATAAAAGGTCATTGTATTTATTAGCAAAATCTTGCTGCAGAAGTGTGTATCCTTCAGCTGAGTATTTTCAGATACACATTCTGTGTTTGCATGCTTATGAATGCGCATAAATGTATATAAATTTAATGTTCTGACAGTTGCAATCATAGAATCATATTTACAGGAGATGGTATAGTTGCCCATAGCAATGGAGTGCCAGAGGCAGTGAAGTTGCCTGTGAAGAATCACTGAAATACACACTGGTTACTGCTGTTAGTGCCAGGGCTGCAAAGAGAAGTCAGGACTGTCGCCCTGCAATATTTGGAGCTGTTGCTTTGACTACACAGCCTCTTTCGTAAGGCAAGGGCAAGTAGGTTCCCCTCCCTGAACTCTTGGAAGGTTCCTTTGTCTTAGTTACTAAGTAGCTGTTACTTCATCTGCTTTTAGAATTTGTGTTTTGGATTTTTAATCTATTGTGTAAATAGTGTGATTAGCAGCTCGTGTGCTTTTCTGTCTTTGAAATGACTCTTACCCAAGTAACATTCCACTATCAAGGATTCTGTTTGCCTGTATCTGTATCTAATCAAAAAAGAATAAAATGATTGAACTGTTGTTGTATTTTAGACCTCTGAAGGAATAGAGATCTGCTCCTTCGTCTCCTAATAACTTCCAGTGAGACTTATTCTGTGACACTCATACAAAAATCAGAGACCGAGCTAAGGTTTTCTGTAGGAAAACTGTGAAGATAAATGCATTCATGCAATTAATTCCCCCAGATTTTTTAAAAGATTAAGAATGATGCCTGTGAAAGGACTTCAGAATTGATACCAAAATATGTTTTCATGAGTATACATAATTTTCAGATGTTTCATGAGCTATGACAAACTATAGGAGACAGAAGATAAAGAAGAAATATGAAGAGGAAAAATAAATGTAATGTTAATCAGACACTTCTCATAAACCAGACAAATTGATTTGTGACATTTACTCAGCTGTGCATATTACCTGAAAGAATTCATGGTCTAACTCAAGGTGTTCGATATTTAATACCGGTACTGCATCCCACTAGGGTAGCATGAGTCTGTCACTGCTTAAACTAGTCATTATCATAAATTTCTCTCTACTCACGTATATTTGACTTATCTTCTTTAAACGTGTCTTGGCCTTCGGAGAATAAATGTTCTGAGAAAGGCTGTGGGATGAAGCAGCAAGAATTATGCAAGAGAATGTTTAGAAAACCTTCAGAATAGTGCTGCATGGGTCTCTTTTTCAAGCTCAGTCCTCATGTAAGATCTTTGATATGGAGACTAAAGCATTCTGAATGTCAGTACTTTGAATAGATAAGGAATGTCTTTTTCATGGCTCAGTGTAATGTATACTCTTGATTACATTATGATTTTCTTGGAACATTGTATATTTCTAGAGAGTCGGGAAGAGTTTGGAGTCAGACCTTTCCCATTTGAATGTTGTTTCAGCAGAATCTTTTGCTAAGCTTTATTTTTCTCAAAGAGAATTGATATTTGAAAAAATGAGAACTGATTTGTCAGTGCTGCACAATCCCCAAGAAGCTGTACAGAATGGATAAATGAGTAAGGCTAGCAGAAAGCAGTTTGAAGTATTTACGGGAATCAGCACACTTCCCATGTGTTTTGCAAGGACACCAAGTGGAAGCAAGCATTCAGAATGTCCTTAGAGATCCTGGTTTACTGCAGGGATCTTTTTCTGACAAATATTTAATTTAAGAAAAAGTTCAAGGCAAGAAGCAAAGCTTTTTTTTTTGTGATTTTTGCTGTGGGGCTTTCTCAGAGTCCTAATTTACCTTCTGTTTCCGTAAACAAGTTTTATAAATATTTGGTTAGTTATCTTCAAGAAAACACTGAAGTGATGATACTAGGGAAAAGTTTGGTCAGATGGAATTCTGACAGTAATGGAAAAGTAGAGTATGCAGGGAAGAACCTGAATTTACAGTAACTGAAAGAAAGTAGGGCATGCACACTGTGCAATTGACACTGAGCAGCCCTTGTGTTCACTCTTGAATTACTTCTTTTACCACCTGGATCTCATGCTTATTGTTTTACTCACGTGAATCTTTGCATTCACTCATCTTGCTATGCATGTACATATGAAAAGGTTTATTTTTCTCTGCAAATTATCCATGCAAGGCAAACCAATACAAGTGGAACAGAAACTGTGGGAAAAATAAGTCATTTAACTCCAAAAGGCATTTATTGCAAGAAGTTGGCTTGAGTTTTTGCTCTGTATTATTTTTGGAAAAACACACAAATGAATTGTTTTATAGAGGTGTCTTGCTTAAAATATATCCTTTCCTGTTTTTCCTTCTCCTTTGAAACTTCTCCATTGCTTTCCTAGAAAGAATATACACAAGGTTTTTATAATAAATATTGAAATTGCTTAATGGGAATTTATTTTGTGCAGTGATTTGTGGATTCTTGCACAAGTAAAAATTAAGTTTTTAATTCTTGGTATTGCTACATGTTGAGTACTGTTATATTCCAGTGATATGTGGTTTCCATTATAACGGACATAAACTTTCTTAGGTTTTTGCTTATTTTCTCAGGGAACAATGCTAGGAAGTAACTTAATGCTTGTAGAAGTTTGTCTATAACCAACAAACTTAAATCACCTAAATGTTAGTATTTAACTGAATATTATTTGCTGGATTGATGTCACTGATAGCAATTAGAAGGTTAGCCATTGAAATAAATATTTTAAGGTTTCATTGCCACATCTTGAACAACAGCAGTGTGACTAGCATGAATTTAAAAGGTCATATTTATATAGTGTACTTCTGTATTCTATATTCTCATACCATTTTTTTTTTAAAATCCAACATCATTATAATGTGTCTGGAAATACAGGCACATAAGTTACATGATTTTAGCCTTTACATTTTAAGTCATATAAAACCAATAACAATAACAAATAATATTGTGTAAGTGCAACTTGTGTGCAGCTAGTCCAATAACAAACTGTAAGTGTGTAATTTTAATTGCTATTAGCTAAATTAATAATAAAGTACAATAGAAGAACATAATATCGAGTTTATTGGGAAACAGGTAATATTTCCTGAAAGTTTTTAAGCAAGCAGTTTAAATTACATACTTTGAAGTGATTTGCTCTAGATGTCATCTATGTAAAAGAAATTTTGTCAGTGCAATTGCAAAACAATTTCATAATTAAAAGTTCTCTTTTGCTTTGGAGAGCACCTGAAGTACTCAACAATTTCCTTCTCACTTCTTACCCACTCATATGTTTTTTTTCTGACAGAATTTTGCATATTGTAAAACCCAGCCTCTCAGGTGCATGCCCAATCCCAGTGACACATGGTACGGCTGCTCAGTGTCCCTGCAGGGCCCCCAGCCTGTGGTTGAAGTACAGTTGGCAGAAAGCCCCAGCCCCTTTGTGGGTTTGATTCCACCAGCCCCATTGGACGTCATTGCTTGCAGCTTTCGGTTCACACTTTGAAGACTTTAATTGGTGTAGGCAGAATGTCACGTGTGTTCTGAATTGAAAATACTCGCAATTTAAAATATTTAATACTCCAAAAGATCAGTTTAAATTGATTTTTTTCTGAAGTTAAGGAAAAAATATTTTAAAAATCTAAACGCCTTATTTTTTTGGTGTCTTTGGTGCAACAAAATGAAAAATATTAGTCCAAATAAAAGTGAATAAAACAAGACTGAAACTTACAAAAGATTATTCTAGTTAGGTTTGAAAAGCTGAAAAGCTATACCCAGGTGCCCGTTCCATCTTCTATCTGTAAGTAGGAAACTTGTGTGTAAGTTAACCCAAAGTACCAGTTTTCTAGTGTAAGGCTTAGTGTAAACTGTTCCGGTAGCCTGCCATGTGAAGAAAAAAGCTTATAACTTCAATTACATGGGACTTAAAGTAGAATAGGCTCTAATATGGAATATGGGGATTAGAGGTGGCTTCTTACATTGCATCAGGCTTCTGAGAAGGTTTATTATTTTTACAATACTTAAAAAAATACATGTTGACAAGCTAGCTTTCCTGTGCTTGAAAATACTGTGGAGCCTGAAAGATTAAAAATTTGGTGATCTCTTACAAAATGATGTGTGAAGAATCTTCAAAGAAAATATTACACAAAGCATTCAGCTGCTTGAATAACAGTTGTCCTTGCCACTTCTTGGTCAGATGAAAAGGACATTTGCAAACAAATCGGTGAATAAATGATATTTTTTGCATTGGGAGGATTTTCCATAGAATGTTTGTGGTTAAGACATTTAGGACATTTAGCAAAGAAATAATAGATTATAGATAGAAAAGTAAGCGTGGCTGTCTTTCTTACACTATTGTCTCCTGAAATTTACAATTAAAATTGCATTTGATTAGCAAAAATATACAGAATGAAGAGTTCAGTCAAAATGTATTTATAGCCTTTAAGGAACTAAAGATTGAATTTTCACCTCCTTATGTGATTGCCACTACGATTTGATGGGATTAGGTGATTCATCATTAAAAGATAGTCTTTAAAAATGAAGAAGTACTTAGGAGGTAGGGATATTCCCTGTGTCTGAAAAGAGAATGTACACAGTTGTGCGTGTAGGTATCTAGATGTTTAACTCTGAATTAGGCCAAAATGACACAGAAGAGCAGTATTTCATTGTTCCTTACTTTTAATGGTAAGCAGGAAGGGCTAATTTCCAGCAATCATTTCATTTCCAGATGATGTTGGAGGTAACTTACAGATCTTCTTTGCCTCAGGAATTTGGTAATGCTGAGCCTCTGCAGAACTCCCTGTGCATCCATGGGGAATTAACAAAGAAATGGCAGCCCAGGTCACTGCAGATGTTCACATCAGCACTGGTTTTCCTTGGGATAAAAGCTACACTGATGTACGCTGTCAAAATGACATTGTGCTGCAAATGAAGGACTTATATTGATCGTGGAAAACTTCCTTATTGGTATGACCTCCTTAATTATGTTTGTGTACCAGCATAGCTTTCCCAGTAAGTTATGATATTTTCCGGATGTTCGGGGAACCAGTGATGACAGACGTTCCCTATGGCTTTATCTTATGTAATTTTTATTTTAGGAGTAATTTGACTAAGTGATCTAAGTAAAGAAAGTGCTGATGAATATATTGTTAGTGAAGAAATTGCGATGCTATGTAAAGAAAGCCAATTAGGAAATGGTTGCATAATTGACCTTTAAAGTTGACAAATGTATCCTGAGAGGTTTGTTTGAACATATTTCTAGCACAGAGATGTTGCCTTACCTTCAAAGTTTGAAGGTAATGTGAACAGTACCCAGAGCCATTCCTACAAGCTAAAAAGACAAGGGTGTCTTTCAGGGCCATCTTTGAATTTAGATATAAAATCTTGTTAATATGAATAGGCTATTTATAATTTTTATGTTAATATTAAAAAAACTTAATGAATAATTGAGGGCAATTGCAGTTTGGAGTATGCTGAAGATATTGAGAAGTACTAATTCTATATGTACACTTCATACATACATACAAAATTTTTCAACTACTTTCAGTCTACTGCCATTATCAATCAAGTCTGAGATAACGTATATTAATGTTTTATCTCTGCTGTATCTGGTCAGGAGATGAAGGATACTTTTTGATAAAATGGAATAGAACGGTTTAAATGACTGGCAAGCCTTAATCTCTCTCCTAAGTGACATTTCTGAACTGCTTCCATTTATCCAGTGGAGAGAGGGTTACCAGTGAACTCTGCTGGAAATGCGTAAATTCATTCTTCCTGGCTAAAGCGTTTGAACTGATGTGCTTCCAAAGCCTCCCTGTTAACGTTCCCTACTTTCAGCTTGTGTTTAATCTTTAAGATCAAGGTGATTGCATATATTGTTGAAGACACTGAGGAACCCTTTCTATATTTATGTTAATCACTTAGATGAATTCATACCCTTAACATGTTAAGAGAGATCTTTTTATGTTCAGTATTATTTCGAGAAGAGAAAAACAAACAAACAAAACAAAACACATTATCTGAGCCTGCCTTCAGAAAGACTGAAATCATAGAATTGTGTGAGTTGGAAGGGACCACTAAAGATCATTTAGTCCAACTCCCCTGCAATGAATAAGGACACCTACAGCTAGATCGGGTTGCACAGGATCCTTTCCAACCTGAACTTCAGTGTTTCCAAGGATGGGGCATCCAAGACCTCTCCAACCTGTTCCAGTGCCTTACCACCATATAAGTAACTTCTTCATTATATCCAATCTAAATCTCCCTTACTTTAGTTTGGAACCTTTTCCCTTTGTCCTGTCGCAACAGGCCTTGCTAAAGAGTCTGTCCCCTTCCATCTTATTGCCCACCTTTAGATATTGAAAGGCCTCTATAGCATCTCCCAGGAGCCTTCTCTGCTCCAGGCTGAACAGCTGTAGTTCTTTCATCCTGCCCTTGAAGGGAGGTATTCCATCCCTTGGATCATTTTTATGGCCCTCTTCTGGGTGTACTCCAAGAGGTCCGTGTCTCTCCTGTACTCATGACAGTGTCACTTATGATCTTAGAACATTTAGTTTCAATGAAGGAACAAGAAAAATACTGGTAGTAAAGCAGTTTTAATGTCATAATAAACTGATTACTTTTTTTTTCTAATACTTTCACATCATTATTTCTTTCTATCAAGTGTTTAAGGCAGTATTATAAGCATGTAATTTGTAATTAAATGGCTACTGTTAAATGTCTCATCTCCCTGGCTATTATTGGACTGTTTTTCTGTTCTTTTACAATGCTTTTGTCTCACAAAATGCTGTAGGCTTATGCTAGTACATGGTACAGAAAAATGTACAGGAAAAGGTTGTCCAAAGTTGTCTCACTAATTTCACAGTGTTGAAACGTTGCATCTGGAAGAGAGATAGGCATATATTGCTTTTAAATCATAACAAGCATTAATATTTAACTCTCTTGAAGAATGCGTACATCCTTGTTGTGCACAGAACTGAACACCAGTTCTGTATTCTTTGCAACTGTATGTTAACAGAACAAAGGCAGACACAAGCATTTACGAAATGGATGTGTGTACCTAACTTGGCATGCCTGTAGGTGCTTATGTACAGGCATTCTTATCCATCTTATGTGAATCTACACAAGGTTTATAGTCTGAATAGAAGCATGTAAAAGTATGGCTGATATTTGATAACCATTGTGATTTGGAGGCTCCTAATTGCAATTTATATTTGAATCTTATTGGTATTTTTTTTTATAAACATCTCAAGCACTGTTGTGGTGATTACCATTAAAGAATCATTGTTCTGCATTTATTTTAGTTTCTATTACAGGCAGTAGCCTGAGATGCATTCACTCATACACCTTAGTTGTATGCATATGGTGCATAGAGAAGAAGTATTGCAAAGGAAAAGACAGAATGTACAAAGAAACATTTTGCAGAAGAGAAAGATTACTCTATTTTACCTCCACAAATAAAGGAGATAGAGACTGAAAAAATCTCAGAAGGCTAACATTTGCAAGTGTGTGTTTTTGGAAGCTAGAGAGTTAGTGGAAACTCATAATAATTTGTTTACGATAAACTTGAATAGAGATGAGAATACTCAAGTTTGGTCTTCAGTTATTACCACAGATGACTGACTAGCTTTTATTCTGTGCGTCATCAAAGTTATGTTTGTACCCAAAACTGTATATTCAAAAAGAATTCATCCTGTTAGACTTGGGGAATTTTTTGCTCCAGTCATAATTGAAGGGCTGCTGTTTTTTCATCCCTAAATGAAAAATAATCTAGGAAATTTATATTAAAATGGCTGTTTCCCCCATAAAAATCTGAGATTAAGGGTATGTGAAAAAAAACAAATTAAAAATCAGAATATTAGGGTTTTGTTACAGGCTCTATTACCCATTCCCATCTCTTATTTAGTTTATTTTATTTCAGAGGAATTACATGTAGAGCAAATTATTTTTCCATCTAGAGACAGATATGGAGTAACTGATATCTATTAGAAACAAGCATTTAGAAATGTGAGTAGTTTAATAACATGAATATTCCTTAGTGACCTCAACTAGACAAGTTATCATTTGGATGGAAAATTCTCAACTATGAATGAAGTGGAAAATTCTTAAAATCTCTTGGGAAAACAGGTGAATCAAGTCTAATTATGTCTGAAATAAATGTTTTTGCAGGATAACTTCCATTTCTGACTAATTTACGTTTTCTTTGTCTGTTTCTGTATATTTGACTGGAATGAAATATGTGTGACACTAACCAGAACAGAACTACAGTAAAATGCAATTGGCAAATTAAGAAATGCCAGAACAGTAAGATTGCCTGCAGCTGTGAACTATTTCATATTCTGGTAAATATGAATAGGGTTTTCTTTAATGTAAGCATGTGGAACTTTACGGTATACCTGTTGCTTTATACATATAAATCTATGTTAACAAATTTTAAAGGTATGTGCTTCACAATGATCAGTTAAATACAAGACAGTATTTATGTCCTCTCCTCAGTCTTTCTTCTCCATGCAGTGACATCAACTCAGTGTCTTTGAGAATTTGTTGACCCCTCCCTAAATTTATTGTTTACTGAAAGATTCAAAAATCAGTAAGAGGTAAAAAATGATGGGACCACTGCATAAACTTTGTTTCTTTAGGAAACCAGGGAAAGCAGCAAAACCTCCTAAACCTCAGATGGAATATTTTGGTGAGGTAATAAAATAAAATTTATTTCAGACAAGCTGTTAAGAAAGCTTTGTTTAATGTATTGTTACTTTTTTTTTTAGACCAAGTCTTAAGCATTCTATCATATAGTTGTGGTGTATTTAAAATAAGCATATAAAAACTTACTGAGTTTAACTCTCAGTATTGTATTTTAAAACCATTTTTTGAAACTGTATTGAACGGGTTCCAGAAAATGCAGCTGAGTACCACAGTGTTCAGTAGTGAAATGATTGGGTGAGTGATCTGTTTCCCAGCATCCCTTCTAGGCTGCTGTGTTGCTATGATGATTTAGTTGCTGTTAGTTGCTGTTCCTGAAAGGAATACTTCTTTGCAGTGATAAAACGACTCTGGCGATTTTGATGAGGAAATTCTGTGATGTTCCTAGAAGTGTTGCTTTGCAGATATACTGTGCCAAATGTGGTAAATTAAAGTGCAAGTCCCAGTGAGTAGCTTGAACGGTTTAGAATGTAAATCAGTGAAGAATTTGTCCTGTTAAGTTTTCTCAGTATGGAACAAGAACTTGTGTATCTATCTATATTTGAATTACTCTGCAAGTGTTGATTTTTATTAATGCATGAGATGAATATTATATACTTATTCTACAGAGAACTCTACCAGATTCACTATTCTAAATGAGGACAGCATGCCACTGCCCCCTTCCCCACTTGTTCTTTATTGTTTCACATATAAATATGAAAGTGCGTTTAAAAAAGAAATCCATTTTATTTTTATCTGTGTAAGTCTCAGCCAGCTTGGACCATGGATCCCACATGTGTCAGACCTGGAGGTTCCCCAAGACAGAAACTCTTAAAGGACTCCTTAGCAGCTAAAGAACTTCAGACCATGGAAAAACACCTAGCTGGTATGTATGGTAGCAAGGGTTGATAAAACACATAGCAATCCTATGTGCCAATATTTTGGACAAAGGAAAAGATGATGTATTTCAGATGCTGATAAAAATAGATAAAACTTCACATTTTCTTCATTGTAGAGAAACAGCAAAAATATTTGTAGATACAACAAACTTTGTTTAATTACAGTAAATACAGTAATTAAACATTAAACATTATTTGAACTGTTAAATATCTTGAAGATTGACATCTTAACATAGTGTGTGTGTGTGTGGTACGTTTCACCAAGACTTATGCAGTAAGGAGGTACAGATGCTTCATCTACGGTTAGTTAAATGTTAGTTAAAAGTCTGCAGTGGATATTTAGGGAGAGAAAGCACTGCTTTGCTGCAAAAGCCCACTTTGGCCATGACACTTTGGGCTGAGCGAGGTGTGTTGACTTGTGTGTGGTAGAACATCTGAAACATCTCTGACAGAGTAGCCATTTCTAAAAGATGAAACAAAGAAATCATAATTTTTTTGCAGTTAAAATATGTCTTCGGTCTCTAAAGTATCAATGAAAGCTATCCTGGGATATAATTTGCAATTTGTTGTTCTTTGTAACATTTTCTTATCTTAGGTTTAGTTGTTTGGTATGACATATAGTGTGATACTCCAGTAGTACACATGCTAATCTGCAAACAGTGAAAGCTGCACTTCACAAGTCAGCTCTTTGAAAAGTGATGCAGAACCAGAATATAAAGACTGTTGAGGTAAGGTGGAGAGAGAAATGTATTTTATCTGGCCCTTCTTTCAAATCAGTCACAGAACGAGGTGGAGATCTTAGCACTTTAGGTGTCATTTTCTAAAAGATTTTGGGCGTCTATCCTACCTATGAAATTGCTCTGGAAGGCTTGGGAGCTGGATCCTCTTTAAAGAGAGAGAGGTGCAGCTGTTCTACTTTCTAGGAACTGTTGTAGCTGAAGTAGAAGACATGAATGTGAGCACAGTGAGGTACAGAAAGGCTTTTGCTTAGAGTGGAACAAGAACTAGAAGTGGCTCCTGTGTGTTGTGTCAGGTGTTACTTAGAGGGGATCTGGTCAAGAGTTCAATACTGTGATTTATGTCCAAACTGGTAACATTTCCATGGTTGTACAAGTAGCCCTTGTTATCAGTGTACTATGAAACATGCAGATCCTTATGTCCATAGACAAAATTGACAATAATAGCTTCCATGTTGAACAAAAGATTTTAAGAAGTTTAAATATTAATTGGCTAACTACCTGGATTCTGTTATTCTCTGACATTGTTTGCAGTGGTATGATGTGCAAGGTCTTCTCTCTCACATCACTGACGCTGTTATTTGGCTAAGAGCCTGTTACTTAAGTAACACTGTATTTGGAAATTCAGGCAGTTTACCATCCAATAATTTTTTTTTTGACTGAGAAATTCACAAGAGTATGGCTCAGTCATCAGACACTGAACTCTCCTATTCCTGTTAATTAATTAATCAATTAACTTCCTCTTAGTTCAGTGCTGCTTGAGACAGTTATCCACCTCACTGACAGGAGAAACATAATTTCCATGAAGAATCACCTCAAAGGACCTCAGATAAAAAAGCATCATTTAGATGTTTGCTGAGACTTGGGATATTTATGTAATTATGAGACATAGTCCTGCCTTTCTGTTATGGATAACGTGCTATAGAAAACTCACTTTGAACACTGGAACAAATGGATGCCTATGAGTAGCACCAAATATCAGCAAGTTCCTCAGTACCTTGATATTTGAAAATAGCATCTTTACAAAATCAGATTTTGAAGCAGTTTTCCTTTCCTTCCTTTCTTGTGGTCCAGCAATACTTTTGTCAAAAATCCACTCTGATGTTACTGTGGCTGCTTTATATCACACACAAGTGGAAAATTATTTTCTTTAGTAGTTAATTCCCGTAACTTGCCCATTTGGTTTTTTATACTTATTCTGTGGTCACTGGAATATGATTTATCACGAGTAGAACTGTTTAGGTGCATAAACAGTTTGTAGTTGGATTATGAATGACATCCTTATTCTGTCATTTCTGATAAGCAAGTAAAATTCATTTGTGTTTTTCTGATGCCTGCATTTTAATTTCCTTTATATGACATTGACCAGGGATTTTAAAAAATCCTGCTATGATTGAATTCTGATATTTACTGAGTATCAGATAATACCATAAGGCTGGAGATTTGTGATACTTTTCTCTCCCTTTTGATTAAAAAGATTATGTTGAAGCAAAAGAAATCAAAAAGAGAATGTGTGCTAAATAATGGTGAGGAATTACGTTATGAAAACATGTAAATTGTATGTGGTGAAATGTTTAGCAGTCTTGTGTACTACATGAAATGAAGAAAATGCGAGTCAGAATATAATGTTTCATTAGCTGCTATTAAATCTTTAAATATTTGAATAATTTCTTAGCATACATGAATCAACATCGAGAAGTTAAAGGTCTAGAATTCTGCAAAGACACAAACTAAATTGAATCTTTAAAGGAGAATATTCCTTATTTGGTTTGAATCACGTAATCCACATTGTCATTTATTGGCTCCTGGATTTCAGCCAGGCATCTTACAAATTAATAACTGATGTGTATTGATTTTTTTTAAAGCCTAATGGAAGAATACTTCAAGAAATAATTATTTCAAAATGGAAAGAATTAATTTTAAGAGCTCACTTTTTAGTAAGATCATTGTAAGGTTCAGATGGCTATTAGAAATATTTAGAAATACTTAGAAATATCTAACTATTTGCTGGGAAGAATAACTACATTTTAAAATTTGCTAGCATATTTAAAGAGTTGAAAGACTTTAATCCTTTATCTGATGCTTTCACAACTATTTAATTTTTTTCCATGTCTAGTATTTTAAATGTGAGGAATGTCTTGTATCAGAGTAGTAACATGAACCTGATGTGGCTTATTTTACTGTTTTCAAAGTGTAATTTTAAAAGATATTGATGTTAAAGGTGGCACATCTTTAATTGTTTTACATAAAGCATTGCTTTTATACCTACTGGCAAACAGAAGTGCAAGAAAATCTGTTTGGTTGTTGTTTTTTTATAAGCAGTTTGGAGTGTATTTATTTTACAACATTAAGGACTTTAAGTTATTATTAGCAAAATAAAAACAAAATGCTGATTTTATATAATTTCACTTAATACATTATTAAGTCAGCAGTACCTTGCTGATGCAAGGTATTTATAGCTTCATGTTTGTACAATTTAATGGAAAATGGCGTTACTTATCAAAACCAAGTTACAGTTGAGTAAATGTCAGTGAGAGTGAAAATTCAGAACAATTGTGTGAGATGAAATTAAACTTGATCTGCCTATCAAGTTTCTTCACATTTTTACTGCCAAAAACCTTACAGTTTTTGCTAACCTGAATTCCAGCAATCCTCATCTAACTTCGTTAGATATCTGATTTAATTCATTGGAATCGTTAGTATGATGAATTCAGAAGACAATTTTCTGCTGAACTGTTCTGTTTTTAAATAGAATTTTATTTTATACAAAACTATGAGGGGTAGAAACTGGAACACCAAATGGTGACAACCTTTCTTCCTTGAATTTTAGACCTTGGTGACCTCTTCAACTGCTGTGGCACTGAAGACAGACCAGGTCACAAAATTCAGATCCAGGAAGCATTACAGACCCAGATGTTCTAGAGGTCAAGGGTTGTTGGCCCTAGATTTCTGTTTTGGCAATAGACAGAGAGATCAGAAACATTGTCTCATCTTGCTCCAGTTTTGGATTGCACATTCAGTGCAGATGAGGTTTGCAGGTTTAGTTCACAGCCTAATCTTAGCTTTTTACTAATGAGAAACTGTGCAAAAGCCACAGAAAGAAGTTGGATTAAATGAGAGATTTTCATAGGTTGCAGTGAAATTCATAGCTAGGTGGTTCAGTTAAATGGTAATAATGCGTTTCTGTGTGATAGATGTGCTTGCAGTAAATCAACTGTGAATAGATTCTGAGGATGTAATTGTCAAACCATTAGTTCTGGTGCCTTGTATTTTAAGGATGAATAGATTTTCTCTGCAAAAGTACAGGTCATCACGTATAGTAGAGAAAATCAATAAGAAGTTTAAACCTCAGGGAACGGAAAGTGAGGTTTTTGATTGTTTATGTGTTTGTGTGCTCAGATATTGAAAAGGACCTAGCGCTGTGGGAAGAAGCAAGGCTCTCAAGAAGCCCTAGCATCCAGCATCACAGTTTAGGTACATCTGACCATCAAGGCAACCTTCAAGCTACACAGAGCCAAAATCCGAGGCCTCAGGTGCCAACTCAAATGGGGAAAAACATTCAGCTCCAAGGAGGCAAATCACCACCACTGCCCACTAACAGCCGAGCACAGGCCTCAAGTGTTGCTAACAGCAGGCCTCTGACAGCTGGTGTGCAAACCAGCAGGCCACCAACTCCATCAACGCCGGGGAGCAGACCTGTGACCCCAAACAGCTTGCTGTCACGACCCCTTACTCCTAGCAATCAAGGAAATAAAGAAAGCATCATCAGTTTGCATAGAAGTAGATCTTTGACGTCAAAGAGCCAAATGGGGAGGACCCTCAGCGCTGCTTCAGGGCTCTCTGTGCAAATGAGTGGGGATGTTGTCACTGTCACTGCTCAGAGAAGCAGTTTGTCAGAAGTAAGATTTTCGATTTAATGTTTTGAGTATGGTTAAGAGCTACTATAACATGAAAACAAGATTATGTTATACATTGAAGTAATGTCAATATCCTTGTTACTGCTTTGAAAGAAACTTGAAACCTAATGATGAAAAAAGTAGCAGGACATACTATTCAAATTTGAGAAGTATTGATGAGAAAAATTCAGGATTATTGTTGAAATTGTAATGAAACAGTCATGCCCCCAGATTATTCAAAGAGATCCATAGGGTTTTGCCTGCATAATGCACAGCAGATTTATTAGCCTTACAGTTTCTGAGTTGCATATTTCTGGACTGTTAAATACAACTGTATCTTATCTGTGTGATTCCAGGGTATTTTTCCTGCTGCACTGACAGTGCATAATATTTCCTTGGTCTAATTGTTCTTTTTTTTTGATACAGTGGAACGATTAGTTAGTCTTGCTGAATGGGCATATTTTCTGAAATAAAAAGCTGAACTGTAATGGGAAAATGTCCAATATTGCTGAACAATTGTCTAGTACTATTGTGCATGTTAGCTAGAATTATTCAGAACATAAGAACTTCCTGTCTTATATTAATGGCTTTTACAGGATTAGTCTTTGTATAGAAAGAGAAGTTAAAGTACCTTGTAAATTTTGAGCGGGATTCTCCTCTGCAAACCTTAGCTGCCTTAAATATAATATTAGTATGTAGGCAGTGGAAATAAAAGAGTCTGTGAAAGAATAGCCCTGCTGTCTATCTCAGATGCACGCCTCACTAAGATGAGTTTTTTCTCAGGAAATGCCAGTCTGATGCAAGAATCTGTATGTTTGGTGGTGAAAAAAAATATCAGTGCATTAATACCATTGCTTGAGCTAGTTCTTCACCCAGAATTGGAAATCCAACTTAAATATACAAGGATTAAGGTGGCTGAAGTTGATATATTTTCAAGCTAGAAATTTTCTATGAAAACAATCTGTAGTGGTAACAACGATTTTATTTTATTTTTTATTTTTTAAAAAATACCTTTCATCCCCTGTTTGGAGGGATGAGTGTGTTTGTGTGATGAAATTTTCTCACAAACCAGAAAATGAGACTTGAAGTTCATTTTGTAACTACGAATGTTCATAAGTAGTGAAAGGTTTCATTGTTTCCCACTGAAACACTTCAATTATTTTATTTTATTTTTATCTTTTCTATCTCCACTGGTACATAGTCATGTGATAATAACCTCAATTGTTGTTGTAATGGATCCTGGAAGTGCCATGTAACGAGCACTGCATCTCTGCAAAGGGACGGCAACTCTCAGATCCCTTCTGATCTTTCCTCTAACAAGGCAGGCAGTTAAAAATTCCGCATCATTTGCTGGTAACAGTAATGATAATCTTGAAAATCCATTTCCATTGTCTGTGATTTGTTACTTATGTTTGCCAAATCCCAGACTTACACATTTTCTAATAACAATGTCTTATTATATATTTTTGATGTGTACATGTGTCTAAAGTACTTTAAGAAAAGAGCAGCATTATTACTCTGTTTTACAGATAGAATAACGTGTCCAGTCTCATTCAGCAAGACCACTGTAAAGCTGATATCAAATATCAGCATTCCTGTGCAAGACCTTATCCACTGTTATGATCCCTGCTAGAAGTGACAAATTTTTCTTTCTCTTTACTTACTGGGCCAAATAGCACACTGGCTGCTGGTGATCCAGATCAAACCATGTTTGTCCCTTCCTGACACATTCAAGTGACCTTTGACTTCATTGAAGTTCCTCTGGGGACTAGCTCTAATTCGAAGGGGAAAATGGTTGGTATGACACGTTCAAGCTGGAGATCCCTTAGGTCTCAAAAATAGTCTTGTGGAGATCTGTCCAAGCTGCTGCTGCCAGCCTTGTGGTTGGGGTGTTCTGCTGGAAGCTCTGGGAGCTCTTTTAAGCCATCCTTGCCGATTTCCCATCCTACTGGCTTAGAAAAAGACAAGAGAATAAAGACAGAACATCCCCAGAAAGTATTGCTGTTTGGTAATATCTTTTGCTATGTTAGAAGTGTCCCTCTATTTCTGCCCATGTGAATTCTCTTTGAGCATAGAGTCAAATTTTGGAAAATTTAATGTTAGCCTGAGGTATGCAAACAATGAAGTTCTTTGTACTTTTGCAGATTACAAATGTATAAAACTAAAAGCTGATACTGTATATTATTTTGCAACTTTCATTATAGGTTTTGTATCTTCTTCCTGTAAAAAAAAAAAAAAACAACAACAAAAACCAGTAAAATAAAATAAGGGAAATTGCCTTCATTCTTCCTAAACTTAATGGTATGAGCAGGGAATTTCTGTTAGATGTGAATGCACTGTGGTTACATTACCAGACCTGTATTTTGCAAAGAACTCTTCTTCCTTACTCTTTTGTGGTGTTAATGGAATTAATCAACACAAACCTGGTACATATGTGATGAGGATAAGTCAGTTGAAAAGAAAGCAGTTACTGAATACCGGCAGCACGTTTTATCATATGGAGCTTGAATTAAAGAATACAGTGTATGCATGAATTTACGCTGTCACAATTCCATTTATAAGGACACTTAACATATCCCTCAATGCCTTATACATGCTTCCTAGGTTGTAATGTGCTTCAGAGTATGATAAAAGTCTAAAATACAAAATATTCAGAGTACAATACAGAGTTCTTCATTAGTTTTAGTAAAGTCCATGCTGGTTTAATCTTGTTATATCACACATCTTAAATAATCTGGCAAATACTTAACGTATCAGCTGTTAAGAATTTTATTTTAATGCTCAAAACTTATAATGATCTGAGATTTTGTGGACAAGTTTCTGCCTCTTGGCACACAGAATACTACAAAGTTTTAACAGGTGTGTTTTATTATCAGCTCTGTTCAGGCTGAATTGAATTATGGCAAAGAAATGCTACCTAGAGAAATAGTTTTATTATCTCTATAAAACTAATAAATCACAGCTCCAAATCCTTTTGCAGAGATATTTTTATGCATTGACTGTATCCTTTGGTGTTTTGTATAAATTGACAAAGGAATGCTGAATACTGCTTATCTCTTCAGGATGGATTCCATTAAAGTGACACAATGCTGTGATAGTTATCAATAGCTGTTGAGATGAAAATACTACTGACTCCCTTGTTCGCCATAACATTTTCTCAGCACTTGGAATTTTAGTTACTTTATTCATCCAGGCACCTTGAAGTGCTGTTCAGTAATATTTATTGGTCTGCCATTGTTAATATTGGGAGATTTCAGCTGATTTGAATAAAGCACTGGTTAACACAAGGCCTTCTCCTAGTCACAGAAGCGCAGACCACCCTTCAGTGTCATGAGGTCTCCTCTCGGTTAGGTACTTCCATTCTGTTCTGCTGTCTGTCCCACTTCTTCACTCTGTAGTTTTGGAGGATTACAAAAGCATGCTGATCAGTGTGAGAGCCACTTGCTACTGCTGCAATAATCCTGGTCTGTGAACCAGTGCTTTTTCCTATTTCAATGCTGCAGTGAGCAACCTTCTCAGATTCTGAAAAAAGTTGAAAAGTTAACTATATGCATAAGGCAGGGTCTGCTGCCTGAACGTCCTTTTCTGTCATTGCAGCAGTCTTTTAGGATTTTTTAACAGATTACTAACAGAATTAACAGTTTTCTTCCACTGAGAGACTGGTTTCCAAGAACTGAGTAAAACAAACATTTTTATTTTTAAACCAGATGGCCTAGTGATAAAAGTAATGCTGTGGTGATGTGCAATGCAACTTAACTTTGAATATGAAGATTCTGGTTTTCAACTGGTAGAAAATGAGATGGGCCTTGTAGCCTCCTTTACTTCAGGTGCTTTATAACAATCTGACCAGTAATTTTATGATATCTGGCCACTCCTTGAGTTAACTTTCAGACCCAACTTGCAGAACTGAACCACTGTTGAAGTGAAACTACATTCCAATCTCGTCTTTCACCTTCAGTATTGCAAAGGAATCTGTCATAATATTTTATGTGAGTGTACATGCTTACATGAGTATGTATGTATGGAAAAATATTTTTATATGCATAAATATATTTTGTAAAAAAAGAGATGATGGCAAAACATTTTAAATGCAAGTATGGATTCTTAACTGTGTGTAACATTTATATTTTGATGCTTAGAGCTTTATGGTATTTGGGAGACCAGATTTTCCATATTCCACCCTAGCCTTTCTACTTCTCCAGTACAAACATATTTTCTAAATCAGGTTGCAGATCCTTGTTCTTACAGGATTGAAGACGGTGAATGTTCTGACAATTCAAAGCCTTGATTAAGCAAATCATTCATGACATATCTAGGCATGGTCCAAAAACTGCAAGGATAAACAGAATATCTTCATTAATATTTTGTTCTGCATTTCTAAGATAAGGGTGTGTATATCTCTGGCTATAGCAGATAATTAAATAAATAGACTTTTTTTTTCCCCCTGTAATAAATGGATAAACAAGAATTCCATTAGGAAAAGTATCCAAGTGGCCTGAATAGCCTCTACATTTTGAGTTAAGAATATATATATATATATTCTTTCTGTGACATTATGCATATATTTTTTTTAAATCAAAGTCTTTTTCCAATCCAGTTAATACAAACTGAAGTACTAAAATCTGCATTTATGTAGTACCTTTCTGTGTCATTTTATCTAAAATAGATCTGTTTGTGGCAGGATGAATTCTTACAACAGCTTCAGCTTGCTCATCAGCCTTGGATATTGCCGAGTTATACAGAAAGTGAAGGAGTGGAAGCTGACCAAGACAAACGTAAGTATACTTGTTAGGAGCTGATAGTATTTCGAAAAACTTCAAACTTTTTCGTATCACCAAATCTTGCTAAAAAGTCATGCCTGCTCAGAGGAACTTTCCTCATAAGAAGCAATTACTCGTTTGTTTAAGGGCTAAACTTTATAGGATTGTTTTCATTAAGCTTTCCTACAGACACTGAGCATTGACTAAATGATCAGGGACCACAGCTTTCCTAGCTAAATGAGATGATTTGTACTGGAGTGGTAAAGTAGTTGTTCCAGAGAAGGAGCATGAAGTTGAAATAGGGGTTCTGTTCAGTAAATCTGTATTGACTAGGAGAAAGAAAAAGAAGGAAAAAAACCAAACCTGCACACGCATACACAAGCCCAGTATCTCTGAAAAGTAGAGCCTTCATCCTCATCGACACTATTTTGCCTGCTTTCTTATGAATTCCTCTCTGTGAAAAAAAGTTCTCAATTGCACCTTTGATGCGGTTGTCTAATCATGAAAGTAAAGGTCAGCAGGATCATGACCTAAATGACAGAACAGGTAACAAGTAGCATGCCATAAATCACAGTACTTTCAAACTATAGCATGTTGTATCTGGCTACAAGGTACCTCTAAATAGTCTTGTTGAAAATATTAAATGTTTCACATTTTGCAATAATTTTGTGATCTGAAGGGGTAAATATGCAAACTATTTCCGTAGATAATTAAGGTGATATACTTGAAAAGAGCAGGGGATTTCATCAGCATGTTTAGAAATCTTAATACATGTGACAGAGTTAAAATATGAAAAAGCCAATCTCTTCATGGAATGGAGTAGTTGTGTCTGGGATTAAATTCATGGTTAATGATAATTGTACAAAATGAACAGGATATATTTCTCAATGATGCCACTTTAAAAAATAATTATACTCACATACCAGTTTTACAAATCCATGAATAGCCTGAGGTTTGACTATGAAATTTTGATTTATATGCTGAGATACTGAAGAGCGTGAGCTAGTTTTTTAGTGAGTAGTGTAAAATGGAAGTTATATATATACAGCTGATTTTAACCCAAAGTTGATAACTGTAGTTTTATTTAATTCTGAGCCTTTCACTTACCTTAGGGCTGAAACCCACCATAAGTGGCCAAAGAGAGAGCCTGGTACCTATCCAATCCATGGACATGACATTTTTTCTATGTTTTTTTTCTAATGAATTTGCAATCCCATCAACATTTGTAGGACTGGATTCACAGAGACTGGTGCTAAGTATGTGATCAGGGAAACTGATGCTTCAGGGTGTGTCAGATGCAGTGTGTTTTCTTACCTGCAGTGCCTGAATTGTGGTGGGGGCATTTCTGAGCATCCACGATCCTGTGCTATAAGATTCCAGGAATTCTGGTAGATTGTTGCTACTGCCTATTGTGAGAAAGTAGTAGATTTTAGGTGGAAATATCAGTCCTACTTTGGGATCAAAGAGATTATACTTGCCTGAGTGATAGTTATTTTTCCTGGATCTGATGGCACGACAGCTAGAGAAGGGGGAGATAAGGAATTGTTAACTGTTTTCTGTAGCGAAGAGGGATCTGCAGCTGTCATATATTCGAGACCATTTGTATGTCTGTATAGTCAAATTGTGCATCATTTCTAGTATGTCAATCTTTCACTAACATTACTAAACTAAAACAAAAAATGTTTATCAAATCAGTAATTACTTTATCTGATAGTTATTCCTATCTAACAGTCATCAGCGTTATTAAAAATAGCCATGTTATAATACTCAAGAGAGCTGATATGCTAGATTATGCAGAAGCAGAAAGTATGGAACAATCATTGCTGGCAAAGAGAAGCTGCAAATTCCCAGTTGTAAAGTGTGGAGTCAGAGAGGGGCTTGGCATACTTGCTGATGCCAGTGCTTGTAGTCTGAGCAGCTGGCAAGATTCTGCATCATTTTTCACCCTCAAGTCAATAAATCTGTATAGATGTTTTGCTTGTGATTTAGTGTTGAGGGGCCCGGGAGTTCATAATTTATGAGTCTTAGCAGAAGAGCTGCAAAATTAATCTTTACAATAGCAACACCTGTTCTTTGACTCAACTTTTAATAAATTACATGTGGATAATATTTACCACATTCTTTGACTACCTTCAGATAATAGCAGCCAGGTGTAAAGCTAGCTTTTGGTTGTGGGAAAACAATGCAAAAAGAGAGGACATGTGAGTCACCTCAAGTTCTTTTAAATTAATACCCTGTGGTTAGTGTTTTACATGAAAGGGAATGAAAAACTTATTTTGAGGTAGCAGTGCAAATGTGCTCAGATGCAGGAGTTTAAAGAGGCTATTTTCAAAGCCAGTGAATGATAAGTGAACAGAACCAGGTCACTTTGGAATCTCAAAATCTCCCAACAAATATCATTTGCAACACAGATATGGCAGTGTATATCTTGTCTTAGAGAAAGGAGGTCTAGGTTTTCAATTCCAGAAATTCAGTCTTTACTTTCTAAATAAATCCTTTAGGCTCTCTGACAGCATTTTAAAAATTTATCAGGAACATCCAAATATAAATAACTAGTTGTCAGTCATTTTTAAAGAAGTTTCCTACCAGCTATGACAATATAAGTTTGCAAACATATGCCAGAGAAAGACATGTAATTTTTTGCCCTTATCATGTAAATTTTGTGATTAAAAATAGGAACTAATGCATACTTCTTACAGAAGAACTGTCACCTAGTGACTAAATATCTTCTGTTTGTTAGATATATTCTTTGATATTATGCATGCACTGAACAAAGAGGAGTGAAAACTGTAAAGGCAGTATGATCCAAAATGAAGAGTGTGTGACTCTTCTGTGACTTTAGTGTCACTAAATAATATGCACAAGGGGACTTGTGTTTTCTTTCTCTCAAGATATTGCCCTATTGCTGTCTTCAGTAGTTTGCTTGTGTACTAATTCTGAGCAGAAAGTTTTCAGAGGATGCATAAAGATCATTTTGGGAAACGGGAGGGATCTGGAGAAAATATTTACCAGATCCATTGTGTTTCAGGTTGATGATAGTTCTTTGGCAAAAGCAGTTTTCTTCAATATAGGGCACTGATGCAAAGAAAGAGAACTGCTTCTGCAGTTACCAGAGCATTTCTTGGACAGCTTTTATAAAAATTTCAGAGGACTGGCAAGAGCCAGACTGAATTTTCCCTTGAGAACAAGCCCAACAAATATTGTTGATTGATAAATCAACATCGCTAGCTTCCAAGAACCTTGGAAGGACGACAACTGTCTTTTGTTGTAATTTGGTCTGCTTTTAGTAGCCCTGGGATGGACTAGCTGCCCAAAGTTGGCTTTCTTGTGTGCCTTATACAGGAGGTAAGTCACAAAGCAGATGTCTCTAGATTCAAAAGCCCTGGATATACAGGATCCATATATCTGCAGTCAGTTCATTTCATAGATGTACATGACAGGTGAATAACTTAGCCTTTTAGGGAACTTACTGCTTCAGTAGTTCATATTAAATGTATATATACATATTTGTGTGTGTGTTCATGTTCCTTTGCTACAGCTTGGTTAAGGCATGGCAGTTTTGTAGTCATTGGCACACTAGGCAGTGTGGCTGCTATCAGTTAATCCTAACTTCAATTTACCAACAGGAGTACTAGCTACTCTTGTGATAAGTCTTGAACTCTCACCTTCAGATCTCTGGCAAGAAACTTATGCATTTTGCCCTATACATCTGCATATTCTAAGTGTTTGTGGTGGGAAGTCAACTACTTACAAGTAAAAGCTGTTGGGAACAAGTATTATTTCCACTCCATTTGTTCTTGTACTTACTTTGAAACACTGCTGTAAAAGGCCCTCTACTGATTACTTCAACAGATGATGAACAAAATGTTCATTTTCCCATTCTGCACAAATATCTTCCTAAGAAAAAGACCCAAAAAATTAAATACTGTTATTTGTAGGATCAAGAAATTCAAAATGTGTTCCAGTAGAATTCCAAACTTTACAGTGTTTGTCTGCAGGTTCATTCAAAATGTGTTCCAGTAGAATTCCAAACTTTACAGTGTTTGTCTGCAGGTGAAATGTCTTACGCTGTGCAAGTTCATACAGCTGAACAGATATTTTTCTGAATAAATTAAAAAAATAAATGTTCCTAACATTTGGAAAGTTGTTTCACCAGAGTTTATAAAAAGGAATTTAATGCTGCAATATGCTTTTGGTGTGAAAGTTTCCTCTTACTAGAGCCAGGTACCATATGTATGAGTGACAGAATCAGGGATGGAGTAGAAACTGTTGATTGAATCTTTTATGAATGAACACAAACACATTTCTTTTAGTCACATTCAGCTTTTTTTGTATTCTGCTCTGATGCATTATAGCAGTGCTTGAAAACATCTCTTTAAGAACTTAGGTCAAGACTTGATTTTCTTCTCTGTTGAGAAACTTAGATACAAAGCATTGCAAAAATGTATTAATGAATTACAGCCAAGTTAATAAGAACATAGTGCATGTAGTTATAGATGTTTCCAGTGTATAGTAAATTCACTACAAATGTTTTTTCTAATCTCAAAAGTGAATCTGCATTCAACTTCTGGGAAACTTTGAGATTCATTATTCTTTTGAAGAAACCTAGGGTATCTTTCTTTCACCAGATATCTCAAGAGTGGTAATAATAACTAGAAGAAAAATGTCAGCATGTTGCATCTCCCCACCATTTCTATAGAATGTCATGACTGTGGTATGTCTGGGGTACGAAGGATTTCCCAAATCTCTCTTGACAGCTCCAGTTCCTCCTGTTGGGAAGTCTTGGCTGGATGACTTGCAACATTTATAGCTGAAGCTTCACCATTTCATATAACAGATCTCTGAATCTGAAAATGAGAGAGAAAACAGTTTTCTATTCTGGAAACACTTGTATTCCATTATTCATGGGTAGTGAAACAAAAGTAGAGATTGACATTATTTCTACCAGTAGTTGTGTCACTCTTGGAAAGTGAGGTAAGAGTTCTCATCATAGTGAGAAAAAATTTCTCCTGTATTTCCGTGCAGAAATCTTCCAAACAGAAAGATATGAGGGGTTTTTTTGTTTGTTTGTTTGTTTTTTCAACTTGCATTATTATTAGTGTGAACTTGGATTCCCAAAGAATGTATTAATGTAATACAGGTCATTTAAAAATAATGACATAGAGTGACACAGAGAATTATCGAGGTACACATTAGGTGAATTAAAAGCTGGCTCACTGCGGAATCAAGAAATAGGACTATCTAATGGCAAGCTGTAGATGAATGGGGCTCATTAGTGCCTGATAGGTTTAGATAATTGATGTAAGGGACAAGTTGAAGATATTAAATAATATGAATCCCCTGATATAATGGCCCTGATATAATTCCAGTAAAAGGAACTTTGTTATAACCAGATGAAATATACATGAAACAAATTAAATATATGTGACACCAGAGAAGTATATGTGCCTCTGCTGCAGAATAATGAGACTTTGTCCTGGAAAGCAGTGACTTAATGGATTTAGGATGATCACAAATGATCATCTCAGTGTGAGCTCTTAGAATAATGCTGTAAACAAATAAGGGTAAACCATTCCTTGCATGCCTAAAAAGTTAAGTAACAAGATAATTATTCAAAATACTATCGGCTGAAATCTACAGTTCAAGTGTCATTAAGAAAGATTGGAATTACTTAAGAGATTAAAGAAGATTAAAAGCAACCCAGCATTTGAGAAGTCTTGTTAGGAGTTCACCACACCTAAAGGCATCCACTAGGAACTTCAGAGATGATATATGTCTGTAGATCCTTAAATAAAAAAGATTAAACTCTTCAAACTGTGACAACGGAAATTGATGCTATGACCTAGCAGCCAAGGGCCTTAAGCACTGTTACCAAAAGTTGAGGGAAGTGATGAATTTGGAGTCATTAACATGAAGTGATGGGGCTTTCTAAATGACAGATGTTAATCCAGCTGGAGATTCTGGCATGCAAGTGGTCAAACTAGATGAGCACACAGGATTTTTTTGCGAGTATATGTGAATATACTTATTCATTCTCACAAAGAGTAGTCTAGATGAGAAATTTCCTTTACTTCCCTGAGGTAGGCTTATTTCCTGTTAGGCGTGGATAAAGATGAGCATTATAATGATTACATCTGCCTTAATTTCTTCAAAGAGTTCCTTATTTGAGTTTTAACATGTTCAAAGTAATTCTCAGTCCTCCTAACAGTACCTGGTGAGTATCACACAATGGCAAACAAAAAGAGCTTATTCTTTGCAGATGAAAAATGCACTTTCTTACAAACACCGGATCATATGCATAACTGTATTTACATATATACACGTTTTTTGAGATTTTATATTGAGATTTATTATAGCAATTTTAAACTGCAAAGATTTCCTCAGTTGTTTTTATTATCATAATTCAAGAATATAAAAATGATTTATATGGAAAAGCAGACTTCATCTGAAGCAAGCATGTGCAATCTATTGTAGGGTACCTGCTTTAGCAGGGAGTTGGACTTGATCTCTTGTGGTCCCTTCCAACCCCTACAATTCTGTGATTCTGTGAAGTAAGGGTTGTTCTTGATCCAAAAATATAAACTTAGAAAATATTAAGAGTTTGGATTAATACTAATAAAATACTATATAGGCTTTATTCTCCTTTGCAAAGCAAGACATAGATATTGCAAACAGATTTTGTGCTTTAAAAATCTTAAATATGTATGTGACGAGTAGAATAGAACAGAATAATTCAGTTAGAAGGAACCTTCAGAGTTCACCTAGTCCAACTCTCTGACTGCGTCAGGGCTAGACGGAATGTAAAGACTGGTATTGAGGGCATCATCCAAATATCTCCTGGACACTGACAGTCACAGCTGTCAGAGGGAGCAACCACCTCTCTAGGAAGCCTGTTCCACGGCTTGACCACCCTCACAGTAAAGGATTTTTTTCCTTCTATATAGTCTGGATGCCTAATATTAAATGGCAATGTATACCATTCAGTTGAATATCTATTTTGCTTTTTTTTTTTAATGTTGTTTTTAATTCAGATACATTTGCAAGTGGCATTTTAAGCTTTCAAGAAAAAATACTAGTTATCCCAATTAATTAATATTGCAAAGTTCTATGTGTTTTGAAAAGATCTTTGGATAGATACATAGGTAAATTCAAAAGGTAATATCTATGCTCATCACTCCAAATCTGTACTGAACTTTCTTAAATTTTTGTTTAAAATAAGAATATCAACATACATTAATTTGCATACATTATAATTAAAATACTCCTCTTGCTGTATATTAGTATAGCAGTTATATATTTTCGTTAAGAACTTTTATTTGAATTGCAAAGTAGTGTATGTGTTGAAACATAGGTTGCTTAATATTGTCATTTTAAAAGATTAGTCTAAAAGGTCAAAATCAAAGTGATAATCTTTAGGAAAATAAGGCTCTTCTGTAACATTAGTGAAAGAGTTTTGGAGAATAAAATAAAATGATGCTTTCACTGCTCACTGACAAGCAGATAATAACGCTAGCTGCTTGTGTTAGGTTCAGCTGGGATAGAGTTGTTTTCTTCAGAGTGTTTGGAATGATTCTATGTTTTGGTTCTAGAAGAAAAGTGATGTTAATAACACACTGATGTTTATAGTTATTGCTAAGCAGTGCTGTACAGAGCCAAGGCTATACCAGTTTCTCAGTTCATACTAAGAAAGGGATGGGAGGGGACTTGAGTTGGCCAAAGGGATATTGCATAGCATATGATATGATGCAGGAGGGCTTTGAAGGGGGTGGAAGTTCTCTCTCTTCTGCTTATTGAGCCACCTGCTGGGTTAAATTGCAACACTGCTATTGTAATGAAATGTAACTTCACAATGGAAGTACAGTCTAATTTGTTGCATATTGGTGGGGGAAATTTTAGTCACTTTATTTTGTTTTGACTATATCAGGATTTTTTACGCTGCTTTTCCAAAACTCCTGCTTTCTTGAGTAACCGTAATTTAAATTAGACATGAAGGCGTGCAATGAACCACAAACTGATCTGGTTGAAATATCACTTAGCAAACATAGAATATTTTTACTCAGATAATTCAGTCCTGTGTTGTGTCTCAGATCTGTGCATACCCTGACATTTGTGCTATATGATTCAGGAAGAGGTATGGAAAATATCTGAGAGTCTGACAGTAGAGGGCTGAAAATGTTTCAGCTGAAATTTCAACGAAAAAAAAATGCTCAAAAGAAATGCCCCTGGGGTCTCAGTAAAGGCTCAAGTGATGGTAACCCAGTGAAGACTATGAGGGGCACAGTCATCCTATGGAAATTCACCTGGCCTAGAAGAGCATATCGATGACCTTTATAGCTCGATGACTACTATACAGACTTTCCAGCAGGAGGGAACTGGACATTTTTGTGTACCTTTCATACTACAGATCTTTGTGAAGAGCAAGGAATTACACTGTTCCTTTTTTATGCCTTTTTGGTTTCTTTCCTTTGCCGTATTTGTTGTGTGCTTTTGCAACAAAGAAGATCTTGCTGCAAATCAGAGTGTACTTTTTATCCAATTTATTTGTTGCAACTCTTTTTAAGAAAGGTAGACCCCGTTTGTCTTTCACTGATGCCTTGTGCTGTCATTTATAGCAGTAAAGAAAGCACAGATTAGCTTTGAAGTCCTACCAAAGCAGATTGGTCTTCTACACCAATTTTTCACTCAATTTACTTGAATGCAAGTGATCCCATAAAGTGCAAGATGCAGGGGGCAGCAAGCAGTGAGGATATATCTTTGCATTAAATAAAGCTTTGAAAGGCTCCTGATACCATAGCCAAATGACAGTTTCAGCAGATGGGATGACTGTCATTCCAAGGTGCAAAAATGACCAGGAAGTGAAGGACCTACATAAGAAATGTGTTTTTTCTCCTGTGCCAGTATTCTCCAAGCTCTAGAAAAAGTTAATACTCCTTCTTATCTTATTGTTACAAATACGTTTTACAAGAATGAGATTTATTCTATGCTAAACCGTGAAAGTTCCTCTTCTATCATGAAGAGAAAGAATTTCAAATTTAAGTAGGAAAAAGTCAGTGATGGGAAAGGTTACGATTTTGTAATGAACTCAATAACTGTGACTGTTCTAAGCCTGTCAGAGAGCAAGTCCATGAACGTGGAATCAGGGAAAGAAGAGAGGAGGGTTGATTCTCAATGTGTGGCTTCTGTTCATTTTGGTTAAATCTTGCTTGGCAATGTGTAGTACTAATGTGAGTGTTGCAGCAGAATCTGGGGAGTGCTTATGTTCTCTGTGTTTTATTTCCCTGATCTTCAAATGGCAATGATAAAATATAACTGTCAACAAAGCTATGAGAAGTCACCAGTTAATGTTTCTAAAACATGTCACAAGTGTAGGCCCAATTCTAATGTCTGTCTGTATTTCTTTCTACTGTAATTATGCACACATTAAAATGGCTGTAGTTTGTTTCAGTAATTTTACTCAAGTAAATCAGCAGTGGTTTTCTGCTTATGTTAACCACTTTTAAATTGTTATTCTCTTCTGCACTGAACTGCTTAGCATGTCAGAGTGATCCATCTTGTCTACCTTAGCTATCTAAAAATGAGGGAGTGTTGTCCAAGCTATTTGTTCTCTGAAATAGAGAGAAATAAAGGAACTTCAGAGGTCACATAGAAATGTACAGTGCTGGGGGAGTGACAAAGAATCCCTTCTCTCTGTCAGGGAGTCCTTCATCTCTTGCATCTCCAGCCTGACTCTACTCTAGCTCATGTCAGCCAAAAGTTGACTTGGTGTTATTAATATAATTTTTTATCAGTGAAGAATTCTATAATGGATATGAGGTAGCATACAATATATTTTCTGTCTGGCATCCCATTTCCTTTTGCAGCTAACACTATCCCTAGAGTTTTTGCAGATAGCAGTCATGAGAAGAATTTGCAAATGGAGCAGGATTACATATGTTTGCTTTTATTTTTCCACCCTTAAGACAAATTTTTTACTTAAAGATCAAACTGTGACAATGCTTGAATCTTTGCTAAATGAAGTGTCTCCAAGGAAAACAGTTGTTAAACATTAAGTATAGGTGATGAAAAACTACATATCAAGTTAATAAAGGGTGAGAAATGTTGCTAAGATTTCCCAGGCTTTATTTCTTCTTCTTCTACTACTACTACATTTATTTTATTTTATTTTTTTATGCAGAGGTGTTCATGGTATATGACTTGTTCTGTTGAATATCAGTACAGTATTAGATAGAAAATCCAGGCTTATCACCTGGCAAAGCAAAACTTGAAGATCTTGTTCCAATACTATCTAGTTGGTTACCTGGAGATAACGGAGAACAGTTTGTTGCTGCCAAATGCCTTCAATCTCCCAAAGAGATGTTGTGTATTTATATATATGAAAGAAATGAAAAATGTGTTGCTGATCCTGATTTCCTTCAGTGTTTAAAAATGAAAATTTAAGGCTTCTAAGGTAATTTACAGATCTTTATTCATTCAGCTGTGTTATTCAATGTGGTTTTCAAGCTAGGTGCATGTAATGGGAACAGTTGCATTGTTACTTGAGTTTTTGCAAACATTTTGGGAAGGGGTTGTGTTAAAATCAGCAGCATTTGCAAATCAATCTGCTTCAATGTGCATGTGGAAATATCTGTAAAAGCTAAATTTCCATTTTGCTTTGGGGAAAGTTTTAAAAGTGAACACAATTGGAAATGAAAACATTACTATCTCCACTTACCCAATTTGTTATAGTTACCTATTATACTTAATGCATTATAGAACACCGTTCAATTTTTTTCAACCACTTAGCATTATTATTACATGGAAGAGGCAGAAAACTGTTTAAAATGCTGAATAATTGGAATAAAAAGTATCACTAAAGAAGCTCTGGTTTGCTTCACAATATTTTAGTAATGAAGAAAAATAGAGATTCATCAAAATCCACATTGCTTATTTAACTGTGTGCTCAGCACTATGGAAAACTTGCACAAAATGCAAGCATAATGAATTTCCATTTTATCATACTTTTGTGTATATTTTAGCCCTAATTTCTGTTTTCTTTTTGATTTCACAGGTTTGTGAAATCAGTGGGATTGTTGAAGAGCAATTTAATAAAAACAAAAGTACAGTGATCAAAAGTATACCTGAAAATTTGCTTTAGTTTATACATAATAATTTAAATGAAGTTATTTTTCTAGTATCAGCAGTACATAAGGGGAACCTCTCTGATATGTGGATGCTGTGATGCACTGAATCTGAGTGCTTACTGTGGTACAGTGGCCATAGGAAAGATGGGTAGCTGACACCATTTAGTAGTATAAAGCAATAATTAGTTTAGTTTCTACCCCTATTATTTTGGATTGACATTTGATAAACTAAACTCTGCCTGACCAAAATAAACTTTGCTTAGAGACTGTATGTATTTTAACTTGTCTAAGGTTTTCTACTTATATTTTGTAAGCTTTGCTCTTTTTTAGATTCACAGACATGAAAGTATTTGCCCACATCTGCCAATCTGTACGTCCCATCCAGGTCTCACAGAGAGCTAGCAGTTTGCTCATAGTCACCTGCAGTAAGAGGGCAGGGAGGAGTGAATGAAAGTGTGTTCATAGGGAGCAGGAGCAGGTGTTGCCTGTGTCAAAAAACTTTGCATCGAGTTTATCTACTTTGATCTTTAAAACAAAAGAGGACTGTTGAAAAGGGAAATAAATAAAGATAAAGAGAGGAGCATGCATGCAAAAATAAAGTATCTAAAGGAATTTCATACATAGAGTAAAACACAGTTTACCTATATGAGTTACTGAAACAAGTTTACCATTCAAAATAAGCTAACTGATATATGCTGTATGCTTGGAAATTTAGAAGGTGCTTTGGCACAGACATCAAATGAAGGGATGTGGCAGTTGCATTTATTGATTTTATTTATGTATCTGTTAATTCTGTCAAGTGTGTTTTCAGTTTCCTTTGTGTTCGATTATGTACAATTGGTTCCTGTATCTTAGACATAATGATATAATGAAATTGCTTGCAACTATTAGAAACAGAATATAACAGATCATCTATTTGTTTAAGGAATAAAAATGAATTATCTGTCATGGGTTTTCCACAGCGTGATTTTTTTTCTATGTTTCTCTCATATTCAGTGCTAGCACAAAAAGTGTCTGGTCTGTCTTAGGCATAAGCAAATGAAAAGGAAGATCTGAGTGTGCTGAGCTGGTTCTTGCTATATGTATCATCATTGTTTAGACTTCCTTCTTTTAAAGTGTTTAGCATATTGGAACCACGTGGGAATAGTCCCTTGAAGTTTATAGCAGGTTAGGGCTTCATCGATTAGTCATCAATAAAGAAAATCTGTGCATATTTCCATCATACACGTTTGTATATGGGAGAGAATGTTATAATTGATAAGTTGATCAGTTTTCTGCAGTGAAGCGTTCTTGTGAAACTACTTATAGTTCCAGTAGTTATAGCTATGGTTCAGGGTTATATTCATCCATAGTGACCTGCATTTTATACTTTACTTTGCACTTTTGATTAGTGTCAGTGTAGGTATGCCTTATTTTTTTCTAATTGCTTCTATTATTTACTGAAATTATGATCATATTTAGTCCCTGGGAAAAAATCTCATTGACTTTGATTGAATTAAGATTACTCATATTTTGAGGAAGAAATCAGTATTTGGCAGCATCTTAATTCTAGAAGTTCTTGCATGCTAAAGCACTTGAAATACAGTTTGGACTGGGTAATGGAGGGGAATTTTATTAGGAACATGTCTATTTTTATATATTTATTTTAATTCTAATTTTATTACCTCCTGAAATGTAAGACAAGCTTTATGTAGGAAGGCACAATATAAATGCTGCTCCTGGGCTTCTGAGCACAAAAACATTTCAGTAACAGATACAGTGAGCACTATCAACTCTCAGAATAATTAATAACTTTACAAGTGTGAAATTTATGCAGTGTGGCAGGATGGTTTGGCCTTTGTGTGGTCCAGCTATAAAAGATGTGAAGTCTTGGGCTCCTGAGAGATGCCTGTTCTTGGGGCTGGCTTTTTTTCTAGAACACTTTTTAAGCTGAAGAGTGGAGGATAAATAATGAAGAATGTGGCCTTTTTTTCCCCCCGAACTAAAGCATATAGAAAATTCCATGTCATTTTTTGTTTTAGTTGTCCTGAGGCTTGAATGATCTCATGATTATTTAACACTTGTGATTGGCAGTACTCCCTCTAAAGTGTATGGCAAGCAATGTTGGCCGATCCTCATGCTCAGCCCAGCAACGACTGCTGGCATTGTAGAGGAGAAGCAGCCACCTGGTGCCTTGACTGTGAACAAGCTGGCAATGAAGCTCCAAGAAGAGTCTGAGATGTACTTAATAGAAAACAAGCAGCTGGGCTTAGGGGCTCGGGAACATAAACAGCAGCTGGGAAGGCTGTGCAGAAAAGAAGTGTGATAAACTTGTTTTCACCTTTGAGCTGTGGGAAGCCTCATTTTCATTTTGACCTTTTTGGCTTCAGCAAGCAGTTTCCATTTGTCAGTTGCTCGTGGAATAAACTCTGCCTCCTTGGTACCTAATTGAATTGAGAGTCAGCTGTGTGAGTTCACATGGATGCTTCTCTAGTTTGTTTGGCAGGAGTATCAAGGTGGTTTTCTTTTGTTTTTAACTCTCTACCAGGCACTTCAAAATCACAGCTCAGTATAAGCTATGTAGAAATGTACTTCTCTGTATCTGTAGGAAACAGAGTAGATGTAGTGGTTTTCAGAAAGATACTTCATGCTTCATTGCTGATGCTATTGAATTACTGCTTTTTGATGGAAGAAGAGCCATGATAATTTTTTTTCCAAGCCATATGTTTACATCTTTGTTTTTAAAAGCATTTGCTAATGCAGTGATGTAGGGAAATTGTATTCTCAATGGTACTTTTTAATGAAAAAAATGAAAAAAACGTATCTCAGTATATGAAAATACATGTAGCTTGTCTAATAAACAGCTGTCCTTCTGTCAAGTGCCAATTTATGAGAAAAAAGAAATTATTGCCATACAATTTTCTGTTGCTTCCTTTTTAGAGCTTCTCGCCCTTGATACATTACCTGGGTAATCGTACAAACAACCTTATTAACTCTATTCATTTCATTAATGCAAAGATAATAGCTTTCCTTCTCTACTGCTCATATCGAGTAACTTTATCACTTGACAGACTTAATGGAATGACTTCTTCCTAGCTCTAAGATCTGAAGGCTCAGTTGAGGGAGAAAAGTGGAAGACATTTTCTTTGCAGAAGTTATTAAAATAAAGCAATTACTTTTGGAATATTATGCAGTGGGAAATTTCCCCGAGCAAATCCTTTTCTTGAAAACTTAAGCAATACTTTAAAACCACTTATGTAATAAACAGCTGTAGTGCGTACATGCAGTATTAACAAAAGCTTCTGGCCCTTTGGGAATAGTATTCCTAAAAATGCATCTTCATTTGCAGTTTAGATCTCTTTCAGAAGAGAGAAGGATATTTTTTCTTCTGCCTTTTAGAATATTGCTTCAGTTATGTCTATATTTTATATTTTATATGTCTATAGCTAAAAGCAGGAGAAATCCTTTATTGCAACAACTAAACTCATAGATATGTGAAGAAAATGAAGGCTAAGTCACTCATGCATATATGACAATGTTGTTTCACTCCTCTGGCTTTGTGTAGCAAGTTTTGGATATCTCCAGAGAAGAAGACTCCACAACCTCTCTGGGCAACTTGTTTCTCTGCTCTGTCACTCTTGAAGACTTTCTTCCTCATGTTCAGATAAAAGATCCTTTGTTCCAATTTGTGCCCATTGCTGCTTGTTCTGTCTCTGTAAATCACCAAAAAGAGGCTGGTACCATCCACTTGACTCCCACTATTTAGATATTTATAAACATAGATAAGATTCCCCCCTCAATCTTCTGTTCTCTAGGCTGAACAGTCCCACGTTTCTTGTTCTTTTCTCATATGGGAGATGCTCCAGGTCTCTCATCATCTTTATTGCTCTCCATTGGATTCTCTCCTTGTCTTTCTTGAACTGGGAGCCCAGAACTGCACCCGGCACTCCAGATGTGGCCTCACCAGGGCAGAGCAGAGGAGGATCGCCTCGTTTGACCTGCTGGCCATGCCTATTTTAATTCACCCCAGGATGTCATTAACCTTCATGGCCTCAGGAGCACACTGATGACACATGGCCAACTTGTTGTTCACTAGGACTCCTATGTCCTTATTCACAGAGCTCCTCTCTGGTTGGTCATCCCCTAACCTGACTGTATATGGTTATAAATGTAGAGTGCAGGACTCTACATTTACCTTTTTTGAACCTTATCAGGTTTCTCTCTACCCAACTCTCTCTCCTGTCCAGATCTTGCTGAATGGCAGCACAGCTTTCTGTTGTTCCCAAAGACAACTAAAGCAGACCACTGAAGCGAACACTACAGGAAAGCTGACATTTATAGGTCCTCTCTGACTTAACTGCTGAGCTACTGATCTAAGCAGCATCTTCCTTTCCCAGAAATATACACGTATTAGCCTACAGAGGCAGTGTAATAGGAAGTGGATCTGGAAAGGGCCTCATTTAGTTCATAAACCTGTGACAGCATAACTCCAGTAAAAACATTTCTGACAGCTTTTTGTCCAATCTGTTTTGAGAATATCTCGAGATGGAAAATCCAGTCAGGCAACCCCTGATTCTTTCTTCCGTTTGTCTTTGAAAATCAAATACTGAAGTGCTTGTACTTTTGCTTGACAGTGGTTTCTCAGGGCATAATCTTCCGCCTTGAAAGCATTCTTCACTTCTTAACTGTTCTCATCTTGTTTCAGTTCTTATAACATTCAATTCAAATATCAGGCAAAGCAACATAGTAAAATATTGGACCTGTAGAATCATTTGAATTTTTAAAATGGTGTAGATGGGCCAGAATTTCTTGCAGGGATTGCAGGCGTATACTGAAGAGGCATTGTTTCAGACCATCAGATGTGACAGGCACTGAAAGCAGGACTTGTGCTCTGCAGGGGGGCTGTGTTGCTGCCCTGAAAAATCCTGCTTTTGCGCTAGAAATCACACGCGATGAACCAGCAAAAGGTCATTCAAACCTGTGTGCCTCAGTCGTTGTAGCTGTCTCCAAGAAGTGCATAAGGAATTCATGAGTGAATTTCAAAAAGTTGCCAAAATACTCCCTGGGGCCTGATAAGCACCATAATTCAAAATCTCTCCATAAGTGCCTCCAGAAATCATTCAGTTCCTCCTGATGTGTGTAATCCAACACCTACACACAATTCCAGGTTTAATAAAGCGTGGGGCCCTTTGGCTGAGATTCCAAAGCAACTTCGACTTCCTATCCCCCCAGGTGATGCTGCATTTCTGTGTCCAGAACACATTATCTGTTGTTGACTGTTCATCTGGACATAGATCTTGCAGAATTTTAAATATTTTCCTCTGAGTATGTGTTGAAAACATCCGATGGTCTTGCCTAGGGTACTGTGATACATGGGCCTTTGGGGAGAGACTGCAGCATCAATCTCATCCATAATTTTCTATCTGCTCTACCCAAAGACAGTAAGCTATGTAAAAGACAGAGCTAAGCTTTTCAGGTCGTAACACAGTCAAAAGTCCAGATAAAGTTGTATACTCACTGTTTCCTTTTAAAAGCAGTTAATTTACAATATGACAAATTTCAAATTAATTCTTCTGTCACTTGCTCTGTATGCTAAATACTTGCAGAAAAACAGTACACTCTTCAAATTCTGAAAAACTGATATTTCAGCTTTCAAAGTAAGTTTAGCTCATTTAATAAAAGTAAATTTTGTGCCTATAGTCTTTAAAAGTATGAGACAATGAATTCAGAAATGTGAGAAATTTTATTCTTATATACATATGAATTATCTACATCAAGAATGGTTTATCTGGGACATGGTCTAAATTGATGTAAAGAAAAAAGCAGAACAAAAACAGTCTCCCAAAAAACAGTATCTTTGTTCTCTTCTGCTGATAGGATTAGCAACACCTGTGCAGCCTTTCATAATAATTTTAATACTCTCATTGGTGATTCTGAAATCTGAAATCCATGGTAAGTGTCATGCAAAGTGGGCCTTATCTTTGTATATCTGACAGCCTTATCCCTGGTAGAAAATACAGTAAGAAATTATCATTACAAAGGAATAAGCTCTACAGAGAATACAGGTTTTTGACATGGGTTTTTGCTTGACTTCAACATCTAATGCGGTTATAGCATATCATATCGTATCATATCGTATCATATCATATCATATCATATCATATCATATCATATCATCATATCATATCATATCATATCATTCTTTTGGCTACACTGTTTACCTGCCATTTGTATTTTTGTGCTCTGTGTTAAGTCTAGCTATAAAATACAGTGCATTGGCCTACTATGATAGAGGAGCACCAAGATAAAGTTGTATCCTACCGATAACAGAGGAAGGGTTGCTATAGACCTTAGTTAGAAGGTATTCACTTCCATAAAGCAGTTTTTGCTACATGCTCTAGGATGGTCTTCCATTAAGTATAATAATAAATTATTTGTTCAAAAAGCCAACTGCTTAATATATTCTGAAAAGCATCACCTCCAAACTGCCCTATTGTCTTTTGAAGATGTGTATTGGGCTCTTTGTTAGTCAAACCTGCTCAAGCAGTGTGGTCTCCCAGCAGTTCCATCCTCCTGGCATGCTGAAAGATTATCCGTACCCTCTTTGTTGTTTCCAGAAGCATCTGCCTATATGGTGGAGTCCCTACTCCTGCAATCTTTATATTATATGAGCCTGCAAGCCATCCACTGTTTTTCTTCGACATCTATTAAACATCATATAAAAGTTTTAATCATTCTTTCTGAACTATTTCTTTTGGGGGTAGGAGAACTTTGACATAGATTAATTACAGGACTACAGTTTTTCCATTAGGAATATCTTTCCACTGCCCACTTATTAAATACTGTTTGAAGTACTTAATTGAGGTGGCTTCCCTAATCCAAATCTAGCATTTCTGAGAGGCAATACTGGCTTTTCCTCCTAGTAATTATGATCTACCTCTACCATGGGATTTTGAGGTGAGTTAGGGTGATAACTGAGACAGAACTGAAACTTAAGTTGGCTCAATTTACAAAAGGTGCTTAGGGGCAAGGAGCATCTCTAGGTCATCCCTCTGCCACCTCCTGCCCCCAGCTCTTTTAATATATTGCTTACTGAAGTGGAACACAGCTGTTTGTTTCTTTCAGCACAAGGGATAAGACTGCATGGATTTATGTTTCACTAGTACTTTGACAAGGAGGAAATACTCCCCTTCCACCCCTCAGGATATTTCTTTCCGAGGGGAAGCTGAGATCCTTCTTTCCATTTTATTTTTGATCTGAATGCAACTTCTTAAGAATGCTGAAGATACTTTGTCGTAAGAATTGAACTAGCATACAACTAATGCAGTGCAGGCAATTGTATGTTATTATTTTCCCCATTTTTTTCATAGTTAAGAATGTTGTGGATAATATGATCCAAACCCACTGGATTTCAAATTAATTAGACAGCACTGACATGGTGCAGTGAGTTCAACTTGCTGCTCAGGCTTTACTGATTGCCATACTTTCTACTCTTGCTGATCACATCATATGTCTGTGACTGCCTATTGTGCAGCCTGATTTATTTTAATTTTGTAAATAAAAGTTGGTGAAGTAAGACAACTTTTCTTCTGAGTGAGAAGAACATATTTCTATCAAAATAGTTTGGAATACCAAGGATAAGTTTATGGACAAACTACTACTTATCTTTTCAGATTTCTTTTTTTGGCAAAATATGATAAAATCATGGATTACTTGAATTTTGTTTATGGTGTTGTATTTCTTCAGATTTAACAAAAACATTTCAGGAAAAGGAAGGGCTTTTAAGGAAACTTTTGTCTACTTGGTAAGATTCATCTTACATTTTTTTACTGTAGGTTTTCTTTCTATCCATTTATCTATTTATATCTATACCATAGCACTGGATAAATTGAAGAAAATTCTCTTTCATCATGTTATATTTTAACATTTTGATGATGGTGTATTGCTTTTAGAGAATCTGAATTTTGTTATATGAAACAGTTTAATAGATCCATCAGTAAAAATCCTCCCTTTTTCCATTTTGTGTTCCAAGAATTGGCCTGCATTTTAATTTCGTTATGATGTCATATGAATACTGCAGTGTTTTGGTTTATTGTCTTTGTAATTTTTCACTACTGGAAAAGTTTGATCACCACTCAGTTATCTGTCAAATTTAATTTTCTCCTTAGTTAACGAAGATCTCACACTGACAGGCTGGTGTGAATTTTTCAGCAACTGTTCTGCATTCTACTTCAATGACAAATAAGGAGTCTTAATTTATGTTTGTATTTCTTAGTAGGAAATCACATGCCTGCAGGTGAGAGGAATTTTCTAGGCTTTCCTTTTTTGTTTGCTTCTTTTAATTACTGGAATGAATGGCATGACATTTACCTGCATATATATAGCTGAGCGTCAGTTGACTCTGTGACAACCTATGAGGGTCTAGTCGTTTTTCACAGTCCAGAGTGCCTTTAGGTATAGGCACCTGTTGGCACCTGGTACGAGACCGAAGAGCTGTCACGTTTGTCCTGAGCTGACATGGTTTTGTCTTTTCCTTCCTTTAAGTGCTCTAAGTTCTTCCTTTCCTATGAAGCTGTTGTAATGACTTTTATGGTATACCACTTTTTCCCCTCTTACAGGTCTATCTTCAGCATGTGGCTTGCCACATGGAGTGTTTCTTTTTGAGTGTATGAAGTGCTCTATTGTTGCTGTAGGTATTCTCAGCTCTGTGTTCAGAGAGGAAGGTTTGTGTGTGTCTGTGTGTTGGGAAGTAAGGGGAGTTTGTCCATGTGTGTTTCTCTATACCTTGTGTGTTGTTCTTCTGGAACAAGCAGAACTGAGTGAGCATCTCTGCAGCCCCGGAGGGAAGATCTTTATATTATTCACAGTGAATATCTGAACTTGCTTGAGTGCCCCACACTCAAACTTCTGCTAGGCTACCTTGGCACTGTGAATTGAAGATCCTCTTGAGTAAGCAGTTCACTAGAGAGTTTGGGAAACCAGGAGATCCTCACTGAAACCCTTAGAAGCCTCCTAAAACCTGACTTCTCGTTGTCCCCTTGCCGTGTTGACAGCACTTGAAGTCTTCTATGGTCATCAGACACTGGTATCCCAGGAGGGTGTCCTGTTACTGCCCCAAGCTGAACGTTCCTGTCTTAGGTTTAAGGACAACCTTAAGTTCAAAAGAGAGGAGCGTTGTTTCTGCTCTTAAAATGATACAACTTAGTTCTGTTTGTGCTGCTGCAAGGCAGCTTTCCAGTTCTTTTGTGAGGAAAAGAACAGTTACTCATTTGGAAAGAGATCCTGTAAGTTTAGAAAATGAAGAAATAATTTTGTCTGTTGCAGTAGGAAGGAGTATTTATTACACAGAGGACAAATGCTCACCTGTGTATTATACAGGATTCTAAATTTATTACACACTTCAAAATACTTATATTCTTAAAATTTCTTTTTTATATGATTTAATTTTCCTATATGAAATAATGGGAAATTTAAACTTTTCTTATTGCTTTGTATTGATTGGAATTTGAAATTGTTGACTTAATAAAATATTCCCTTTACATGTTGTTATGAGGTTTTCTATTCCACAGAATAGTTTGAAGTCCCTGGCATATTGGCACACTTCAGAATAATGAGATTTAGTTAGAGCTAACATACAAGACTATGGAAAAAAGTAGAATAAGTAGATAAATAAAATGCTTAATCTACCACAGTAAAATTTAATATATTTTTGTGTGTGGGTTGGGAAATTACTTTCTGAGCTGTAGCCCAGTGCAAAAAACAAAACAAGTAGTGGTCTTTGACCTTTTTGGAAAGTGACTATGTATTTCTAGTGGTGACAGCCAACACCATTCTTTGATTTATAGCAGAGCAACTTTCATTTAATATTGACCATATGGCAATTTTCACCACCTACATTGTTCAAGACCTACGTCAGTAGCAAGCAAAGCAGTAAACCTTTTTCCCAGGCAACCCCGCTAAGACAGAGGTTGCTGCATTGTGGCATATTGATTGATAGCACAAAGCTGTGATAATTAGATTTCTCTGGATTCTTTATAAGTGGGCTCTGGGCTTTTTAAGCTTATTGAATTATTCTGATAACACTGAATTATCAAATATGCCAACTTATTTTCAAACTGTGTATTTGAAATACATGATGTCAAAAAGTTGTCACGGAAAAAGTTTACATAATATACCCCCCAGTTGTATTTTAATTTACATTAACAGAACAGTTTAGTTTATGCAAGACATGGATGAGGAGGGTGAGGGGAATATTATTGGGAATACTCACATCTTCGGATAGGAACATTCCAGACATTTTACAATAAAAGTTTTCTTCCTCTAATTTTTTTTTTTTACAGTTCTAGTTGCTGTGCTGCATACTGGAACAATACAGAAGGTAGGAACACTTAGTCTAGAATTTGGAGAGGAAAGTGTTTCGATTTGTGGAAATACCATTGTTGGAATTCTTGCATGTCAGAGACTTTCCTGACGTCTGGGATTGCAGGAGAGTGCTGTCTTAAGAGTAAAAGGAGGTCACTTAGGTATCTCACTGCATTCAAGTTATGGTTCCATGTTTCAGTGAAAAAGGAAATTCTTTGTTCCATCATTAGACATGCCAGACATCTATCTATGTGTGGATACATGCTAGCATGTATTTGTCCCTGTTTGGATTTTTTTTTTTTTTGGCAAAAGTTTGTGTAGATCTCTGCCCTTCAGTTGACTCACTCGGTATGATTTTACTGAATACACAAAGCTTTGTGAGCTAGGCATGACAGTTTCACTGAGACTGTTTAGTATCTATCTCTGAACATTTTTCCAGTTTGACTATTTAATGGCCCATATGTGCATCATCAGACCATCAGAGCCTGTTCTGTTGATACTGGATCTATGCCTGCTGTGAACCTACCCCTTCCCTTCTGCCAGTTAATGTTTCCTGGGTTGTGCGCTGACCAAGGTCAGTATAAGCTGAAAACTAAACACTGACTTTTGTCGATCCTCTTCAGCCAGATCCTCAGGCTTTTGATATTTGCATCTGAACCAACTCCAGGCTTCCATAAACATCAGTCCTGTCTAGAATCCAAGATACAGAATTTACAATTGCATTATAGGTATATGGAATTGGAATTGGAATTGAAGGGTGGCAGAGAGAAACGTCAATCCAGTATAAACCAACAGTATGTGTGGATAAACAGTAAAACCATATGTGGACAAAATGGTCAGTACACTTTCTTTAAGATTGTCATCTGGTCACAGTTTCCTTCGCAATTATGAACATTCACTGACTGTACGAGAAGTTCTGTTAGGTGCTTTTTCTTCTCATACTTGCTTCCAAAATGGAAAATTGAATTAAGTGGTAAGAGAGAAAGCTTAAAACATGTTTAATCATAGAATGACCTGATCTGAAAAGGACCTCAAAGGTCTACTTTCAACCCTCCTGTGCCAACCACTAGACCAGGCTGCCCAGAGCCTCATCCAGCCTGGCCTTGAATGCCTCCAGGGATGGGGAACCCACAACCTCTCTGGTCAACCTGTTCCAGTGCATCACCACCCTCTGAGTGAAAAACTTCCTTCTAATATCTAACCTAAATTCTCCCCTCTCTTACTTTAAAACCATTTCCCCTTGTCCAATCACTATCAACCCATGTAATAAGTCGTGGAGGGCCACAACGAGATCTCCCCAGACCCTTCTCTAGCTGTGTCTATGGTGAGAACAAATTTCTGTGATGATAGAGGAAAAGTAAGTTCTGGGGAGGACATGAGCAATAATTTTTCTAGTTAAAGAGAAGGTAAGTTGACCCAATTGAAAAAGAATGCATATGTTCAACCTACTGTACACTATTTTTCAACCTACTATATGAAACCTGCTTTGGCAAGAGGATTGGACTTCATCCCCAGAGGTTCCTTCTAACCCCTACAGTTTTATGATTCTGTATGTGAACTCCTTCTACCTCAAGAATGGTAATAAATTTTGACTGTACACCACCTCAGTCTCAATAACACTCAATATCCTTTCTGGACTTTCAGTCTAAAATTTGTTATCTTCTTTTTCTTCTTTCTTCTTCGTCCTCAGTTAAGTACTATCCTTAGATATACTCCATTGGTTGTGTATTCATTTCAGCCACATCAAATCTTTCTTATGAAGGAAGAAATAATTTATTCTTGGAAAAAAGAATCTTAAATTCTACTCAACTAAATACCAAATTATGCTTGTGTAAGTGGAATACATGCTGATTTCTATGATTTCTATGCTATTTTCTTTTTCATCAGTATTTACTGGCTGCAGAGATGATGATACCATGACAATAACGAACAAATAAAGAAGGTTTTGTTGTTGTTTTTTTATTCCTAGTTCTTTGCAATCATCCTTTACAGTCAGGTAGAGCCACTTTTTACTGCCCTTGATGGAATCACCTGATTAGAAGACTATAGTCCTTAGATGAGAAACTTAAAGCTATATTCTGTAGACCTATATCACTAAAACTTTAGGAGCTTTGATATTGATTTTTCAGCAGTGGGATTTCACATCTTTTGTTTTCAGATTTCATTAGTGATCTGGGACTAAATAAAAAGGGAGAGATTTTCTTAGATGCTAAGAAACCAGGAATTGCAGATATACCTTGCGGAAGGAAGAAGAAGAAACCACTAAAAACATTACTGTCAGTAATTATATATTTTTACTGCATATTTTCCTTAAAATTTAATAATTATATTTTGGCAATTAAGGTGTACTTAGGGCATGCCAATGTCTTATTTTAGCAGATTAAGAAGCCTGGATCTCATTTACTTAAAAAAAGATCTTTAAATGGAACACATGAAATCAGAAATTGTTTCAATTGAACATGTACAGACTTCCTAAAATTGCTTGATCCAGAAAGAAAGAGGGGAGTTACTTTACTTAGTTGCCAACCAGCTCAATAACTTAGTTCACTTAGCCGTAAAAGCACTCCGTGCATTGAAAGATTAGCTAAAAGGGTCTCTGGAAATTCTCCAGGCCTTTTTTTAATCTAATGCCATCAATTTTTAATAAATTTTAGCATGGCACAATCTTCTTTACAATTAGCAAGCAGGAAAAGCTGATATTTCTGTTAGCACTTCCCTGAGATGAAATAGTCCCTGAACTCTTTCAGCCATCAGTTTGCTATTAACAGTAGAGGCTGTAAATAAGAATTTTTCCAAGCTACGTAACAGAGGGCTGGCTAGTGTTAAATGATACGAACTTGTTCATAGTTTATCAGTTCTCATGGTTTATGAATAGGAAATAACTGTTGCCAAAATTAATTCCTAGCATACTGACTGTCTATGGTGGAAAGTATGCAAAAATTAATGAGAAGTTGTAAAGAAGTCATTTTAAAATGTCATTTCTGACTCAAAATAAAGGATCAGAAACTCTCCTCAGGTTTTGGGGTATCATTTTCAAACTGATATTTCCATATGCATCTGGGCAGAGCTCAGGTACAAATAAATAATGGTAGAGCAGTTGTCTTACAGTGTTGATTGCAACTTGGGCCAAGCACAAGTAATGATGAGTTTCTAAGTAAGACCAGGTATCTCACTTTAAAAGTGAAGTATTTTTAAGACAGAAATTGTTGTTGGAGTGGAGCTGGGTGAGATCTGATGAAGAGAGTAGCACTTCTGGTATGTGACAGTGAAAATACTTTTCCAGTTGTCATAATATCTCTCCTGTACCAATACTTCTCTTTGGAACATATGGAGGTTAGTGGCCCTGCCTGTGGCAAGGGGTTTGGAACTTGATGATCCTTAGGGTCCTTTTCAATACAATCCATTTTGAGATTCTGTCACATAGAATCACTTTCCTTCTCTGTTGCAGGAAATCCTGACCACACTGAAGTCTTGAGGAAAAGCTCTGATTTATTTTGTACTGTTTGTTTTTTTTTACCTTTTTTTTTTCCACTGTGCACACAGATATTGGTGTTGATACATTGCTATGCTTTTAGGTGGTCTCTAATTCTACATTCTTGTGTTGTTGTTGTTTTTTTCATCTATTACAATTAATTATTTTCTCAAGTGCCATACAACACCCTCATTTGTACTTTCCTTGCTCTCACCTATAGCTCAACTGGAGTCAAAGAAATTTTAGAAGCTGATATGACAGATAATGTTCTGGTTTCACTTGGGACAGACATAATTCTATTCATAGTAGTTGGTACTGAATTGGTGATGAATTTTAGGTTTAAGAGAAAAATAATATTGGTAGTGCACTGTCACTTTAGTTGTTGCTGAGCGAGATTCACTGCTCTTACATCGGCTTCATTTCTGCTTCTCTATCTGCCCTGCTGGCAAATAGATTTAGGGTGCCCAACAAGCTGGAAGGGACATAACCAGGGCAGCTGAACTTAATGACCAAAGGGACATTCCATACTGTATAGGTTCATAGGTTCATAGGTTCATTAGGTTGGAAAGGACCTACAAGATCATCTAGTTCAACCATCCTCCTATCACTATCCCTACCCAACTACTAAATCAAATCCCTTAGCATCTCATCTAAACGCTTCTTGAACAGCGCTAGGGATGGTGCCTCAACCACCTCCCTAGGCAGGCCATTCCAGCGCCTGACCACTCTTTCAGAGAAAGATGTCTTGAAGTATGATGTCTTGTTCAGCAATAAAACTGTGGAGAGTTGACCAGGGAGAGCTACTATTGCTTGGGGACTGGCTGGGCATCAGTTGGCTTGTGGTGAGTGATTGTTTGGTGAACCACATCTTCTATGCATTCTTTTCTTTTTCTGTTGCTTTTTCTTTCACCTTTTTTTTTCCCCATTGTCTCAATCCGTGAGTTGTACATTTTTTCCTCCTCAACTTTCTCCCCCATCCCTCAGGAGTAAAGGGAGTGAGCAAACAGTATTGTGGTGCTTAGCTGCATGTTGGGTTAAACCACAGTAAGCTTTGCCCTCGTGTCAACAAATACAATCAAAACATACTTTTACTGTACTTAAAAGCACTGTGTGCACTGTATGCTTTGTGGAAAATATTTTGAAGCACTCTTCCAGGAGTTATAAATTCATTTCCCAGAATAATTTTTAAAAATAGTCAGATGCATTGGTTGAGTAAGAGGCATCTTGCTTCAAAAGAAACCCCTTCAAATGAAATTAGTCCTATTGCTCATTCTCATATTAACATTCTTGCCATTCAAATCATAAAATCATAGAATCATTAAGGCTGGAAAAGACCTCTAAGATCATCTAGTCCTACCATTCGACTACCACCAGTACTGTCCACTAAACTATGTCTACCCTGTCCTTTTAAACACCTCCAGGGATGATGACTTCACCACTTCTCTGGGCAACCTGTTCCAATGTATTACCACTCTTTCTGAGAAGAAATTTTTCCTAATATCCAACATGAACCTCTCCTGGCACAATTTAAGGCCACTCCCTCACTGATTAATAACTGGGAGAACAGGCCAATCCCCACCTTGCTGCAACCTCCTTTCAGGCAGCTCTAGAGAGGTCTCCCCTAAGCCTACTCCAGACTAAACAATCCTGGCTCTGTTAGTTGCTTCTCATAAGACTTATGCTGCAGACCCCTCACTAGCTTCATTGCCCTTCTCTGGAAATGCTCCAGTGCCTTGATGTCTTTCTTGAAGTGAACTGAACACAGTACTTGAGATGCAGCCTCACCAGTGCTGAATACAGAGGAATGATCATGCCCCTGCTCCTGCTGGCCGCACTGCTTTCTCAGAAATGCCAAAATGCCATTGGCTTTCTTGGCCACCTGGTCACACTGCTCGCTCATTTTCAACCAATTGTCAGCCAGCACCCCCAGACCCTTTTCCTTCACAATATGTTCACTGGAACAAGTTACCTAGTGTTGTGGTTGATGCCTCACCACTGAGGACATTAAAGATGAGGCTGGATCAGGCCCTGTGCAACCTGATCTAGCTGTGGTGTCCCTGTTCATTGCAGGGGAGTTGGACTAGATGGCCCTCAGAGCTCCCTTCCAACTCTTACGAATTCCATTATCCTGTGATTCTATGACTCTGCTGTTTCACAACTGCCAGACAAATGTGCTTAACGCTTCTGATTTAGAAAATCCACTGGTGCCTGTGAGACATTGGCATAAGGCCCAAAGACCTTAAATATAAGCATCAATATTGTTTATGCGTTTGGGAAGAGGAGACATAAAAACCACTGAAAAAATTAACCTGCTTAGTCTTCTTCTGGAACTGCTGGCTGTTAGTGTGTCTTTCCTGTGTCTACGTGACTCCATCTGAAGTAAAGTGTCACAGGAAGACCAGACCATGACTATCTATCAAAGGGCTGTGCCTCAGTATTAACCTGATGTTCAGAAATCTGGGTATTCTGCTGACAGACCCATGCTCAGGTCCATAATTATCACTGAATTGTTACAGGCATTCAGTACATTCAGTGTATCATCGTTTTTTGTCACTTACTGCTTATTGTTACTGTCTCTATTTTTCAGTTATTTGATTAAGTGGCTGGTAGTATATGCTTGAAAGACATGCATAGTTTATGTAGCTGTGTAACCAACTCTTTATTTTGTAATAAATGGAATAAATGAAAGGAGGTAGAGAGGAGGAACAAATGTGGAACAAGGACTCCTGTCATACAAATAAAATGTCCAACTTAATTTCAGCCACAAACTTTCTGCAGGATTCTTCTGTTTGTGGAAGGATACAATGTGACATTTCTTCACTGTCACTTCGATTTGACATTAGAAGTTCTTGCAGCAATACTTCTCCCCTTTGATTGGTTTGCTGTTGTTGATGCGTACTGCCTTCCAATTTTATTGCCACAGCGGTTTGTGGTGTGAGCTGGATTGGAAGTGAATTTTTTTTCCAAGTTGGAGAAATAGTAGTAAACAGAATACAATGTTGTTGTTGCTTGTTTTGCTTTGCTTTGTTTTATTTTCCACACTGACCTGATTCATGGTAGAATTCTGAAAATAGCCATGCTAATGCAATGTGAGGATTGATGAATATATATCCAATCTCCACACCAGACTGCTCAGATGATGGGTTTAGCAGCAATGCTCCTTCCACAGCAGAGGAGCAAACTGAACAGGTTAGAAATTATGACACGAGGAGAGGGATTATTAATTATCCTGGGAAACTGCCAATGCTGGTTTGTCTCTGGTCATCAATACCAATTGTACATGATCATGCTGTTAATCAGGCACAACATAATACCATAATGAATTATCTCAATAAAGCTGGATATTAAGCAAGAACGTCCAGAGAAAATAGGTCCTAATTTGATAAGATTACTTTTTATCCAGGATACAAAGTATGTATTATTTACCTATGGTGTGTATGTTCCTTTGTTTTCTAGTTTATATTAAGATTGATTTAAAACTCTATAAATGACTACATGTCAACACCAGAAAAAGATTATCTTCAATACACAATAGCAACAGTATTTTCTTGTCAGAGGCCTCTTTGAAGAATGACTCTTGATCAAATTTCACTTACTTTTTTCTCACAGTAACTATTTAATTACTTAAACTTTTTCTGCTCAGTAGTACAGCACCTTATTAATCTCCTCTGATTTTAACTAATGTACAATGCTAGAAATTAATTTCATATTGAAGTCTATCTTTGTTTCATAGATCTGGTAGGTATCTGTCACATATTCATATTTTTATTAGAAAACGTTTGACTTTGGATAGCTGCTAATAAAAACAGAATCATATGAAATCTGGAATGTGTTATGGCTTCAATACTAATTGAGTTTGAAGTCCAGCTGGGCTTACTGTTGCAATCCATTCTAGACCCATCCATTGGTATCATTCTCCACCAATGAAAAAAATCTCTTCTGGAGTTCTGCATCTCTAGAAACCATATTCAAATGAGTGACTAAATAACACCACAAATTTGTTTACATGCGAAGAGTAAAAAACTTCAAAAAAGTATCTTACTATTCTGCTTGAGTTAAATGGAAATGCTGGATTCCTTTAGAAATAACAACTAGATTTTAATCTTTTTTTTGTTTACATATCAAAATCTTTGACAGGTCAAATCAGCTACTACCATCCATGCTGTTGGCTCAGCCTGTGCTATCGCTTTCCATGAAGACAACCATTAGGTGAATGCCATGAAATTAAAGAACGAAGAGTCCCTATTTTTAGCATTTTTTGCCCACCTTATTTTGAGGGCTTCCTCTCTTTGTAACCAAGGTCTTGAGGGCATAAAACAGTATAATCCCAAACGAAACTAAACCATATTTTTATAAGGTAACTGCAGTATAAGACTTGCAATTGTTTTGCTGTATGTCTCCAGTTACATCAAATCTGTTTGATCAATGACAAATCAGTCCATTTAAAATTTGCAAGTATTTGTAACTTACATCAGACCAATCTTCAAATGTACATTTCCATTCACAATCTAATTGTAATATGCTGGCCTCGACAACCATTTTTATAGCAAGGCACTTGTGCGCTTCTATTTGGTTTTATAAAATAATTCAATGGACCATACCTCACTTTACAGTTTCATGTTAAACTTCTCAGTGCTTTAACTTTTTATTAATTAACAACAATTCCTGAATAGTACAATAATAGAATGGATAAGGAGATTATTCTTCAGCTGAGCCAATATAGTTTTTTGAGTTTGCAGACCCTTTGTTATTGTTTACATAGAAGCTTTGGAAAATAAGTACATCGTGAATCACTGTTCAAAATATTTCTGAATGCCATATTATTGAATTTCCCATGGAACCTGGCTGGGTTATAGCAACAGTTTGTTTTCTACCCATTATCAATAAAATACAACATAGAACATGGTACACTTCTAATGACTTTTTCTTATAGAAAAGAAAAAACTATGTCTATGCTAAATTGACAGCTAATTAAAAAAGGTTTATCCCAAGTTTGATGTGGACTTCTGTTAAAGAACCTTTACAAACAGCTTCATTTATACTGTGTAATGAAACAACAAAGTTCAGTAGTTCAGATACTTTCAGAACACAGACATTTTATCAAAACTAGAGCATGAGAAATACAAACCAGCATTGAAACTGCTATTTCTCAATTTTGACATGAACACTAGCATTTGCCAAGAAAAATTGTACTGATCACAGCAAAACTATGGCCTGCATTTCAGCTATGCTAAAATCAAGTTCTGTCTTTTATCTTTTAATCTCTATCAAGAACTCTACTTTCAATGAGTGCAATGAGGCATCTGGATGTAGGACCAAATGTTACTCAAGATTTTCATGCACTTCTTCTCACAGCCCCAAAATTTAGGATCTTCAGCTTGCAAGTAGCTTCTGGTGGAAGTCACTTTATGCATTCATAAAACACTAACCAGGCATCATTTTTGTTTCATTTAAATTAAATGACCCCGTTTGTGCCCACTGATCCTGCTTGTATTTTCTCCACTTGAAATAACATGCTTTTTGTGGTAACTGGTAAGCCACATGATTGCACTCAAGTAAGCCATCAGACCTATGGCAGAGTTTGATACACAGCAAAAATAAAATGTCTCTTTTGTACTGTACTTTTAGTACAAGTTACTTGTCCATAGGATTTCTTTTCTGTCTTGTGAACACAGACAGAAATCTGTCAGTAGTTGACAAATGTGCTGTGAAAATTGAGTAATGTTGAATACTTTCTTCTGGTACTTACACATAGATAGGTCTGAGGTCCAGTTGTTTAGATGGAGATTGCCCAGGTTCAGTGCCTGATCTATCTGTGACATCAGTTTCAGAGTGAGGCCTTCACTTTGTGATAAAACTTGTGGTTGCTATCACAAAAAAGAACAGAGGAATGAAAAAAATATACAGTCTTTGGATTGGATAGTTGGATACAAGTCTATTTCTTTATATAGCCAGATCACCTACTTGCAACTGTGTATTTGCTCCAAGATTTTTACTGTGATCATGTCTGCAGAAATTTTCCTTCTTATACCTTCATCTCCTCCCCCTCCTCCCAGAGATACTGAAGGAATATTTCACTGTGTCTCCTTATCAAAAGTCCTTGTTAAGATGGGGTACTTGAGAAAATAGTGCTTTCATAATCACTAACAAATAAGCAACACTTAGGAAGTAAATTTGGACTAAGGTCATTTTCCAGGAATGTTTATATTCTACTACTTTTTTTTTTTTTTTTTTTTGTGGTAGTACTAATGTTCAGCTCACGTAGTTTGGAAGAAAGTGGGCTTGTGTCATTTGATTCATTACGGGGTGTGGGCTGACCAGTTCCAAAACAAAAAAATGTTTGTTCCTATTTGTTCCTGAGTTTTCTAACTAAAATTCATCTCCAGTTGTATTACTGTTGACTCCTTTATTTTCTTTTTTATGTGCATATAAGATATCCATTCAGTCTCAGGGTGTTTCCACACTATGAAATAATTCCAACTACATTTATTTATAGCTTATTTTATATAGCACAGTATGTATGGGAATTCTAGAACAAATTACATCAATCAGAAAGGGCAGATTAATAGAACTAATTACTTTCATGTAGTTCTTTTACATATTGTTTTACAATAAATCTCACTTATTACCTTTAAAACACTGTCTCTTGATTTAGTAATGTGCTGAAAAGGGCTGTAATTGTAGTCGCTCTATAGAAGAGCTACAGAAGCTGATAGTGGCAATATCTATTCTAAAAATGTGCTTAATTTGATATAGAAGATGTAAATTTTAAAGCAGTTTTGCTAAAAACTTAGTTTTACACAGGTAGAAAAAAATTCAGCTGTTGCATTTTTAAATTTTTTCCACTTGACATCCTCAGGAGTACACGCTGGTCATAATGGAGTGCTGTAGAAGTTGCGAAGTTGAATGTGCTGTGGAATGGTTTGCTGTAGATGTTGCAGTGTTTAATGTGCTTTGAACATTCAAGTTTTATAAGTATTCCTGGGATCAGGTTCTTTTCTGCTTAGGTCTCTATGCTGTACCCATCATGGTGGTAAGATCACATCATTCAAACACCGTATCTGTGACCATAACTTTCATATTGATGTAAACTGTTCTTTTTATATGGTTTTGTATGTAGGCAGTATAATTTTGCTTGGTTTATTCTGAGATCTGTCTTTCCTTCTCTACCCTCTTCCCTACATTTCTTCACATGCTTTCTAAAAGGTTTCTTAAAATTTCTATGTAGTCTTGAAGATCTCACCTGACAGTATGTCATTAGCAGCAGGAAAATTTCTGTGAATGATAAAGCCTGTGGGCTATCTGCAGAGAGAAACTAAAACACAAAGGAACCTAGGTTGGGCAGGATACCAGGGCATTGTAAAATATCTGGTCATCCAGGCAAACATACATTCAGTTGCAAAGCCCAAACCACAGGAATACTTTTTCTCCTTATTTCTCTTTTTTCTCCTCTTCTTACCTTCTATTATGAGAATTACCCCACTTTTTCTAAAAACCTGAAGACCAAGTCTTGTTCTCCTTAGCCCTGCCACTGCAAGTTACCCTGCAGTGTGTAGGCCTGCAGAGCATTTCACTTTCAAACTGAGCAACCAGGATGTCAGGAGGAGGCTGGAGATGAGTTGCAAAGTCTGCTTCTTTCTGAAGGACTCACAGCAGTGCATCAGCTGGGAAGCATCCACTCAGCAGAAGAGTAAATAACAGTAAACTTGTGCTCTGACAGCAGTAATCAATCTAGGCCTTGTGATCTTGAAGCATCTGACCATTAAACACACTTACAGAGTTAAATGGCTTGAATAGCCTTGGTTGACCATTGAAGTACCACCAGTCACAAGACATTTTAACACTTCTATCTGAATGTTCTGTGGATCAAGACATACCCACCTGTATTTTGCATCTCTACCATGCCAAAATGTCATTTCTGAGACAATCAAAGCTGTAGCAAATTCTTTGTTACCTCTGTTTTTCTGAACTATGAGGGAAAAGCCTGTAGACTGGATTTGTTTGATATTTTCTGAATTTCCTCACAATGTAATTTGAAACAATTGCCTCTTTTTAATGTAGTTTGATTCAAAACTTTTCTTTTCCATTGTGTGCAGGGCTGGAGTTTCACTTTCACTAACCAGGACTGGAATAAACTCATATTATCTCCCTGAACGTGACAGTTGAAATCCTGAATTTGTACATTTGTACATTTTAAACCACAATGAAAATACACTATGTTGTATAATACATGAAGGCACTTTAAAAGCTCATCTCATAATCTTAAGCTTTTTTTCCCTTCCTTCACCCATGACCCCATTCCAATGGTGGATTGAAACCAGGCTTTCTGGCTGCAGCCTTCTGAGATCTGAATTTGATCAGCAATAGAGAACTGGAATGTCTGATCTAAAGTAGAAAAGATTTATTGCAATCAATGTTAGTGCTTGCAAAGTCACGCCATTCTTCTTTGCAAGTTACCTGCTGGCTCTCTCTTCTCTCCAGCCATTCCACCCTGCTTACACCTTACTTTAAAACAACCTACTTGCAATTTTATCTCAAAAGAGAGTGTGGAGCTGTGTTGTGTGGTTTTTTGTTTGTTTGCTTATTTGTGTATTTATTTTTTAATGATTCATTCACATATGTGAGGATCATGATCAAAGCATATTTCACAAATTAAAATTAACTACATTTGTAGTGTTGGCCTAAGAGTTATAAGCTTCTGGTTGGGAACCCTCTTAGAAATCAGTGAAAGTTCAGAACTCAATTTATCATCATTGCATTTTTGGGGGGTAGTAAATAATTTCATACAGACTTTCTGGCTCTATGTGAGCTTTCCTTTTGGCGCAAGTTTACTTAAAAATAAAAATGTAGAACAGACAGTAGCTGCATTTCATAAACCAGTCTATTATTTCAAGTTGATTTTTATTACTATATTTGAACTGGTAGAGAGCAAAAATTTGGCAAGTTTGTAAGATAAATTATCTGTGATGTTTTTAACTTATAAGGAAGATTGTGATTCATTTATAACCATGAAATCATATTGGCAAATGGGAACTTGAAAGCACATTTTCACTCCTGTTGATTGCCCTATAAAATATATACAGAGTAAACAAAATGTGCCCTCACTGAAGCAGAGTGGGCACACAAGGCTCATGGTCAACCTGTTGTCCACAGGGACACCCAGATCCTCCTCTGCAGATCTCCTGACCTATACTGATGCATGTGGTTATTCTTCCCAGGTGTACGACTCTACACTTATTCCTGTTGAACCTCAATATGTTCCTCTCTTCCCAACTCACCAGTCTGTCCAGATCTCACTGAATGGCAGCACAGCCTTCTGGTGTGTTAGCCACTTCTCCCAGCTTCGTATCATCAGCAAACTTGCTGAGGTGCACTCTATCCCTTCATCCTGATCACTGATGAATATGTTGAACAAGACCAGGCAACATACTGGCCCCAGGGGAACATGGCTACCTACACGCCTCCAACCAGACTCTATGCCACTGATCACAACCCTCTGAGCTCTGCCAGTCTACCTGTTCTCAGTCTGTCTTACTGTCTTTTCATCTATCCCACAGTTAATAAGTTTCATTACAAGGGAGTTAGGGGAGATCATTTCAAACCATGCTAAGTGTAATCTCCTGCTGCCTCAAAGGGAATCACAAAGCCTTTCAAGGGCTCAGCTAGGATCTCCCTTTTCAGCTATGCTGTTCTTCTGCCACCTCCAACCCACTGCAACGTTCCTCTGTTTGGAGGAAGTTTTCTTTTAATATCAACCTCTTTTGAGTGCTTCAGGGCAGACTTCATCTTGCTCAATCCATGAATAAGTTAAAGTAAACTTTTTTGAAGTACAGGCCTTTTTTTTTGCTGCTTACCTTGCTTACTTCCCTCAGGAATTCAAACTCCTGGTTTTATTCTGTAAATAGCAATAAATATTTTCATACTTCATAGGAGAAAGCAATCAGCCAATGAAACTATAGTAGGGAATAACTACATTTTTTATTTTCAATCTGGTTGGGATATAGCTCTGTCTTCAACAGAACATACAGAATGGGAATAATCACTTTTCTTACTTTATTATACAGTATCCAGTGCTGATTTTAATTTTTTTTCTTGTTTTCTTAAATATTACACTATTTGTGAAGGGGACACAAAAAGCACCACCTTTAGTGCAAGTTGGATTAAATATTCTATGGGAGGTTCACTGATTTATTTATTTTTTTAATACAGTGTTTGCTCAGTTCTTTCTGAAAAAGATATTCTGTTCCGTGTGGTTACATTTACAAGCAATATTGGTTTTCTCTCTGAGAACTGCAATGTACCTTGTCTGCTATTTGCTGTGCACTACATATTTTAATATATCATCTCTTGCAGCAGGAATAGTTTTTGTGTTGTGACCCTTGCAATTTATTTATGAGAATTCATTAGTTTTGTTCTTCATTTATTGTCCTAAAAAATGTGATGGCCTAGTATCAGGCTGAGAATGGAGGAAGTTTGGGATCTGGTTTCCTTTTGATCATTCTGTAGTTAATTGAAGAAGAAAAGTCTCTTTCTGTGATTATCTCAGGCATCAAAGTTCTGTGAAAATTTCAAGGCTTTTTCAATGGAGTTTACATTTATGATACATGGGAAATGCAAAATAATTTTAAATGCAATTGACTTGAGAGCTAAAGATATAGCATGAGTTATCTAACCTATCTAGCCTTCCCAGGTGAAGCCATTTGGGGACAGATTTCTAAAGATTTTCCCTATCTTAAAGTCTCTTCAGGCAGAATATCCAGCAAAGTCAAGCATGAAGACAATTAAAATAATTTCCAGTGGATGTCAAGGAGATCCGCTTGCTGTGAAATACCTAGGAAATCCCCAGTACTTTCATCTTTGTTATATCTGTGCTATAGTTTCTCACCCATGTTATGTAGATCGTATTTCATGTAGGTCCTTAACAATTATGTCAGAGCATAAGAAAACAGTTGCTGCTGCAGTAAAAGTGAACTTTTGTTGTTTCCATCTTTGTTGCATGCAGAGCTCTTCTTTTCTGTTCCCTGTGCTAATGGTGGAAGTCCTTTCACTTTGCGTCCCAGAGACCATAAAATGAAAGGATGATGTTTCAGGTTTGTAATGGGAGACTTCTGAAGTAGGACAGTGTATAGACTGCAGTTTCTCTCCAGAACAATGAGCCTTGGAAGTTAGAAGCAGATTGTTTAAATGACAAAAATATATGCAGCACTGAAACCAAGTTAAGCTTCAGGGCTGAGTCTAATCAGCTGCTTTCATATTCCAAACTGTATGTTTAATTTACATTTAATACAGTTTCCCAGTGAGGAAATTTGCATGTGTTGACAGCAATGAGCCGTTGAGGTTGTATTTGATTCTAAGATTCATGAGTGAATATTCCAGACTCTTTTCTGAGTGGTTTGCACTTCAGTGAGTGTGAGATACCTGCCATGGCTAGTCTGCAGAATTGAAGGAGAGGATATTTTTGAGAAGCTTTTTAACAGTGTTCAGAAATTGTTAGTCAGAAACTGATTACTTGCGTGGAATAAAATTGTGTCCTGCTCTTGAAGTCCTTACTGTAACAGTTTCACTCATTTTCACTTAATGATTGTAGTGAAATTGTTGAGGGTGGAATCATTTGTTGCTCAGATTTAATTATTTTACATAAAAGTTAATCGTGCATTAGTAGAACAAGGATGTTCTTGCTCTAAGAGCTGTTTTTCTGCTTCTAATTTGTTTCAATGATGTCATCTATGTTGTTCCTTGGTCTGTGCTTAGTAACCTCAGTGCAGCTCCTTCTGATCACAGAATCATAGAATAATTTGAGTTAGAAGCGACCTTTAAAGGTCATCTAGTTCAACTCTCCTGCAATGAACAAGGATGCCTACAGCTAGATCTGGTTGCTCATCATATCAACCAGATAGAGCCCCATCCAGACTGGCCTTGAGTGTCCCCAAGGACAGGGCACCCACCATAGAATCACAGAAGTTGGAATGGACCTCAACAGATTAAGTCAAACCTCCTTGCTAAAGCAGGTACCCTTGAATAGATTGCACAGGTAGATCTGCAACCAAGTTTTGAATATCTCCAAAGAAGGAAACTCCACAACCTCTCTGGGCAACCTATTCCAGTATCATCCTTACCATAAACATCTTCTGCATGTTAGTATGGAATTTCCTATGTTCAAATTTTAGGCCATTAGTCCTTCTCCTGTTGCTACAGACCACCATGGAGAGCCTGTCTTCATCCATTCGCCTTCCATCTCCCTTTAGATAATTATAAACATTAATCAGATCCCTTCTCAGTCTTATTTTCCCCAGGCTGAACAGACTCTGTACAACCTATTCCAGTGCTTCACCAACCTTATTGTATAAAATTATTGTTATTATATATATGTTCTATGTTATGTTATAACATGTATGTCTGTGTTATCTATATATGTCTATTGTTATTATATATATGTTCTAATATCCAATCTAAATCTCCCCTCTTTTAATTTGAAAGCATTTTCCCTTGTCCTGTCACAACAGACCCTGCTAAAGAGTTTGTCCCTTTCCTTTTTATAGCCTTGTTTTAGATACAGAAAGGCTGTTATCAGGTCTCCACAGAGCCTTTGCTTCTCCAGGCTGAACAGCCCGAGGTCTGGATCATTTTTGTGGCCCTCCTCTGGATGTGCTCCAACAGGTCTATGTCTCTCCTGTGCTGTAGACTCCACATCTGGATGCAGTAGTCTAGATGAAGTCTCACCCTTGCAGAGTAGAGGGACAGGATCACCTCCCTCAACCTGCTGCCCACACTTGTTTTGATACAGCCCAGGATACGTTTGTCTTTTTGAGCTGTGAAGGCACATTGCTGGCTTATATCCATCTTGCACCCACCATTAACCTCAAGTCATTTGTGCTCAGTCCTTTCATCTTCCAGCTTGTATTGGTAGTGGGGGTTGCCACAACCCAGGTGCAAGATCTTGCACTTGGATTTGTTAAACCTCATGCTATTCACCTGGGCCCACTGCTGGAGCCTGTCTAGGTCTCTGCATGGCATCCACACAGCTTGATATCATACACAAACTTGCTGAGGGTTCACTCAATCCCACTGTTGATTTAATTAATGAAGATATTAAAGAGCATCAGTCTCAGTACTGACCCTTGAGTACTGTACTGACACCATTCTTCTCTGATCTCCACCCAGAAATTGAGCCATTGACCATCACTCCCAAGGTATGGTCTCACAACCATTTCTTCATCTGTTGAACCATCAAATCCATGTTTCCCATTTGGAGAGAGGGACATTATGGTGGACCATGTCAAAGGCCTTACTGAAGCTGAGACTGATGACACCAGTGTCTCTTCCATTGTCTATTGACATAATTACACCATAACCAGTATAGAAGGCCACAGGGTGGATCAAGAAGGAGTTGCCCTTGGTGAAGCCATGCTGGTTGTTTCATATCTCCTCCCTGTCATTTCTGTGCCTTGGAATAGTTTCCAGGAGGATCTGTCCCATGATCTCCCTGGCACAAAGATGATAGTTCCCTGTGTCATCCTTTTTTACCCTTTATAAAAATCATTGTGACATTACGATTTTTACAGTCACCAGAGACTTCAACTAATTGCCATGACTTTTCAAATATAATCAGTGTCTTGGTGACTACATCAGCCAATTTTGTCAGGACTCTGGGATGCATTTCGCTGGGACCCATAGAATTATGGATGTTCAGATTTATCAAGTTAACCTAATCTTTGCTTAGAGTGGGAGGGAGATTTCTCCCTTAGTCTCCACCTTCCAACCCATAAGATTGAGAGGTACAAATGGTGTTCTGTGAAGAGTACTTGCCAATGAAGACTGAGGCAAAAATTTGTTGACTATCTCAGCCTTCTCCTATGATGTTTTTAATCACAGTAACTTCAGTAGTTACCTGTGATTAAAAGCCATGTCTGGATATATTTTAGTTGTTTTACCAATTATATGTGTAAACTGTAACTGGTTAGGTCACTGTAGAAAGTCTGTGTCATCTCATTTATAGTGATAATTGGTATAGAAAGTCACAGCCTTGGCTACTGTAATCTCTAAACCCCATCTCTAGTATCTTACTAGTTTGTCAATCTGCTCCCACTTTATTTTCATACTGATCCTTCAGCAGACATAGCTGCCTTTCTGCCCCACTGAGCCTCTGCTAGGTTGTCCTGTGTCTGATGTCTGCCTTTGCAAAGTCTTGTCAGCCTCAGCAGCTCTCATCTTCTGTCCTTTTCAAGCACTTATCCATAGGAAACTCCAGTCAGACACTGCTCTACTTTGTTTAAATCTCTTCTGTGCTCTTTACTAAGCAAGACGTGAGCCAAAACACTGTCAATTCTTCTAAATTCAGCAGCTAGGCAAGCTATATTTATGGTCCATCTTGGTTTATTCTGGCTAAAAAGATGTGTTGCCAATAACATTCATTAGCTGAAGTTGGCTGTTGTGCATCTAACTTTTTTTATATTCATAAGGATGGCAGATGAGAAGCTGAGTGGATGGTGCTTGCCTAGCCACTGGAAGATACCTGTGAGTGTCTAGGACCACAGAAAGACCTCTCCAGTGCAAAGACTAGTGCTATGTGTAGAGTTTACTACAATAAGGCCCTTATCCTCATTTGAAAGTTGTGTAAGCATCTGTAATAGAGAAGTGAATACAAATAATAACACCATTATATGATCATACTCCTCTGAGCTTTGCATTTGCAATGTATTAACGGAGGAAGATTTTGCAGGTACTTTTTTCCATAAGCACTTTCCACTGTGAAAATTAATCTGCAGAGGTTAGTAAATGGATATTGAAGTACTGAAATAATATATAGCTAAATAACACAGATTATTAATTACTTACACAGTGACTAACTGGCAAAGTGAGAGCGAAGCCTGTCACAGAGGTATTTGTGCATGTTATATACAAAGTGTGCTTGGACCAATATTGTGTAGACAAAGACATGCACAGCTGAGCTCACCTACTTTTGACACACAAGCCCAGATGGATTTATTCTCCCAGTATGTATGCCTCTGATTAATGTTAATAAAAAATATTGTTTCAAACAAGATGAAAATATGTCCTTAAGCTAAATGTTTAACATTTATTTCCCATCTTATTTTTATTTTTTTGGAAACACAGAAGAGAAATATCCCTCATTCCCCAGGTGGACTATAAGAGGAACAATATAAACTTTGTATTTTAGTGTTAAAAATGTAAACATAGATGAAATGTACTTCAGGGCTCATTTTGCCAAAGCTTTTCTTGGATGATTTCCATGAACATACTTACTATAATTATTTTCCAAAACGTTACCCATGTGATTCTCATTTGCTACATGTTTAATTCTCTGCCTTAAATTAGGGCACTCAGATAGTACAGAAGATGGCAGACACCTGAAGATTTGTAGGTTCAACCTGAATAAAAACTCCACAGTGGTCGCAATAGAGCTCATGTGATATTATATGAACTACAGTGGGGACTGGTTCAAATTCCATGTGTGGATTCAGCCTCGTGCCTTTTGAAGCAAAAAAGCAGATGTTATCCATGGCAAGATACTTCATGTATAAAATTAATGTTTTAAAGCTATACTTTTAAATTTATTTCTGGTATTCCACATGCGAAAGCCTAAGGGTCTCCATCAAAAGCAGCTAAAGCAAGCTGTTAAAGATCAAAGCAATTGCAGTATAATTAGGGCTAAAATTGACTTGTGTTATCCTTGTCATTTATGTCTCTTATTCCTCCTGCCTAGACACCAGCCACAAATAAAGGCTGTTAAAATTCAAAATTTGTCAGCTTAAACACTCAGCCATAAACTGCTTCACTCCATTGAATTTAATAATGTTTGCCAGTGGTAAAATGCAGAGTCAATCCACTAAAATGTCTTTGTCCTATATGTCTGTCTTTGTTCACCTCCTGTTTTACTTCCTTGCATACTTTAGAAACATCTGGTTGGATCACAGTGGGATTGATTGGATGTCTAGCAACTGGGGACTCTAATGCCAACAACAAGGTGACTTTCTTGCCATCTCGAAGGAATATTACAAAAATCCTAGAAAAGGTCAAGCAGCACCCAAAACATTAAATGCAGATTAAATGTATCAATTCTAGTCTGGATCTCAAGAGAGAATATGATTTCTTCTTGGAAGGTATGGATGTCATTGGGTGTCTATGAGATTCTGTAATCCTCTGAAAAATATTTTGCACAGCACTTTTTAGTCTAAAAATCTTCCATTAGTGTGAGAAAATATTTTTATTTTTCTATTTCTACAATATATTTCCCCATTTACTAAGGAAGACAGTAGAAAACAGAAAAGTTTATGGAGCACATATGTTGAAAAGTGACCTTTTCCATCACTATCACTTACATTCCTTCCAGTGTAAGAGACAGAGGGCAGCCTTGTGTTTCTTTATTTTCTATCCTTCTTGGCTACACTTTGTGTTTTAATTCCAGATGTTATGAGACACAAGGTGGGTTATTCAAAACTATTTATTAGCTTGTTAAATTGAAATGCCTTTGCTCTTTGGCCAAGTTTTATAGGAACCCTCAAAACATTGAAGTACCTCACAGGCAGTGCTCTACCTTTATGGATGACATCAGTGCAACAGGACTTGATTTTTCAATATATCTTGAAACATATTTTTCTAACAAGTACACATTCTTACATGTATTTTCTTTCACTTAAATCAGCCAAGTTGTATGCAGTCATGATTTATGTCTCCCAAAGGATCTTAAGAATTTAAAATCTGTAAGCCTGATCCTAAAGTCTTTACTTAGGCAAAAAGCCTGAAATAAAGCAGAGGATATATAAGGCTTCTTATAACATTTGGCCCTGAAGAAAAAATACTATTAACAAAGACAATTACAGATATCAAAGTTGAACTTTGCCTTGTAGGTACGAGCATCTAAAATAGAGGAGTAATAATTAAGATAGTCTATTACATATTCCACGTGTGCAACTTCCACCAGTTTCCTCAATGGACTCTTTCTGGGAAATGTCATCTGCTCCATCAGGGCAGGCATTTGTGTGCATGTATGAATATATCTTTATTAGCATCTTAATTTGGACCAGGAGAGCTCTCCTGAGGAGAGCCATCCCCACTCACAATGAGTTTACGTTGCAGAGCACTCCCCAAGCACATAGACTGACTGCCTTTTGGACTAAGCCAAGCCAGAAAATGTTCTCCAGGAGCTGAACTAATGCACCCCCACTGCTTGCTGGCATTTGTTCCACATGACCAGAGCACAGCTCGTCTGAACCAACCCCCCATCCCCCTGCCATGCAGATTATTTGGAAGTCATCTCCTCAGCACTAATCATTTTGCTTTCCAGATCTGCTCATACTGGGCTGCATGATTTGCCAGTGTAGATACATCCACATATCATGTTCCTCATGATCCTACTACAAAGCAGACTGTAACTGCAGCCTCAGCAACTAGCCCGCATATCTGTTGCACATCTGTGCTGTGAAAAAGTCTGATATGTTTTTATTTTATGTATGTGTGTGTGTGGTGGTGTTTTGTTTTTGTTGCCATAATTTCTTTAAATTTCAATTAATATCAGAGAATCGTGAAACTAAAATTGTGGTTTTCTATTATAAAATCTAATATAATTGAAAAACTTGTTGCTTCTATCTGCCCTGCTCGGTCAGTGTCTCAAGCTACTATGATCTCAGTATTTTTAATGGACAGACTACATGATGTATGAACATTTCCTACCTGGAAAACGGACCCATCCTGATGGTGGAAAAGTTCATTTCATAGGAAATCAACATCATTTAGGTTTGTTGCTGATAAGCTTCAGTGACAAATGTTTCTGGCGGTGTTACTTTTGTCAAGTCAGTTATCTGTCCCATCTCTCAGCCTCATTGTTACATCAAGGATAATGGTGGATCAGTAACAGGAGTAGGGATGAAGCCTGGACCACAGTATTTCATTCTTAAAATGCTTGATATTGCAGTGGAACTGCAGACTAGTGCAAATGGTGTGACACCTATTTATAGCCATTAAGAATGTAGTTTGCAAAATTTAAGTAGATCTCCATGGTACCTACGACACATTTCAGAAAGCAATCACTTTCACTCTATATTCAAAGTGTGAACTACTAGGAAGTTGTGATTATCCAAGCTAACAAAATGAATTTTTAAGAATTCATGCCTCAAGAAAGCACCTTTTTATAAAAACTTTTCTCAGCTTCATCTCTCTATTGGTCCATTTGGAAAATTCTTGAAATAGAATAACAGGAGACCACTAGCAAAAGGCAACTGAGACCCCACTGCCTGTACTGTTTTGGAAGTTTCCAAGAGCGCAAAACAATATTGTTGAGGAAGAGGGCTCCATAATGCCTTAAGGTATACTTCATTACCTAAAAATTATTCCTAAGCATCTTTTTTTACTATCTGTATTACTTTCAGCATGGTAAGATTACAGACACAGTAGTACGGATTTGCTGGGAGCTATAACAGTCAAATTTTTCCATAAATTATCAGCACAAAAAAGAATAAAAAAAAAAAGCAGCCTTTTACTAGAAATTGATTTAACACTTACAAAATTGTGCTTATCTTAATGAGTTAATTTAGCGTTCAAGTGGATATCATATACTATTCCCTGAGGCTTTGAATAGAATCTAAAAATACTTGTAATGGATATTTAAAGTAAATTGTCTCTCTCCCGTAATATGGAAACATTAGATCTATGTCTGAATTAATGCAATGGATATTTGAACAGATGAAATGGAAATTTCTATGGAAATACAGAATGGGCTTTTCAATAAAAGACTGTGTTAATTACATAGTCGAACTTGATTTATGGATTCTCTTATTAACGTATTTCAAATGAAAGGCAATAAAAGAGAAAGGTCATGAAGAATTGCTGAAATTGCTTATTATGATTATTTGCCATCTTGGACATTTTTATTGATGCCTTAATGCTCAGGGCTTAAATCTACCTACCATGATGAAAACAGAAGACAATTGCTCCAGATATTTCCAATGGCTATATATTCCCTAACTGTATTGTGGTAGTGACATTTTATATATATATATTTTTTCTTTTTACTGTAGAAATGGATCTTCCAAAAAGCCATTCACTATTTGTAATAATTAAGATTTTAAAAGTAATTAAATATTTAATTAAGAATTAATCTAATCTTGAAGTCTTAAATTCATTAAATCACCTTGGAGAAGGTCAAGCATACCGGCTTTTTATTGGAGTGACTTCTGGAATTGAAATCCCCTCAGATGATGATGGCAATACCTGAGTGGTCAAAGTCAGCAATAAACCATCACTTCAGTCATGAAGGGAAGAAAGTCCAAATTTCAAAGGTATAATGTCTAGATACGTACTGAAACTGTACTACAACTGGATGGAAATCCAACGCACATTTAGCAATAATATTTTCCCTGTTATTCTAAACAAATTCTGTTTACTGATTACATTTACAATGTGATTTACGTTTACAGTCTGATTACAGATCGCATTAAATTCATACCCTTCTCAATACAGCTGTCACCAATTACTCTAGATAGATTAAATTTACTGTAATCAAAACTGTCAGCTAAAGACTGTATTAGGGTTAGCAAATTCATGCTGGTGTCAGTATGCTCCCAGTATTGCAGAGAATTCACAGCAAAATATTTACATGTTAGGGGAAAATTTCTCAAAAAATAAAAGAAGAGATGCATCATAAGCTATGCACAGTATACTGTGGGAATGTATTCTTCAGCCACAGCTGAAAAACAGTGTCAGAATCTTTTAATCCATTTTTCTGGTGCAAAAGTAAAATCACCTAATTTAACATTATTAACTGTCTTCGTATAAACGGTTCGTTAGTTACAGCCAAATCTCACAAACTCACTATGTCTTTTAGAACTTTCAAACTGTCTTGTAGTTTGCACTGATGTTTTATTCTCTGACTTCATATAATATGAATGCAGAACTGTTGAGCCAATTAGAGTCCTGATCAGAGCAAAATAGGACCAAACCACAAATACAATTTAAGTCCTAACACGGAGGAATGTACAGAAAAAAAATAACCTTATTCCATTGAAATAAAAATGGAGTAGAAACATCTAATGTCTCCATACGTAATGCTTTACCTGCATATCTCTAATCTCCCTTGCAGTCATTTGGACAGTATATTCTATCATACTGCAATGTCAGTTAGACATATATTTTAAAAATTAAGAAATGTTTAGGAAATGACACAGTTTAGCCAATGGCAAATAAGTGAAATTAAAACCTGGCCTTTTGCCACTGAAAACAGAGACATACTCCTAATGTGTTGACTCAACGCCCATAACATTTCTGGCAAATGAAGCATGAAACATATTGTCAGATATGTAGAGACTGTTAAAAACAGAAAACTACATTATAGGAATGTTAAGATCGAAGTCAAGCACTCAAAAGTTAAAAAATGCTGCAGTTGGGAATGACTAGGTAATATTAATTCAACAAACTTGTACATGCTATAGTGTTACCTGATAATTACAATAATTACTAAGTGTGCAGAAGTTAGCATACTTACGATGGCAATATCCAACTGCTAGTCCAGCTCTGGCCAGAGTATTTCCATCCACCTAATTACTTTTCTTCCATATGGCCAGATACTTAGACCTTGTGGGGTTGCCTCAATGACACCCTTCTAAAAGGGAAGGTGGGAGGCACATGTCTCTGCAAGGCAAGGCTCAGAGCCAGAAGCCATGGTGCCAGCGTAACCTGAAAAGATAAATCCCAAGAGAAGAAGCTAGCCTTGTGTCTACAGAGCTCTGGTCATCTGATTTATTGCATAAGTCTGCTTGTGGGAACACCTGATATATTTTTACAGAAGCTGAGAGGTGTCAATGAATAAAACAGAGACTTTTAGGGAGAGAAAGGGCAACTTAAGTGCAACAAGAAGCCTGAAAAACATGCCAGTAATGAACTCTTATATTCCTACCACAGAGTTCTTCATGATAAGATGATAAAAATTTTCAATTAACCTTCTACTGATGTCTACTGTAAACCCAAGACTATGTTGGAGACTGAATTTCTCCAGGAAAAAAGGTACTGATCTGTGAAACATTACAATAGTATACCAACATTAGGGCTTAATTCAAAGACCGGAAGGAAAAAATCATCCTGTTGGCCTATTTCACACATTGAATATTTAGATCTCAGACTATAGAATCACAGAATCATCATAGAATCATCAAATGGCCTGGGTTGAAAAGGACCTCAAGGGTCATCTAGTTTCAACCCCTTCTCCAGTGTGCAGGGTCACCAACCACTAGAGCAGGCTGCCCAGAGCCACATCCAGCCTTGCCTTGAATGCCTCCAGGGATGGGGCATCCACAACCTCTCTGGGTAACTCATTCCAGAATGTCACCACCCTCTGAGTGAAAGACTTCCTCCTAACATCTAACCTAAATCTCCCCTGTCTTAGTTTAAAACCATTCCCCCTTGTCCTATCATTATCAAGCCATGTTAACAGTGGTTCCCCGTTCTGTTTATACGCATCCTTCAAGCATTGGAAGACCACAATGAGATCTCTTCAGAGCCTTCTCTTCTCCAAGCTAAACAAGCCCAGTTCCCTCAACCTTTCCTCATAGGAGAGGTGCTCCAGCCCTCTGATCATCTTAGTGGACCTCCTCTGGACCCGATCCAAGAGTTCTGTTGCTTTCTTGTGCTGGGGGCCCCAGGTCTGGATGCGGTATTCCAGATGGGGCCTCACAAGAGCTGAGTAGAAGGGGACAATCACCTCCCTCTCCCTGCTGGCCACCCCTTTTTTAATGCAGCCCAGATTACAGTTAGCCCTCTGGGCTGCAAGCACGCACTGCTGGCTCATGTCCAGCTTCTCATCCAACCCCAAGTCCTTCTTCGCAGGTCTGCTCTCAAGGAGTTCTTCCCAGCCAGCCATGTAGCTGACACATGTTTTAGTGCTGGTTTTCACAGCAATGGGTTTCATTGCACTACACAAGTGTGGAATGTGTTTCTTTCCAGATTTCTGAAAGGACCAATTTCATGGCTACAGGCACATCCATTTCTAATTACCAGACCTCTTCTCCTTTCTATTTTGGCCCAGTCTCCCAGGTTCTGCTTCCGATCTGTCTCATCACATGCCTTTCTGTTCCTCATCTATCTTTCCCTTTGGATCAAATTGTTTCTTCCTTTACTGCCAAGGCACCATTGTGAATGGCATGTCTGTTGGATAGAAACTAGTTTTCTGTCTTCTGTTTTTTGAGTAACAGCACAAGTCTACCACAGCCTTGCAGCACTTCTCCCAGAGAAGCACATGCATATTTCCAGTATTCTCAGCCACAAGCACTTAAAAAATCAGGATACAGACCACAACAAATCAGACTAAGTTTAAAAAAGCAACAACAACAACAACAAAAAATCACTTCTGTTGTTCTTTTTATTAGACTTATTGTTTGTTATGGTGTTTTTTCAGACCTTTTTTTGAAAATTCAGCGTGTCCTCACACCATGTTTTCAGCCTTTTCCCTGTAATGGTGTGTGCTGGAAACGTACTTTAAAAAATATTGGCAGATGAGATTCTCTTAATCTCAGCAGGACTTCAGAAGCTGGCATTTTGAGAAAGACATAATATGGTGCAAGAGATGAGCTCGAACTAGGAACACTGTCAGTTTTGTGCCTTGGCCAGCAAATAAACTGTGTGGGGACAAGGCATGCGTTTGGCCCAAAGGATCCTTGGAGAATTGTCTGCCAGGGTCCAATTGCCTTTGCTGAGCACATAGCAATGTGCTGGCCAGAGCTGTCTGCATCAACTTTAATTGCAACAGATTTTTATAGGGAGAAAAACTACTTGCCATTTTTGTCTACTTGTGTTACATTACTGGCTTTAAATATCTAATTTTAATTAAATTACATAATTAAAATTGTCTTTTTTTTCCTTTTCACATGAATACAATATTCCTTCATTTTACAAACTATCTCCAAATGGCAAGAGGTTTTCCTAATTTAAATTTCTGTAAAAAAGCAAATACATGCTTCTGAAAAACAACACTTTAAATTTCATTTTGACATATAACACATAGAAATAAAGAAACTTGGTACTGAGAATAGGGATTATTTTTTCTTTGTGGTTGTTTTGGGGCCAACTTCTGCCCTGTTACTTTGGAAACTTTATTTATTGCATGTTGGCAGCTTCTATAGTGGAGAAAAAGAGGCAAGATGGATTTCATAAGCTTCATATTTGCACATGTTGAATGTTTTGTACTTATTTGTATGTAAATATGACCTCAGCTGGTAAACAGAGCCATTCACAAATTATAGTGATCATAAGTTCATTTACAACCCCGTGTTTGAAAATACTGACATCCTTGAACCATAGTATGATGGGCCAAACTCTACCTTATAACACTGGAATAATTCAGTAAAAAGAAAAAAAAAGTTCAACCTGGAACTTACCCCAATAAATTCACTCCAGGTTGAAGCTAAACACAGACTGACATCTCAGAAGGGTATCTAGCTGTAAATGCAATTTAATGAACACAACAGTGATTCAAGCTATTCAGGAGGAGGACTTATGAGATGACTGTTGTGATACTTGCATCATGTATGTATTATATTCTGAACACGACTTTATTTTTTGCTTCACTTCCGAATCTATCCCAGATACAGAATACTTAAACTTTTGTATCCTATAAACCTACAGTTGGAGTTCTCATAAACTGCTAAAAATTACATCAGTCTCCTACATGCAACTCTAAAAGCTATTAAATGCCTACATTATGCTGCACACAAGTGATAAAACTATGTATGTGTGACACTATGTCTGCTTGGTAGTGGAAAAGGAGAGGGAGATGTTGAAATACCCAATTCTACTATTAAATAATGACTTGCTTATGAGACTCACTGACCTATTAAATACAAACATCTGGTTTAGGTGTTCAGGATCCAAATGAATTACCCACCAAAGACTAACTGGGCATATCAGACATCAGCCTACGTCCAACAACCAACTCACCCAATATTTCATCTGTGGAAAAAGTTAATGTTTTTTTCAAAGGTGTGGCTAGTTACACAAAAGTTGATTTTTCCAGTGCTCACAATAAGGCTCTATGATTTGTTTTGCTGTATTCTTCAGTTCTGTTTATTGCTACTCTATTATACTTAACTGAATAACTGTTCTCAGTCATACAGCAATCTATCCTCTCTGATAATTTATGATCAGGACTTGCTGGAACCTGGAAAAGATGAACCTCAGAACTGTCAAGAAGGGTTTGTGTTATTGCTTGGATAAACACTTCTGTGTGAGTCAGTGTGAAACAAGAACTTGTGGATGGTGTTGAAGTAGAGGTAACACAAATTTTAGTGCTGAAGATTTTTGTGATTTTAATCTGAGGCCTAATTACTTGTAATTATTCTATTTATATGCCCCTGCTAGACTTAGGCCAGTGTTTATCCACATATATGACCTGCCGATGTCCACTGAAGAAGTATCATTATGCATCTCATTGCTCGGAGTTGGTCTGATATCTATTCTAAACATATTGTTGCTGCTGTACAGATTCACTGAGACAATTATCCCTCTCCCTGCAAAAGTAGAAAACAACCCATTGGCTTTGCACTGAAGAGAACAAAGAAGGAAGTGTGCCACTGCTGGGTGTTTGGCAGCTATAAAATGAAGTTTGCTCAGAACTGTGCATTGAGCCTGCCTCCCTGGCAGAGAAAAGCTGTGTCTGTGTGCAAACCAGGTGGCTTCAATTCCTGTCTAGCCATGCTCAGATCTCAATTATCCAGTAAGTCGTCTGTGTAGCCTATGTTCCTAGGTCTTTTAACCCAGGGGGAGAGAATGGATTTTCTAGTTAGAATAAATGAGCTGGCTGCAGAAATAGTCATAGCAAAAATCCTGTCTCCAGCAGGTGAGCTGAATGGCATTTTCTAACTGGAGCAGCAGTCTGCCCCTGGCACTACCTACAGAACAACATCTGCTTGGAGGCTGGCAGATAATGGTGGGAAGAGTTGGATCTGAGGGCTTTAAGCCTTGGATGCTTTCTTCTCCAGTTTTGTCACATTCTCCTGTTAGAAAGCCAAGTTTTGTTTAAAGAGAGAAGAGTATGTTATCTCACAGAAAAATGAACACTGGAAGGAAATTCCCAGACCTGATAAAAACACAGCTAAGCTCTCTTTTCACCTTGGTGAAGGAATGCAGTTCTGTGTGAGAGGATGTGAAGATGGAGAATAGAGAACAGATGTAAATACACTTTTGCAAATACATGACATCTGCCTCTTGCATATTCTCAGTGAAAGATGCTTTGCTAATGACTGTATATCATATTATTTCCTCTTTTTCCACTCAGTCTTTTCTACTCCTTAGTTTTCACATGTTAGCCATGCTTTGAAAAGACCATCTATGAATCCAGTGTTCTGCAGACCATCTACTTGCAGACTACATGTGAAAGAACTTTGTAAAAAAGTAATTAATTGTCAACTCAGTATCAATTATCCTCATCTGTTTGCGTGCGTTATCTGATACATTTATGATAGACTGTTGACATACTGGAGTGGGATGGCTTTTTAAAACTACATTGCAATATCAAGGAAAAAAGGATCCACAAAAATAAATGGGTATACAAAGAAATCTCAGTGTATTTCCTGTAGTACCACAAGTAATTTTTATGGTACTAAACTAATCATATATGGGCAGTACTGCAAACTTTAGCATAATCATACCGTTAAAGGGAGCCATGGTTATGAATATTTTAAACTTATTGCAGTCAATCATCATCAGCAGCAGCAATGCAAAAATATTTGTGTTTATGGACAGGAAAACACTTCAGATAAACATGTTAATAACTGCAGAAATTCCTATTGTCACTGTTCCTGTTTATTAGTTATTCTTCAAATAGGTTAAGTTGAAAGTGCTAATAGATTGCTTAGGGCTGCTCCATCAAATACTATGCAAAGTTCCCAAATACTGATCTATAAGGCTAAGGTAGATTAGTAAGCCAATTTAATAACTTATTAGATTTAAATATAATACAATTTAGGACAATGCAGTAAATCTAAACAATTCATTACTCAAGCTGTTTGTCCTCCATGAAGTGGTTTTCAGTAGCTGACTCTTTAACCAACATATATGACTTTATTTAATCATTTGGAATTTTGGGACTTCAGCTGAAGCATTACCACAGTATCTTGTGCAGAAGTTATAAAGCTGAAAAAAAGCACAATCCCTGCAAAATACCCTATTTTAAAGCTGAATATTTTTGGATTAGAACAAGATGAGTAAACTGTATGAATGTTGAATATACCATACGTTGTGAAAATATTGAGCAACTGCTTTTTCCCTTGTTTGCTTCTGTAGTGCGGGTAAGATGTGTATCAGGACAATGGGAAATCTGCTACAGAATTTTGAAATGTTGTGGACTATGCCCCAGTGCTGAAGTGAATCCAGTGTTCACAGTTGTTATTCAGAATTGTTGTTCTACAGATGCCAGCTATCATCCTTTGCAACACCTTTATATCTTCTCGCGTGCTAGAAGTTCTTCACTGTTTGTATGCACAGAACTACCCTGGTCCCAGCAACCACCTCTTTCCTTTTGCACCTGGGGTCCAGAACCTAGGAGGACTGGAGGCTTAGAAAGTGAGCGAGTAGCTGCTGAGCTCCATGGCCAATGTTGTGGTTCCATGGACAAAGTCAGTGGAAAAAGCTGTTGCTATCCCTTTCTTCAGACAATTGTTCTCCCTCTGGACTGCCCCCAAAGCTCCCTTCTCCAACGATTTCCTTGCAGCTAGGGAAAGGTTGTGAATTAATGCAGTGAAGTCTCCAGGAGGAATTTACCTTCCCTTCTGAGGATGTTCAACCAGCCTCACAGAAGTGAGGTGCAGAATTTCTCAATTTCAACGTGTCCACTTGCTGACAAGAGACTACTAGGTAGGTGTTCTACCCCTCTGAGACATGTTCACATTCTGTATAAGCTTGAACAATAGGACCATAGGAAGGGTCAAGCATTCAACACCAAGTGAGATTTGAGGACTGTAATGTGATGATAAATTAGACACAGCAGTCTCAAATTTTGTATCATGTTCCTGTAGCCAAGCAATCTAGGTGCCAAGCAATTCACCAGCAATATGGGGATGCATCCAAGAATTGTAGGGTAGTGAAAATTATGTTTGAAAATATATTTGCTAGTAATACTGTTTATGAGGTGTAAGTGTCACGGAGCACCAGCTCTGAGAAGTGTGAATCCTGATCACCTCAACATCAAGCTACCTTTTAAACCCAATGATGACCTGCAAAATGTCCTTTGGGGGTACAGAAACATTTCAGTACCCAAACAAAAATTTCCTTAGAAGCTGCCAAGAGGTGTTACCTCTCATAGCCTATGTACCAAGGGAGGAACTTGAAGAATTCCAGAGGAAGTGGTGACTTGAGCATATGAAAAAAGATATAAGGCACTGCAATAACAGCTCCGAACAAGGGATTTTGTTTTTTCAATTACAAACTCCACCAGTTTGATAAATCTTTAAGAAAAAAAAATAAAACAATCTTTCTCAGAATGTTTTCTTTTTCTGGGCACGCAAAAGGAAACCACATGTGGACTAAAGTACAAAGCAGAAACCCTAAGACCAATGTGGAACTGTAAACCTTTCGAACATTGAAACTTGTATCTACAAATGTCAAGTTACAGAAAAGCAAAACTAGAATATCCACTTCATGCAAATTTTGTCCTGCATGTGATGTGATATAGAGAAACAAAGGAATTGCAGTTCTGGAATTTCAGGATCTGTGGAAGTTTGGGACAGTGTCACATGCCTGAGTAAACCATTGGTAAGGGGATTTCTGTGCTATGGTTTTACCTCCTAGTTTGAGCAGGTGAAATAAGGGTGCACGCCTCTGCTACACAGGCAGGCCTTGGATTTCTCTCTGGTCACTGAAACATCTGAAAATGCCAGAATATTTCAGTTACATGAAAATTTTGCTGACTATTGCCTTTGGCAGCCCCCAGCTTTTCCTATGTATTATAATAGCTTCTTTCAAAGATATCCCAGATAAAATGAGTGGGAGTAGCTTCCACACTTAAGTGACACCCATGTTTTCTTCTCTCTCCCATGTGCCTTGTCTCTCAGTTCTCCATTTTATGGCACATATTCATAAATTTTCCCTTCTGTCATCAGGCATGCACTCAAATCAAGTCTCTTACTCTGTCCTCTCTGCTCTATCAAGTGCATCTAGCACACACGAGGGCTTTGGGAAATATTTTATATGCGTGGTCACATTTACTCCTGCTGGCTGTAACTGGAAGTTATGAAATTACAACACCAGTGTTCCCTCAAATCTCATGCTTCAGAGAAACTCTCTGAGAACTGCTTGAAGGGTAGCTATTCTCATTGTGCTCCATGACAGTAAAGCCAAATGCCCCCAGGTAAAAGGATGACCTTCTATTTGTCTGGGAGATGGAAAAAAAAGAATTACATCAAGAACAAAATGTTGGAAATACTACTGTCAGTCATAGCCTGCTAAGGTCAATGGGGAAAGAATAAGGGAAGATGGTGGACACTCTGCAAGGGGACTTCACAAGGTTTTCTGAATTGTTTCTGTTGGTGAACTTTATTATGCAGCCTGTTCAGTCGTGAACATTAACATGAAAATATGTCAGAAGATCACTCTTCCCTTTTTTTTTTTTTTGATAATCAGCTATAACTCAGTGTCCTCTTTTTGAATTTCCTTCCCTTCCCTTCCCTTCCCTTCCCTTCCCTTCCCTTCCCTTCCCTTCCCTTCCCTTCCCTTCCCTTCCCTTCCCTTCCCTTCCCTTCCCTTCCCTTCCCTTCCCTTCCCTTCCCTTCCCTTCCCTTCCCTTCCCTTCCCTTCCCTTCCCTTCCCTTCCCTTCCCTTCCCTTCCCTTCCCTTCCCTTCCCTTCCCTTCTCTTTTTCTTTGTTCTTTTTTTCTTTTTATTTCTTTTCTTTTTCCTTTTTCCTTCTTACTTTTTTTCTTTCCCCCCCCCCCCATTTTTAATGAAACTTTTATCTCTGATGAGCTCCTGCCTGCAAGTTTAGTCCTATAAACTGCTTTGAGAGCTTTTCTTGCAAATAGTATGCACTGTACATCTAACCCTAAAAAATGTGTATTATTCCAAGCAGTGCATCTGTCTTAAATAAAACAAAGCAAAACAAAAGACTGAGAGTCTGAAAGACAGTGAATAAATTCATTTGTAACAAGAAAAAAAACTGCAAGGCATGGACATATGCTTTCATTTTTTTATGCTATAATTCTAAAGAACCAATCAAATAATAGAATACTCGAATTTTATTGTATTTTACTTTTTTCTTTTATTATAGAAATGATGCCATATTTATAGACCTGCCACTAACTTTCGCTAGAACCTAGTGTTCCATCTCAAAATTAATGCCTATAAATAACTGCCACTGGAAAGAATAAAATCCAGACTCTTGTACACACTCTGTATTTGAACATCTTCTTTACTTATTTATCTTTGTGTTTTGACCCACGTGATTTTTCTCTAGGAGTCTAGACAAATTTGACTTTAGCAAATTAAAACTTGAAATGACATTTATTTATGTTAAGCAAATATGTAGCTTTGAGAAAATAACTGAATATGTTATGAGTTACAACTGTAGTGCACTGAGTCACATACTTGCTTAGCAGAATTAAATGTTGGGTAGAATCAAATTGGAGTATCCAGAATATACTGCTTTAAAAATAATGAATAAAAATTTTAGAACATTTACCTGGGTTATACTGAACCAATAGTGTACCCTTTATGTAATTCTATTAGATTTTACACACTCAATTCCAATTCTCTGACAGTGAGGAGGAAATCAGGAATACTGCTAATAAAGCATCTGCTGTGCAGATATTTGTGAAAGTCTATGAATCATTACTGTGTAAAGTACATAGCTTTAAAGGAAGATTTTTGTTGCATTAAATGTCGATCCATGTAATCCTAGTTATCCTTCCTTGTCTTAGCTGTTTACTTCTACTTACAGGGTCATTCAGCTTTTTTTTCTGTATCTCACACTGAATTTTACATTACAGCCAGGAAACACTCATTTCCTTGTATTTCAGTGGTAAGATTTATAAAAACAAAGCAAAACCCTAAAACATATAGATTCAAAGTGTTTTGAACTTTAAAAAATTCTTAGTAATTTTGGAAGAAAATCTTTATCATTTTACTGCTTCAGATGTTGCTTCCCATGATTGTGGCTTGGCTTTCAGGACTGCTCTCATTTAATTCTGTTGATTTAAGTCCAGTATTGAGATACAATTGGATATTTTCCCACTTACTTCATGAAGACATAATCAGCTCCTTGCTGGGATAATTTTCTGCACTGAACATTTGAACATTCTCATGTGAGAATTTCAAAATAAATTCCTGATATTACGCTAAACAAACAAATTGATAACAATTCTGTGCTTTTACCCATGCAGTGAGTTAGTACTGCACTCAACATTTCCACTTGTTCTTGAAAACAGAAGTTATGCCAGTTCTGAAGAAGGTATTTTCCTATGATTTTATCTATCCAGAAGTTTCGTTCCTCATGCTGAACGTTGCATGTGCTCTACATCTGCATGATACAAATACCTTTGTAAGGTCACTTCTTTATGTAAATGGCTTTATAAGAGTTTACCAGATTGCAGTCTTGGGATACTTTGATTTTAAACAATGTGATAAAGACAACACGTAATAGTGAGTTGGTTCTATTGCTCCTTCAGAAAAAATGGAATCTACATTGTTTCTGCTAGATCCAATCTTTCCCCTCAATTAAAACCTTTTTTTTCTTTTCTCACTTTTTGCCATGGATGGTGTTACAAGAAAGGCAGCTGTATTAGAAGAATGCTTGGTCACTTATGGAAAGGATTATATAGCATATTTCCTGTGATAACTGTGGACTCAGTTTGATGTCCCTGGAGATCCCCTTCAGCCTTGTGCTTATATATGCACTCCGTTGGTATTGTTGTTGCTGTTTGGATAGGGATTTGGGGTCATTTTAGGTCCAAAAAATTGGTTAAAATGCTCTTGGCAGTGGTGTATATGTAATATTTAAAATGTAGGCTGACAGGAGTTCTACAGAAGTACCCTCCTAAATTGATAGTGTTTCACTTCAGCTTTAGTGGTATATTTCATCACTGGCTAATAGAGAACACTTATGTATCCATTGCTTTTACTCCTTCTAGGTTATCCTCTTTTAAAAACGTCCCCTGTAGGTGTTCTTGTTAGCTGGTATTTCCTTTCAGCGTCTCCAGTAAGTTATCCTTTCACTGTGGGTAAGTAAGAGTTTGCAAAACTTTGCACCCTTATTCTTAAATTAAATACTGACAAGGAATGGAAGTGTAAAGCATGCTAATAAGCAAGACCTCCCTGTGGGAACCTGTGATAGAAGACTGTTTCACATTGAGAGGCAGACAGGGCTGTTGACACAGGCTGTCAAAAAGGCTTCATGTCTTTGAAAGAAAATCTTAATCTTCTTTATTCATGTGTGAACAGGTCCAGGCCTTCATCCCGTAGCTCATACACATTGACTGTTTAAACGGTGGGTTGCTAGGCTTTGGGTAGGGTTTGTTTGCTTGTGTCTACATTGTACGAATGGATGAGGACTGAAAATTAAAATCTGTCTGACACAGAGCACTGCTTTTCTGTCTCTGTTTGAAGAGACATGGCAACCCAGGATGAAATGAAAAGGAATTTTATTGAGCGCAAAACCCGCTCAGTGTTTAAATGTTGGACGCAGGAACTGAATGGTCAATTTGGGAGGCTTGTAGGTTGTTTATAGACATTGGGATGGCTGTCAATCACAGTACAATGGTGAAATTTGTGTTGGAAAAAAAGTGCTTTTTAGTGGCTGAACTCCTGTTTCCTGTTAAAATGCTCACATCAACAAACAAAAAGGGGTTTTGTCTGAAGTTTACAAGCAAGAAAATTTCAGAATAACAGAGATTCTGCTACTGTTGTGGTACCTTTTGATCACTGCGGCACTGACTATTTAACATTTAAAACCAAATTTTGCAGAGAAAGATCTTAATGCTCTGTGGGACTGATTCTGCTCTACTTCTATTGCTTATAATTCAGGAATAGGTCAATTAAATGAATGGATTCATGCTACTGAAAAGAAGTGTGATATAGGACTCTGTGACTTACATTCTATATGTCTGCACTATTAAATGCTTCACTTATATGTATTTTGTATGCTATTTATATGTTTACAAATCACTGTTAAGCAGAAACAGAAGCAGAAGATAAATAGTGTGTATGAAAAGTAATCTCTTTCAGCACTTGCTAATAACAATCAGGGAAAAAGGACTAAGCAGTGTTCTCCCTTCCAGTTACTGTTAGTCCTAATTGGCAGCATTTTGCTACTTCAATTTACAGAAGTTTATATTATCTCAGCCATAAAATTTCACACTGAAACTTGGCAAAAAGTCAAACTTGCCACTACAGGCTTTGGAACAATTAAAGAAAAGAGGAGGAACTGAGTGGGAGATAGAATTGAGCCTACTTTACAGTACAGAATTTAACATGTTGAAGTTGTTGAATTTTCTGTTTTTATAACATGAAAAAGCATGTTTTACAGAACACTGGCTGAGAACTCAGCCCTTAAAATCTGATATAAAATGTGGTTTCTAGGACCTTGTGGGAGAAGGGCAGAGAAAGAAAACAGCTTAATTTCTTCCATTATTTTCCTTTTACCTCAGACCATTACAGATCACAGCCCAGCTGGGGCTGCTCATATATTTTTGCTTTAAGGATGGAGGAAGCAGAGAGACTCAAGCAGAGTAAGGCATAGCAGACCCACCACTCAAGCATTATCTTATCATAGAATCACAGAATCATAGAATTATTTGAGTTGGAATAGACCTTTAAGGACCACCTAGTCCAATGCCCCTGCAATGAACAGGGACACCCTACACTACATCAGGTTGCTCAGAGCCCTGTCCAGCATGCCTTTGAATGTCTACAAGGATGAGGTATCCATCACATCTCTGGGCAACCTCACCATCCTTATTGCAAAAAACTTCCTTACATTCAACCTAAATTTCCTGTCTTTTAGTTTGAAATCTTTTCCCATTGTCCTATCACAACAGACCCTGCTAAGAAGTCAGTCCCCTTTCCTGTAGCTTCCCCTAGATACTGAAAGGCTACTATCAGGTCACCTTGGAGCCTTCTCTTCTCCAGGATGAACAGCACAAGCTCTCTCAGTATGTCCTCCTAGGAGAGGTGTCCCATACCTTGGATCATTTTTGTGGCCCTCCTCTGGATGTGCTCCAACAGGTCTGTATCTTTCCTGTACTAAGGACTCCACATCTGGACACAGTACTCCAAGTGAGAATCTCAGAATCTATCACAGAATTGTAGGGGTTGGAAGGGACCTCTAGAGTTCATAGAGTCCAACCCTCCTGCCAAAGCAGCTCCCTGGACCAGGTTGTACAGTTAGATGTCCAGGCGGGTCTTGAACATCTCCAGAGAAGTGAGGTCTCACTGTAGCAGAGTAGAGGGGCAGGATAACCTCCTTCGACCTGCTGGCCACACTCTTATTGATATAGCCCAGGATGCGGTTGGCTTTTTGGGCTGTGAGGGCATATTACTGGCTCATATCCATCTTGCCATCCACTGTTACTCCCCAGTCCATTTCAGCAGGGCTGTGCTCCATTCTTATATCCTCCAGGTTGTACTGACAGTGGGAGTTGCTGTGACCCAGGTGCAAGACTTTCTCTACAGTCATATTGTATTCCTTCGATCATTATAATGACCAATATTCAGCCTTTTTATTTTCTGTAAGCACTGGGCACTTGTAAAGTGCTGCATGAGATGTCATGCAGTTTTCAGGTTCTGAGTTGCAAGGCTGCTCCTTCATGGTCACCTTCCAATTTTCACTCTCTTCCTCAATGTACATGTACTTATTTACATTATTTTCATGTCTCTCTGAGCAAGCTTTTCATTGGTATGCACAGTAACTGAAAGCTTGCCATTTTATGTGGCAAAGGTGTCTGTACTTAAATCTCAGATATACTATCACTGTCTGTTCTATAAAACATGGTAGTTATTTCCCAGATCAACCCAGATCAAGGTTCTCCTTCCTTCACTTTAAATCTACAGCCTTAAAAATCTATAGCAAAGATAGTGCCTGAAGTGTTTGTGATGGGGAACTCGTGTAGTTTTTAAATGAGAATGCACAAGTGAGGTAAGGGAAAAATAAAAGATCATATCACTCTGCAGATCTTTGGCCATTTATCTTTTGTAAACCTTGCTCAGTTCCCCTGGAAGCTTACCTCATGGAAATCATATGATAATCATATCAGTGCTTTCCAAACTGAAGCTGTACTTTTTAAAAAATCTCTCTCTCCTTCTTTAAATTTAAAATTAACATAACAAAGCTGCTTCATGGCTGAAATGCTATATGATGCTCCAAAAACCAAGCTTCCATTCTTGCAGTACTTTGGGAGTACCATCACCCTCAGCAGTTTTGGGTCACTGTCTATACTTAGCATGTTTGACAGATGCAGCTGCCCTTGGAGATAGCTTCCTATGGCCTCTCACAGCTTTATCTTGTTCTTTCCAAGGCTTGCTCCTTTTGCATTCAGTAATGCCAAATGCATTTTTAATATGCTCACCCTGTTCCCATCCTATTGATTTCTTCCTCTCTGCCATGTGTTACTGCAATCTTGACAAAGACTTCCCATCTTAAGGTGCTTCCTAAAGACTGAAGATACACTTCTATACAATGCTTCCATGTTATACACTTCTATACTACACATACTGCAGAAGGAAGCAAGTTTGTTTTCTTATCTTTTCTTCTGTGCTTTAGTATTTCTTCTGCAATATAGAGTCCTTAGGGGCAAGGACTGGGTTGGATTCTCTGGATGTGGACAAGTACTTCATTTTTTAACTGATTATAGCTGGCCTAGCAGAGCTGCAGCAAGTTTGCTAGATAGCTGGGAGCTGTGTGCTGCAGGAGGTGGTCAAACAGCAAATGGCATCTTTCAGGCAGCAAGTGTTCCTCCCCCTCCCCCCTTCCTCCAGGCTTTATTCTGGAGGTCTAAGTTTATAACAAAAGAAACAAAAAGGTTTTTATATAAATGGAAAAGAAAATGGAGCCCAGCTCATGTTACAACTCGGCCTTCTGACAGCCAGGAATGGAGATCTGCCCTACTTAGAGGCCTCTCTTTGCCCCGAACTGCAAGGGAGCTTTTAATATTCCCTCACTTGCTCTGAGTGCTCTCTGATTAGACCTTCAGCTCCAGCTCTGTGTTAGCCTGAACTGTATGTCTGGCAAAGGTTGCTGCAGAAGTTTTGTCTGTTACAGTAAATGTAACAGTGGAACCATTATCCACTGCCTTGGTGCTATCAGGGTATAAATAAGAAGCAGGGTATGTGTGCACGGTGTTGTGGTTGCTCAGAAAGCTCCACTGTGTTGCAAATCCTTTAAAATAGTACACAGAGAAAGTTGTTTTTTTTTACTTTCATTAGTCAGAAATCCAGCATTTGCAATATGTGTGATTAAGTTTAGGCCGGGAGATAAATGTGGTATTTTCTCCTTAAATGTGATAAATTTTTTTCTTATTTTTTTTCAGAGATTAATGGAAACTGCTCAACACTTCTGGTGTTGGTGCTGAAATATGTACAAATTTCAAAGGGTGCTTTGAGTTAATAAAGCAGGTGCCAGAATGCTTTGGGTAGGTGAAGGCTAAATTCAAATTTCTGACTGAGTTGCCTACTTTTAAGCAAGGCCCTATCTGCAGGATTAAGAATCTTTTATTAGATTAACTATTAGAAAAAACAGGCTTGGGAGCACAAGGCATTTTCTTGTTACGCACTTAAAAGTTTGGGGAAATCATTCACACTTTAAGAGATGTTCTGTGCTGAAAATAAACCACGCTTTATATTTGATTTCTCAATGTGAGGACCTTCAGCAAAGCATTTAACAAAGGTGAAACAAGATTTTAAAAGACTAATGACTTGAGAATCTATACGGTGTAGTGAAGCCTGTGTTGAAAACCCCAGAAATGCTGCCAGACTTTGATGCTGATTGATGGTAGCTTTGTGTTAAGCTGATTTATAGGTGACAAAATGTTTTCCTATTTTTTAATTCTTGCCTTCCTTTAGATGAAAACTTCCTCGAGTTTATAGTCCATAAAATAATAAACTGTTTGGAGAGTGAAGGAAAAGAAGAAGATTATGTTATGCCTCTAAAGCAAAATGGAAAGTGTGGTCACTGGCTGGAACAATTTGAATCAGATAAATTTTATGGAATAAATACCAATCTGCCTTCTTTTAGGATTATCTCAGTTCAAAAAAATGACCAAAGAGAATGAGAAACTTGGACAGAACTACACAAAGTAATGCAAACATGGCACACAGAGCATCCCACAACTCCCTCCTGTGCAAGGCTCACCCAATGTCATCATCTCTTTTCTTAACTTCCTTTGCCCTTTGTTATTTTTCTGCCTTTGCAGGAGAGGGGAGTGTGAGGAGATTTCAGGGATATTATTTTGTTCAGTTTTTTAAAGGGTCCAGATAACAAAACAGAACCCAAATGACCTTTGGAGTTTTGGCTGACCTTGTTTAATGAATGCTGGGCACTTGTATTGTGATGTATCCTTTTCACTTAGATCCCATAATATCTAAATTCCCAAAGTGCACAGCAGCAAACTCATGCTGGTAAAGAAACAGATGGATGTAAATCATTGATATTCGGAGCCAACTATTTTCGTGATGCCAACTCTCATGCTTTGTAAAAACAGCTAATTTCTTTCCTAACTGCCTCTGACTCATGGAGATACCATTAGCCCTCAGTTCTTTGTTTTTGTCTGCCCTGCTCTTTTGCTAGTGCTTTGCTCTCTATACCCATGCTTCTGTTTCTCAGGATGTTAAGACAGTGAATTATCTATTCACTTTAGAGACATTCTTCCCATTTTCAAGAATGAACGCAAAAGGGAAGTCGGATAACCACTTTGTTTCACTTCTAATTTAAAATTTACAAAATAAAAAAAATTATGTGGGAGTTGGTATGTGTGTATGAGGGGGGATCTATCTGTTTCTGCTAACAGTATTTGCTGATAGAAAAAGAGTTCTTTAGCTCACCCTTGCTGTCTCATGAGAAATACTACATGCAGATTTAAGGATCCACCTAATTTTTATGCCTGCTCACTCCTCCTTAAAAGGATTGCCAGCTTTGTCAAACAGTGAGGTTCTGGTACAGTTAGTTTTCCCTTCTCATTGAAAGAATACATTGCCTTTGACTGGCTTACTCTTTATCAGCCTGGTTGTTAGGACTCTGAAACCCATCTTTAAAGTCTACTCTGTAGACAACAAAGTAGCAAATGACTTTTCATTGCCTTAGCACTGCTTTGCTTTAGCAAAACTTGGGAAGACTTCATTCTGTATTGATAGGTCTGCTAAAGGAAAGCCAAGAGCCTCCCAGGGGGACAGCAGGTTTTTGGTTTTCAGTCTGAATTTGTTTCTAAGCTTTTTCTTAATATCACAATGGCCTCTTGCTGTGTATTTCTAATGCCTCAGAAATGAAGTCAGGGTATATTATGCCATCTGTCTAGGAGTCAACACTGCAGGTCAAGCTAATTTAAAGTGGCACTTTTCATCTCCCTATGCCTCTATGCATTACATTTAATAGTTTAAGTGAATGATTGTATCTCTTGACCCTGTAACAAAGGACAAAGCTCATGTTTGTATTTTTTCATTATCTTTAGTTGGCAGGGGTATGGACATTTGATCTTTTCATGTAAAATATGGTTAAACCAGAGACTGATACTCAACTCTTGTTTAAGCAAAGCTATCTAGTGTGTTTGTTTGTTCATTTGGTTGTTTTCATTCCATATTTTAACATTTTTTGAAATGTAAGTAAAGAGGCAAATACATCTGGTGAGATTTTGTAAATTTATCATTGAATGAAATGTTTAAATGTTAAATAAAAAAAAAAACAAAACTCCTAAGTCTTCTAGAATTTGACAGTGGAAAATTTGTGGGAGGAACTGTTTGCCCTAAGAAAAACAGAAAAGTTAGGTAATGATTGTGAAGGAAAATTATGCCCATAAATACTTAGGATGCTATGAAAAGAGCAATCTTCGGGTCATTTTTTCTCATTTGAAATGAACTTTGTGGAGTTAAATGTAAAGACACGATAGCTAAATGATCAGAATGGAAGTCGGATAAATGAAATATGTGCATAAGAGTGGAAAAACTATGTGAAGGTGAGTACTCAGTTTGATTTTTCTTTCATGTTTTTCTTTTTTTCTTTTATTTCTCTGACTTGCTATTTTTCCAAGCTGTCACATTTCCATCATTTTCCTTTTTCTATTTCTGGAGAAATAAAACCGTTTTTGAGTAAGGAAGGGGAAGAAGGACCCCACACAGATATATATATTTCTAATGCATGTTTGAAATTTGGAAGAGGAATACTTCATATGATTAGGTAGTCAATGAGCTATTTTCCCTCAGTTACAAAAATGTTATACATCTATGATAACATAAATCTTTCTCATCCACCTGTACTGACTTAAGCACAAAACTTATGATAGTTTGTATGAAATTAATTTCAAAATCAATTAAATTATAGCTATGCGAATTATCTGTCTAGGCAGATATATTGGTAGTAAGTTTTGTTGCCTTAAAGTATCTTCATAAAGAAAACCTAGTCCTATCTGACAGCCATGGTCAACTAGCCATCTAATGCCTCATTTTGATGTGAAACTCTCTTCATTAATCAAAGATGTTGCATGGTTCAGCACACACACACACACACACTATTTCATATGTTAAGAAATGGATACAACTATTTTGACCTTCAGGTGCTACACTGTGGTAGAAACAAGAGGTGTACAGTCTTTCTTATCATCCAAGAGACTGAGAGAAATCACATGAGAAAATGCGACTGAGTGGAGGGCAAGCATACATGTGTGAAGCTGCAGCCTGCTCAAGGTACAACTAGCAGCTGAAAATATTTGAACTGCCAAAATTAATGTTTTTGCAGAAAGTATTTATTTCATACCTACTATATGTACTAGTGACGTTAGACAAGGTGGTAAGCACAAACTTATTAAGTCACTCATTAACAAGAAGGGAAGGAATAGGAAACATAATGTGCAATATGTATGTTTCATATAATGCTTTCATATAATACCTTCATATAAAACTTTCATATGCATTTCTTAAAGAAATTTCTGTGCTACAGGCTGCAAATAAGGTTTTGAACTAGCACTGAAAAACTGGAAAGAACTATAGTTCTTGAGGAAATATTGGCAGCATTTTCAATATTATTTCATTATATTTTAATGCTGTTTCTGATATCTGTGTGCATCTGAAATCTATTGGAATTTGATAATACTGTTGGTTTTTTTTTTGGCTTATTAATCATCATGCCACTTTTAAGTAATTCTAACTATTATTGTGAGTTAAATATTATATTCTAGGTAAAGGTTACTTGTCCAGAAGCAAGATTCATAGCCAAGAAAAAATAATAGTGTATAAGACCACTGGAGAAAAAGGAAAATTATGAGAAGCTATAATGGTGACTTCATTGGATATTATAAATCTGGTAGTGTAATGATGTCACACAGAGCTATGCCTTTAAAATGACATTAAATTAATCAGCAGAGGCAAGACAAAAGTGGCTCAGAATTACATGTTAATATTAATCCTGAGCACACTGTAATCAATTGACAAAGATGACCCTTGACAAGCGTAATGGTTAAGTACCAAAATTCCCATTGTCAGTAATAAAACTATTTTTAAAAATGAAGAATGGACATTTATTAATTTAAATGTGTTGTACTTACATAGCATGAGAGAAAATTGAGGTACTTATTCATTCTTGTGATTCTAATGTATCTAGATCACAGAAAGAACCATTGAGAAATGACATCTAAAGAGAAGAGAGAACAGGCTGGTCATTAGTAGCAAAAATATGAGAGGTACTTCTGAGAGTGGAAATGCTGAAAAGTTATGTGGCATCCTTTGATTTCTGCAGACTGAATTATGTCATTCTGCAAGTTTAAGTAAGCTGCATGATAACAAACCCTGATTAGAGGAAGAGTACATTGCTTAGAACGACTCATGACCCCGATTGGATAAGTTCCTGTAATCATGGTTAATGAGTGTTCGTGGAGTATTTTGTTGACATGTAAAGGCACGTAAGAAAATTAAAAGAGAAAATTTGTGAATGTATATAAGGGATGTTAGAACTTGCAATAAACAATTTGGATCTTCCATATCTGAGTCTGTTCCTCAGACGCTGCATAAGGAGGCCATAAGGACATACTGATGGCTCATGGTCAACCTGTTGTCCACCAAGACACCAGGTCCTTTTCTGCAGAGCTTCTTTTCAGCAGGTCAGCCCCTAACCTTTACTGATGTGTCTGATTATTCCTTTCTACATTTGTCCTTGTTGAACCTCATGTTCCTGTCTGCCTGCCTCTGCAGCCTATCCAAATCTTACTGAATGATAGCACAGTCTTCTGGTGTGTCAATCGCTCCTTACAGCTTTGTATCATCAGCAAACTTGTTGATGTGCACTCTAACCCTTCATACTGATCTGTGATTTATATGTTAAATGAGACAAGACTTAGTACAAACCCCCAGGAAACATCACTACCTACAGGCCTCCAGCTAGACTCTGCTGCTAATCACAACCCTCTGATCTGACAGTCCACCAGTGCTTAATCCACCTCACTGACCACACATCTATCCCATACTTCATAAGCTTACCCATGAGGATGTTATGAGAGACAAATTCAAAAGCCTTCCTAAAGTCAAGATAGACAACATCCACTGCTCCTCCTATATCTACTCAGCCATTCATGCCATCATAAAAGTTTAACATAGAATTATAGAATCACAAAGGTTGGAAAAGAGCTCCAAGATCACCCAGTCTAACCATCCACTTATCACCAATATTTCCCACTAAACCATGTCCCTCAGTACAACATTTAAGTGTTTCTTGAACGCATCCACAGTCACTGACTCCACCACCTACCTCGGCAGGCCATTCCATCGCCTGACAGTTCTTTCAGAGAATCTGCATCTCCTCTGGCACTACCTGAGACTATTCTCTTCATTCTTGAAAAACTGGCAGAAGAGGCCAACACCCACCATGACACAACCTCCCTTCAAGTAGTTGTAGAGAGCAATAATGTCTTCCCTGACCTTCCTCTTTTCCAGGCTAGATCATCCCCATTCCCTCAGCTGCTCCTCGTAAGATTTGTGCTCCAGACCCATCACTATCTTCATACATTATTCATCCTTATATACATTCACAAATTTTCTCTTTTAACTTTCCCACCGCCTTTACATGTCAACAAAATACACTCCTTAACCATGCATATCGGCGCTTATCCAACAAGGGTCATGAGTCATTCCAAGCAATGCTCTCTTCCTCCAACTGGGGTCATCATCACGCGGCCATCCTGCAGCTTACTTGAACTTGTTTTCCTTTTCTTCTGGAATGTCCTTGGTTCTCAGCCTTCCTTTCTCATGCTGTTTATCTTTTTCCACCGCTTCTGCTCTGAATATACTTTCTTGTATTTCCACACCTGTTTATGTGTCACTTACACTGAATTTTTTTTCCTTTCTGGAATGCATTTGCAACACAGCAAACAGCAGCAGACTTGTTCTTTATCACATTGCTCTCTGAAGAAATTTTGTGAACAAACATTTGATAATATATTATGTGTTCATTTTTTTTTCCCCATGGATTAAAAAAATGGCAGAACAAAAAATATCAGGATACGTGACACATGCAAACCCTTTTTGCTTGTAAAAGCTTATGGGAATTGAAGATTTTGCTTTCCCTGAACATTTGACTTTACATATTTTTCTCTTTTCAGGAAGAGAAGAGAAGTTGTTTGGTCTGCAGATGGATAAATGGATGATCACCCCTGTGGGATTTATAAACCAGGCTTTTGGCTTGGTTGGGAATACCTTCTTAGGAAAATAGATGTCAGTGGGGGTTTTTTGTTTGTTTGTTGTTTTTATTATTATTATTATTATTATTGTTCTGTGTTTTTTTCAACAGTGCATGGCGCTTTGCTCATCTATCTTTGAAATAAGTCCTGCGCCAGTTGCTTGAGAAAGAAGATCTATTGGTAACTGACATTACAGAGTCCAAAGAAGATAAAAAGAATATTGTTGTTTCTTCTACTCTTCCTTTATCTTCTTCACTTCTCTCTGAGTTTTTGTAATTTTACTTAGTAGGCAGTGTAATTCTCTTTCACAAGAAAGGATATTTTAAAACAAGATTCTGGCAAAATGTATATTGGACTTACTCATTCTTAATAAAATATGAAGGAAATATTGTGACAAATGTGAAGTCATATTAATTTTTTTAATTGTTTCTCAAAATCATGACATGATTAGAAACGAACAGTGATCATTCAAAATGATGCTGTTGCAGTGTGAATACATTTACTGTCCATTCAAAATGGTAAAATTATGCTAAACCTTTCTCCCTATTCAGCAGAAACTGTGACAATGCAAATCTTATTTGCTGACCATGATGAAGAGTTAAATTAGCCAAAGAAAACCTTAAGTCTTTTACTATTTACCTGAGAAGATTTATAATATAAGAATGCTTTTAATATAGTGTTTTAAAAAGGAGGAAAAGATAGTAATAAAAAAAGCAATTGTATGAGTTAGGAACAGAATAGTTTGAGTGTTTTGCAGACTATAGGCTACAGTGTAATCCATCCTACCTGAATAATTTCTTCTTATTTTGTTTAATGGATGTGTTGTTTTTTTTCCTTCAGTAATTTGCATCTAGTAAGTAGATGTTACTTTAAGCAGCACCACCGAATATGATAGAAGAGTGCTAGAGTCAGAGGCTTGGAAGACTGTTCTGCTTTCAGAAACTGGAAAGTTTATTTCTGTTTTGTGGGAATGCACAAGCCAGTGTTACACCAACTATCCTATGCTGCCATCCATCTATACTCAACTAAAGTTCAGAGTTGGAGACAAGTTGTGTTAAGTGGCTTTATTCTCTTTCTGTCATATCCTCCTCTGTGCTGGTGTTGCAGGGCTTGTTCTGCACTCCTATCTGTTGTAGTACAAATGCTCAGGAGGATGAGTTAATGCTGTGTTGTACAGCATGAGTGTTATAAGAGAAGCCCATTGCTGTCTTTAAGAAATTTGTTGAGAGCCATTTATGCTGTAATGTGTTATTACAAGCATTTTACACAAGAAGACCTTCTGAAAAATCTTTCAGCTTTCCTTCCAAAAATGACTTCGTCTGCAGAGCTGATTTTTTTTTTTCACATGCACATTCACTTTGAATTTTTCCTGTGTTTATTTTCTTAAAGAGGTACAGTTGACCTCACATGTTTACCAGCAATAGATAAAAATACTTGGATAATAATTAAGGACGTCATTTCTGTTCTATAAACTAGTTTGGTTTAATTTAAATAAGTACTGAAGTCAATCCATCTGGAAGTGAGGGCCTAATTTCTTCAAACAGATAAACATACTACAGACTTTGTACAGCTAAGATGTCTGCAACATTTTATTAACTAACAGAAGAGATTGTTTTTTTTAAATCCTAGTTAACATTGAAAACACGATTTGGTTCTAAATATAAAGGATAAGTGCAAATTCTAACACATACGCTTTGTTAAGCCTTTCTATTTCTATTCCAAGCATTATGGAAGTCTTATGCTTGAATAAGGACAAGCCATCTTTTAATTCCTAAACTGGCTGCCATGAAAGGCTAGAAAGTCTTTGATCTGTGTAAAAAAGAAGATCACCAGGGAGAAGTCTCTGCTTCTGTTTGCCCAAATGTTGCAAGCAGATTCTCTAGGCTATAGCTAATAACTCAAATTATATTTGTTTTTGTCTTAGGCAGACTTGTTGATTAGCATATAAAAGGGATTTCAATGGCAATATCAGCTCTTTCATGGGGATTGCAACAGAGGAAAAAGGCTAGTTAAATTTTGATCTAATGGACTGGCCTGCAATGATGTCATGTAATTACTATCCAGTTATGTAGATACCGCTTGATGTCATGTTTTAAAAGTTATCTTGTGGGCAAGCCAAGGCCTATGAAGTACAAGAGTACAAAATGAAGAGAAAGAAACTTTTCCCAGTGAGTCTAAAGACTTTGAAATGGATAGGGTAGGATAGGATAGGATAGGATAGGATAGGATAGGATAGGATAGGATAGGATAGGATAGGATAGGATAGGATAGGATAGGATAGGATAGGATAGGATAGGATAGGATAGGATAGGATAGGATAGGATAGGATAGGATAGGATAGGATAGGATAGGATAGGATGCAATACTATACAATGCCTATGTTTCTGGAAGAAATAAAATCTGTGGAGCAATAATGGAAATATAACATAATGGAAACTCAGCTTCAGTAGATGTGTAAAGATGAGTAACTGAAATTATTATACTTCTTGTAAGCAATAAGGTCATTCACAATCACCTGTAAAAATGGCCTACAATGTCCTTCTGCATAGCACTCTACTGTAATAATTTTCTTCTCCCAGGGAAGGCCAAATATAATTTCATGAACAGATCTCTCCAGTCTTTGTTTTCTTGTAAATGAGAATGTGTTTCTTCTCTGCTATTCAGATATGTACCCAAAATACTATCCCTAAATTGATATAGTTGGAAAAGTAAATACTGCCATCTCTTCCTGAAGATTTTGTTCTGATTATCTATACAATGAGAAAATGTTGCAATTATGAGAATTGTTAGAATGTGGCCTGAATAATTTTAATGACATCTGAGAAATTCAAAGTAAAACTTGTGAAGTTTGCCATCACTGCTTAAGTAACAGAAAATGGCCCTGGAAAAGCCCTAAAGAAGTCATGAAGTCCATAAACCAAGATCAGTTAAACCTATATTTTTTCCTGAAGCATGTTTGTCTAACCTTTTCTAGTGATAGAAATTCTCTGACCTTCCCAAAAAATCTATTCCAAAGTTCTTTCTTAATGTTTAACCTTTGATGCTGTCACTGCTTGTTCTTTCCACCATGAAAAAGTAGAACAGATGATTTTCTTCTTCTTGACAGGAGTTTTTCTTGTAATTGAAGAATGCTATGGTCTTTCCCCTCTTTGCCAGCAAACTATTTTTCTCTTCGTGTTTTCTCTCTAGCCATTTTCTTTGCTCCTTTCTGAAAAGGTGATGAAGCAAAATGATTTGGTACCTCACTTCTAACCCCATTATCCACCTTTCAGGCTTCCTGTTAGTCTAGGAAGGAGTATGAAGATAAGACTGGATCCTCACATTCTCTCCTGGACTGCCTGGTGGACTTGCTCTGTTATTATTGAATAACTTTACTTTTACCTAGATGGCTCTGTCCTTTTGCTACTATTTTTTAAATGTTAATTGAAGTTAAAATTATTGGTATGATCTTAAGAGATAGTTCTTCAGAAATATGTTATCACTTCTACATTGCTAAATACATCTCTTTCAGCCTCAATAGGACAGGTTAGATCTGCTCCATCTCATTGGAAGCATTGGTTACCCAGGTTTCCATAAGGTCTGCATCTGGTCTGCATCTGTAGTTGAGTTTATTAGTTAACTTTGGTTAGAACATCACCAAGACTATGATTTAAGCCAATGTCATAAACAAAAACACTGTATTTAGTGTATGCCATTAAGGATACTGTACTCCTTTAGTTCATGATGATAGATTTTTTTAATATACTTTGCCTTGTTCAGAGCTTCAGAATCACCTTTGTGTAACAACTTCACATAGTTACTAAGCAGTAGGGTTTTCTGTTCATTTTTCATCTGTGCTTTGTGTATTGACTGAACTCCACCCATTTCCACATTGAAGTATAGCCCACTGCTTTTTTTCTTTTTTCTTAAGCAGCTGTCCTCCTGGCAGTCATTGTGATGAACTTTTTCTTGGTTTAGTTCAGTCCCTGTACAAGAGTGAGCCAAGGACTTTGTCATATAGACCCATTAGTAATAATCTGTTTCTCATGCTAATGGGCTCAGTCTTCTGTTATGTACTTTGACTGGAAACTCCCAAAGCCACGCCTGAAGGTTGATCTCCATGTAACATCTGTTCTGGGATGGTGCGGGTAAGTCATTATCAACTGATGCGTGCAATATTGTGTTGCTAATGCAACCCATGGACAAGAAATTAACTGGAACAGATAAATGTAAAGCAGAATAGTTAGTGTTTGGGCTTTGGGAGGTCTGACAAAATATCAAAGAATGTGTCAAAAATGGATGTCTAAATTAGATATTGTACTAATATACACTTTTCTCTCTCAGTTAAATAATGCAGCACTTGCATGAGCTGGAAGTTCTGATTGAACTGCTTTTTGATAAAGAACAAGTCAGCTGCTGCACAGAACTCTGTGCTCTTGTGACTTAGTTGCTAGCTGTGTGCATAATGTCTGAGTTACACTCCAGTCGGAGTGGTCTTCCAAGGTAGGCAGAGCACCCAGGAGCATTTTCTTGAGGCATCAGTTGGGATGCATTATTTCTGCATGTTCAAAAGCCTTCCATACATTAACGGGCTCACGATTTAAAATAGCTTTATGGGTAAAAGAACTGGAAAATAAAATTTAAAAAAACTTCAGTCAGATAAAACGCTGAGAATTTAAAGTACTTTAGCTTGGAAAATTAGTTTCTCATTCTGAGACTTCTTTCAGTGTAAATGACAGTACCAGCTGCCAGTTCTCCAGGTGATCTATGTTGATGCCTCTGCGGACCCCTTCTGATTTTCCATGACCCTTGCCTGGAAGCAATGGCAACAAGTCTTATCTTGTTCCCCTAACCAATACCTTTTGAGACGTGATTTTCCATGTAAGAGTCACCAAAGTACCAAAGTCAAAGAAAGCAAAGCCTTGAGACCAAGGACTTTGAGAAAAATTGTAAAGCCATGTATGTATCTTGATCTTTCATGTGAACACAATAATGGTTTCCTCTCACATCTGAATTCAAGTGGAAAACAGAATTTTCAAAGGCATTAAAGAGTTCAGTCTTTTTGAGCATTAATATCTAAGCAAGATGTGTTCTTAAAATGACAAGGAGTCAACATCTGGGTACGTTTTCCCACATTAGCAACTGCTGTCCTAAACTGCTCTTGTATGTGATGTTAAACATCTGCTCAGTTTCACCCCAGAGGTAAGAATATTCTGCATCTCTCTTACATTTCATTTTTTTTTAGAACTTTTGAGATGAAAAGTGCTCAGAGAAAGCGCAAAGTAGTAGCACTGAATCTGCACTGAACTTGGTAGCTAGAAAATCATGTTTTAATTCAATAAAAAGCTGCTGACATATTAAAATGCTTACTGTTGGCGCTACGTTATCCAACCACCATTTCCTATTATCTACATACCAAGTTGTTCAAGTCAGTAATTTGAGTCTGTCCTAGCATGTACTAGTGAAATGCTATACAAATAGCTGCCACAAATATTAACAGCTGGTCAATTTCAAGGTGCTGTTGCCTTTCTCCAAATTTACAGTGTGAATGAAACATATCCCACCAACAGCATCAACTCATCCCACATAATAAAACGCCCAATGTTTTTGAAGCTTAATGTGTAAATAGGGATTATGATCAATGTGCTTTTTTTAAACTATTATTTTTGAAAGAAAATAAAGTTATATAGGATTAGGAAAAGGTGTCTTTGAAAGTTGCTCATATTTAATTAAATTACACTCAGGAAGTTTAAAACGGATAAAAAAAGATGAAGGTTTTATAAACTGTGGAGGCATCCTTCCTGTTGGAATTATACACAGGATGTTGCAATGTAGCACATCAGTGCCTGTGGTTTTTGTCTTCATTTCTGTGTCTTAAATGAGATGAATCATGCTATCCTAAGGAAAAAGACCGACCAAAATGCACCTGCACTGAGTGGGACTTTCACATCTGTGACTTCCCAAGATTTCCACGACAGTGTAAACATGTTCGTAATAAAGCAGAAATGCTGTTTTGTGTGAAAGTACATTCAGAAATGAGACAAAACAATGGTCTCTTACAGCAGAATTAGGGAGAGCTGTAGTTACCACTTCTTTCAAATGATCCATTCTAAAATGTTCTTTAGAAAGTGACTTTGTTTTATAAGATCAGATGGAAATGTAGTGACTTTCCTGATTTCTAAGACCAAACTGAGCTCTAAGTGAGTCTGAAAAATCAGAGGCTCTGGAACTGACTTTCAGTTATCTAATGTAGTTCAAAGCAGTCCTTTGAATAACTGTTCCTTTTTTTTCTGCCTCCAAAATGAAGCTCATATCTTTGTTCCTCATAAAAGTATACTCTGAGGTGTTGCTTTGCAGTTAGTCAAAACTGAATTACTGTGGAAGCTGTGGCATGCAGTAAGCACGCAAACTGTGATGGATATTCTTCAAAATCTTTCAGCGTTTTCAGTCTCTAGGTATCTCTCCCCTAAAATCTTTAGAAGAACATAAATGAAAGCGATATGGAGACATATATGCTGCTTATTAATAATGCTGAGACAGAATTTTTTCCACAGAATTAAAATCAAAGTCTGGTTTCAAAATTAGATTACCATGGTAATTACTGAGCTGCTAGAACCCACTGAACACAGTGGGACTGAGATAGTCTTGTCCAGCTGCTTTTACCCTCTTTTTTCCAGGCTTGTGTGAACAGATATATTTGCAGAGTGAACTAGACAGGTCAAAAAATAATTTGCTACTTAAAGAAATAAAAAAATTGCAAAAAAAAAAAATATATATATCTGTAATTTACCTAATATGTGCTAGTAAACTCAATTGTACTGGATCAGATTTTGTAACCTCTTCTGAATTCTAATTGGGTGCTGCTAGTCTTGCTCCACAGTAAGTGGCACTTTTAGAGCCACAAGAAGTTCTACAAAGCATTCTCTCCCTCTAGAGGAATATTTCTCTGTGTTAACTTCACATAACATGGCCTCTTTCCTGATTACAAACACAGTTCAAGTCAAACCAGTCTGGTATTAGGTCTTCTTTAAACAAACTTTCTTTTATTTCCCTGATCTTAAAGTCTGTTCACTGTCTCTTTATTTTCTTTACTCTTTTGTACGTGGCTAAGATTTATAAGGACTGTTGTCACACGTTATACATTTTCTTACATCAGACTTCTTTGTCTCAAGATCTTGGAACACAGAATTTACAATGAACATAAAATATAACCCCCTAAAAATACAGCCCACCTTTGCAAATGTTCTGAGTTCGACACAGAAAACCAGTGGAATAAAAGTCTTCTACCATTACCCTCCACGCACAAAAACGGCTCCTGCCTACCATTAAAATTAGAGAGGAGTTTATACCAGCTCTCTTTTTGGAAGACAGAGGAAATTCTCACCACTGTAAGAGTCTTCATCTGCACTTTTATAGTGAGCCAAACTGGCTTGAGATCACAGAAACTTTCATCTTCAGGAGTATTCAAGCCCAGCTCCCTTACTTATTTAGACCCATGTCTAAGAGAGCTGTATTTCTTCACAGAGCATAATGGAATATTCTAAACAAAATGTGAAAATCTGTTCTATGTAAATCTAATTAACCATTTTCAGATGAATAAACAGTAGTTTTACAGCCCTTCCTATGAAATCTTATAATCTCATAAGTAATTCATATTAAATATTAAAATGACAGTTTGATGGAGTTTCTTTGAGGGATACATAGGGAAATGTACCAGGTGCATTTTCCTACTCTGTATGCTACAGGATTTACATAGGAATGACATCACACTAAATAAAAGCATAGGTCATCTATCATCTGGACAATGCATGCTAAATAATGATGAACACAGTAGATTACTTATAATTTCCTGTTTCACAACTATGCACAAAAAGGTTCTTTTTGTTCCCATTTCCCCAAATTGGTCATCTTAGCCTGAAGCAGCACCTTTTTAGTCTATGAAAGGTAAGAAAGTGAAAATAAGAATGTGGTTTTCTTGGGATGTCTTCCAAGATCATGTTACTTGTGTGAGGTATGTTTCCCACTGTTACTTGCATGCTGGATGGGATCTTAATTGATCTCTTGTTCTTTCTTTTCTGGTCAGCATAAAGACTTTGAAGATGAATATTGGCTCATAAGTTAAATGCTTTCAGCTGTTGCTGCTGAACATAACAATTCCTAAGAAGATTTTTGTCAGTTGTTCAGAGATTTCCCTGTTTTTATGGAGAAGGTCGTAGTTTAACCCTTTAACTTTTACTGGATAACGTTAAAAGTCACACTATATCTACAGTAGAAATTTAACAGCTGGAGAAGGTGTGGACGCTTTAGGAGGGCAAAGTAGCTAGATATGTGAACATATAGTTAGATGTAGAATTTAGTATGGTGTCTTGTGGGAGATCATGTTCATTTATCTAATTGGTCTGCCCTTTACTTACAAACTACTGATGAATAAACAATATTGCTGTGTGAATATATATATATATATATATAGTAGCAAGGTCGCAGGACAAGACCAACGTATAGCACACTGACACAACACAAGGAAATATCTGTTTTTCAGAGAAAGCCATTTCAAGCCTTTTCTTTCCTTGTCTTCTTTGCACAGAAAAGTGACATGCTACATGCTGCAGCTGGCAGATTGTCTTGGCTTGATAATGCATAATCAGAGCCTCATGAAATGGTGTAGTTGGAAATCTCCCAGTAAATAAAATACACTGAATGAAAAGCATACGCACAGTGGAGTGAGAAGAAATACATTTGGGAGTTAGGCATGCCTGGGTTGAAATCCTGCCATAGCAGAGCTCTGCCTTTCTCTTCTTGCAGAGAAGCAAGGCGCAGCATTCTCTGCCTCTGTTAACACAGAGACATTTGTTTCTTTAAGTATGGGTAATACTTCAAATCAACAGATACCTTGCACTGTAATCAGCCCACTACTCTGTCACCACTGTGCCTTCCACCCCTCTGCCACACTTCTTGAACCATACACTGACCACCAGTCTCTACTGCTCTGCTGAAGTTCCAGGCTTATCCCTAGATAATTTCAATTACTAATCCATCTCTTTTATCTGTCTCCCAAACTTCTAACAAGAGGTGTTTTGGGTTTTTTTTTTGTTTTGTTTTTTCCTGTACTTACCACATTCCACTGCTCTGATCCTCTTCATAAAGAAAGATAACAAATTGGGAAACAAAAGGAGAAACTGGGATTCCCAATGCATCTCTCACTGGATCTCCAAACTCACTGTAATTTATAAACTAATGTAGAATAAATTGTAAGATGTGATGCTTCCATTTTAGTTCACCAAAAGGAGAGTGTGGAACACGTAATAAAAGCTGGGGCAGGTTTGGAAACAGCAGGATAAAAAGTCCTATCACTGCAAGGGAACTTGTCTGGTCCCGAGAAACACATAGGATTCCCAGCCCTCCCTACTCCTTTGTTGACAGAAGATATCTAAACCATGTCCTGTCCAAACTTCAAGCTTTTTTCATTCTTGTATGCTTAAAAATTGAAAACTTACTGTTATTATCTGTTGCAGTTCAGACATAAGATTGTGCTATGGATGGATAAATTTTTATGCTGAAAATGGTGCTTTTCAAGAATTCACAGGAAAGAGTTGCCTGGTGCTTTCTCACTACCCCTCCACTCATACATCTCAGGAAGATCTCACATACAAAACATTACATTTGTATGCAAATTGACACAGCTGTAGTTGAAAAAATACCAGAACTGAACGTGTTTGCTCGTATACTTTTTTCTGAAATTAATTTAATACTTCAGTGATTTGCTTTTAGATTTTGTAATTTCTGTGACCATGTACTTCGTTTCTGTAAGACTTTTTACTCCTTCAGTGAAAAGTATTAATTTAATAGGCAGCTCTTAGTCTTTTGTCCTCTTTCTTTTTCTCCTAGTCATGCTGCGGACGTTGTTTGTGGTTTTTTGCTATAAAAACACACTAGTCCATTCATGGATTTATTTTTTTTTGAAAGCCATGTCACTCAAAGGCTTTAAAAAGAAAGACTTTTTTAACTCTCATTCAATTTTTCCCCCTTTTAGTACATTTTTTTTCCATTACTGGGACATGAAGTATTAATTTTATCAAGGTTTTCCAGAAAATATTACTCCAAAAGTAAAATACTAAGGTGTATTTGTTGTTGTTGTTGTTGTTTGTTTGTTTTCTGGAGGCAAAGTATTTATTTTGGATATCCATTTCTGGGCTCATAACCTGAACACTGGGAAAAGCAATTCCCACCAAGACAACAGCTGTGGTGAAGGTGAATCACATGCCTTGCTGAGGAAAACCTAGGGCATCTGGGATACTTGTTGTGAGGGCACAAATGTAATTTACTGTGAGAACCATCTTTTTTTCCCTATAATTTACTACACCATGCCCTTGGAAAATTAAAAGTTTCTTTCAAATTCTGTAGCAAGCATTGTTGCAGGCACTACTTTCTGTAGTGAAATTAGTGCTGGGCAATGGTCTTTGCCCAGTCAATTGGACAGAAGCACTTCAGAAAATAATAGTACTGTCTTTAATTTCACAGTCTTTTGAATGTGAAGATACCAGCTTAGAGCTATGTGGGCGGTCTTACTGCTGTTTCTTAACTGTTGCAACTTTAACATTTTTGTAAATTATGAAACTCTTTTATGAGTTTCTCCTCTTTTTCTAGAGGTTTGCTAAATTAAGCATAAATTTGGAAGTCAAAGAAAATATTTTGTTTTCATTCCCCTATGTCTTCTTACAAATTAGTCACTGCTTTGTTTAATTACAGTGTGAAACAAACTCAGAACTGAGAATATTTCCAGTATCTCATAATTATGTTTAGTTGCTTCAGATCTCTTGCATAATGCTTTCATGAGAGTTAAAGCAAAAGTAAGTATGGAGTATGGACAAGTAACAGAACTGGAATAAAATAAGAACTTAGTGTATTATGTTGGAATTTTTCTTGATAAAACAAGCTTTAAAACATGACAGCCCACTATGTTTGTGGAATATCTGACTAGTAAATCTGCAAGTATATTTGAGAACATGCAGAAAATGCTGATTCTATACTTGTGAAACTTCTAGCAGTTCATAGCCAGTGCTTTGCCTTAGATGTCAAAAAATCACATCCTTATTATAAGTTCCATATTAAGTTGAAATTCCAGTGGAAACTCATGAGGGACTTTCTGTCTGCGGGGTTTTGTAAAGTGGCTATGAGTACCACCAAGAATGTTTTTCTTAAAAGCTGGATATCCACACATGCCCCATCAGTAAACCGCTGGGTTGCTGAATTAAGATTTTATTTACCACTGGAATAAATATACTACCCAGTATACACATAGTTGGGAACCACATATGGGGACCATTTGCAGGCTATATCAACAACAGTAAAGTTGTTTGCTATGTTTAATGCTATATATTAGCATTGGGAAGTATGTATTTAAAATCATTAGCTTGCTTGTTAATCTCTTTGAGCATCATGGTCCTTCCAAACCCAGAACTATTTTGCTGTCCAGTCAATCAAGCTTTTAACTTGTTTTTGGGGAGAATTCTCTCATCTCATTTGGATTATATTTTATTTATATATTTACATCGACCTTTATGCTGTTAAAATAGGTCTTGAAATTTAAGATTTTAATAAGAGGAAGGCATAAACAAGGTGTAGATGTGTTGGTTTTGACTGAACTCTCTTTCTTAACAAACAGTGGTTATCTTCCTCTTAAGCCTGTATGAAAATCATCCATTATCATATATTATACCTAACTTCCATAAAAATGGCCTGACTTAGCATTTTACTTCATGGTATGGATAAATAAGAAATAATCATCTGAATATAACATTTTTTGCTGAGTATTTCAATAAAAGTAATACTTCATTTACAGTTTTTCCAGCTTATTTATGGCCAGAACTATTTGATGTATTTTTTAAAAGTTGATTGTTGGCACTAGCTGATACACCTGTCATAATATCTATTTACAGTATATACATCCTTTCTGCCAAGTTAGGTCATAGCTTACAGTGTGGTTAGTGCTGAGTTCACAACATGGTATGATTCTGTGCAACAATCTGAACTTGTAAAACCAGTGCAAACGTGGTAATCTTAGAGTTTTTATTAAGCTGCAGCTACACGTGAGGATATAAGAAATATGTTGATGAAATGAAACTAAAATGTATATAATTCATCATATTGAAATGAATTTTCTTTTCTGTGTGTGTATTTTTGTTCAGAATAATTAGCTAACCACAGTTTGTTTATATAAGGTGTGTGTAATCTGTTTATAGAGCACAGCAGCTGACATAATGTAGCTCTTGGCGAGCTGTGACATTCCCTTCCCACAAGTAACACTGGAAATGATAAAACAACATTCAGATGAATAACTCCCCACCAGGTAAAAAATCATTAGAACCCACACTCTCCCTATAATATTTTCAGTACACCTTGTTAAACCTTTTCACACGAGCAAACACAGGTACAATCCCATTTGCTGTAACTGTAGAGCAATTCTTCAACCTGTCTGGGGCCCCACAAAAGTGTCTGAAGTAAGTTCACTGTGACTGAAGTGTGTGTTTGTTGTAGACTAAAATATTATGATACAATCCAGACAAACAGAAAGAATTTGATTAGGAGATTAGAAACATGAGCACAAGTCTCATGTCATTCTGATGGAAATATGACATATGAGACCATAGGGATCTTGAGCCAAAGTATTTACCATCACTGAAATGTACATCATTGTGCCTGAGCTTTGCAAGGTCTCTTTGTAAGATTACCCCATGCTGCTTTGAGGAGAAAGTACCCCAGGGTATTAAACTTCTCTTTCTGAACCCCCCCCAACATGCATATTTTTTGGATCATGGTCCACGTGAACATCTTCTTTCAGGAGTGGATATACTATGGAATGACAGAGCAGAAACTGTATAAATACTATTGTGGGATTTACTCCACCTGGAAATTTTAATGAGAACATGGACTGTGAACATCCTGCCTGCAGCTTCTGGGAGAGAGGCTATGCTAACAAGGGACAGGAGCTAGAACTGCTACAAATGGTGTTAACTTCAACTTGCACAAGAAAAACTGACCCCTTTTGTAGGGGTAGAGTACACTTAAGCAGGCCTGCCTTCAATGGTGCCAAATCCCAAGTGGATAGGTAACCTGTATGAGTCAATGACTGTTGAGGATGAAATGCACTGGCCCCTCAGCAGCAAAAATACATAAAGTGGGAAGATCTGAACCTGAAGAAATAATCCAGTAAAAGAGTCTTGCAAGGATCCCTCCTTCATTCTGCAGTGGTAAAACCAAGCATGAACAAAGGAAATTTATAACATGCAACAGTATTAACAAAATAGTGTGGATAAATGCTAGGACAGATCCTCAGCTGGTACAATGGTTGTCATGGAATGAGTGAGGTGAGGATATACTCCAAGGAATGAAGTTCTAGTTTCATTAAATTAATAGTAAATTTTCCTATTTCATTCAAGGGAGATTGGCTGGCAGTCCAAATTCCTTGGGACAAAGAAAAGAAATGCTGCAACATGAAACTGGAGACATTTATCTGACTATAGGTATATCCATGACAGATGTAGGAACAGGGAGAAGGGCCCAGTAACAGAAGAGATCAGCACTTTGGACTGGAGACTGGAAGATGTGCTCTTTAACATCTTTATCAAATGCGTAGACAGTGGGATGAAGAACATTTTCAGCAAGTCTGCTGATGACATCAGTCTGAGTGATAATACAGTTGCTGTAATAGATGGAAGGAATATCATCCAGAGTGTAACAGAAATAATAAGTCACAGCTTGAACCAGTGATTGAGCACCTGGTGGGAGGGCAGGAGTGACAAGAATGACAAGTGACAAGTGGAGCCAGAATCCCCGCCTACCCAGACCTCATTTAAGGATTGGCAGTGAAGGTAAGGTTTTCTTGCTAGGGATTCCTGCTTACATGAGACCTTCTGAGAGTAAGAAGATCTTCCTTTTTCTTTTTTTTCCTGTGTCTATGGCTGCTGTATTTGGGCCTATCCTCACTTGCTGTAGACTAGGGATTGGCCATCCTGCTATTATTGCTGTCTTCCTGTTGTATTGAAGTATTAAGCAGAGGGGCCTGGACAAGCTTGAGAAGTGGGCACATGAGAACCCAAGAAGGTTCATCGAGGCCATGTGCAAGATATGGCACCTGCATCAGGGCAATCCCAGATGTGTGTACAGACTGGGAGGAGAACTCAATGTAAGTAGCCCTGAGGAGAAGAATTTTGGGGTCCTGTTGGGTTGAAAAGCTGAGCATGAGCTGGAAGTGTGTGTTTGCAGCCTAGGTATTGGGCCCCATCAAAAGATGGGAGGGAAGGAGGGATTTGTCCCCCTATACTCTGCCCTTATGAGATGCCATCTGGAATACTATGTCCTGGCCTGGAGCTCCCAGTTCAGGAAAGATGTGGAGAAGTTGGACTGAGTTCAGAGAAGGTCCACAAAGGCAATTTCAGGGCTGGAGCACTATGAAGAAAGGCTGAGGGATCAAGGCTTCTTCAGCCCAGGGAAGACCCTGGGGAGAGATTTTTGCAGCCTTCTAATGCTTAAATGGAGCTTATAATCATGAAGGAGACATTCTTTACACAGTGTAATTGTGATAGGGCAAGGGGGATTGGTTTTAAACTAAAAGAGGGGAAATCCGTTCACTGAGATGGGAGAGAGGCACTGAAGCAGGCTGCCCAGAGAAGTTGTGGATGTTCCATCCCTTGGTGCATCCAAGGCTAGGTTGCATGTGGCCATGGGTAGTCTGATCCAGTGCTTGATACAGTGGTTGGCAACCCATCCCTTCCTGCTATAAACAAGCTGATATGGTAATGGAACATGATGTATTATATCCTGGTTTCCCAAGGATTAGGATGCCCTCATATTCTTCTTTAGCATCAATCTACTCAGACCTTTATGCAGTAGGTAAGCACTGAAGTCTTCCTTGTGGTGTATTACATGCAACAGTGGCACATATTTTTTTTCCAAACTTTGTTTTTTAGGTATTTGTATCTGAAGTATTTATTCTTAACTCTTTTCTCCTTTTGAAAGGCACTGTGCATGTACGCTGTCTTCCTGAAATCTCTGATATTTGGCCATAATATTGAGAGACACAATAGGACATGACCTACAGATTTATTTCTGAGAACATTCCTGCACGGAAGTTATGTTTATAGTGAGTGTTTATCCTCAATCATGCACTTAAAATGTAGATCAAACAATATTGCCAACGTGTATTTTTTTCTTACTGGGAGTTTCTCCAAATATGGAGTCACATTTGCTGCCCTGCCAGTATTCTTGCAGCTGTGTCTGTTTTATATTTATGTGCAGTTCCTCTTGTTAAAAAAGAATAGCCTAATGGCCAATGTCTGGCATAAAAGTACATAAAGGTATTGACTACCATTATTTCAGATAGGTGAAGGATAACTAGGCATGCAAAGAGTATGTGTTGGCAAAGCACGGTATATAATGCCACTATCCTATCATTTCTAATATGTTAATGCGGCAACAAATATTCATGTAATTGTTGTGAATTAAAAATGGGCAGTCAGTTCTCAAGGTATTTAGTATGCTATGTGCTATGTAGATTAGTACATCCTGCATGTTTGATTCATAGTTTGCTAATAAATAGTGGTCAGATAAAAAGTAGAATATAGATACATAAAATTATTTTATCATTTTAAAATCACAAAACTTGCTAAATGTTAGGGTAGGAAAAACTGGATTTATTCAGCTCTTTGTCAGCTCAGAACTCTTCAACCTCGCCTTTCATATTCATTATTTGGTTAACTTACGGGGTCATGTCTACTACCTGGGCATTTCTGAAAGTAACATTTAAGACTTCTTTTCTGGGAAAAATGCTCTGATTCTTCCGGAAGGCTCATAATGCATTGCATACAGTGAAATAATTTTAGGCCACTTATCTGGAAAATGCGTTCATTTTTGGTGTTCTTTATAAAGGAAAAGCTAAATATCTGTGGTGTTACTCAGTTTGGTTTATTCCATCCTAATCAAAAGACTTCATCTCTCTGGACAACTAAAATCCATTAGTCTAGAGAGAAAACTGAACCCTTGATAACTGAATATAACTTTGAGTACTTAAACTGTGGCCAGGAAAAGCAAACACATTCTGTATCAACTCAGTGCAGTAGAGTGGAATATAAATGTTGAAGAGCTTATCTATGGAAGCATGTTGTCATTTTTTCTGAGGTTTCTATCAAACTTTTAATCAAAACCATAGCTAGAAATTGCCCTATTTTACTGTGATCATTTTTGAATGTTCTGTTCTGCAAAGTGTAGCACACCGATTTATAGCGTTTGAACACTAGTACTGTTGCCAGCAGTCAAAAGAAAGCTGCAGACTTCAGGCACACATCATCAGTACATATCATGTATCTCCTTCAGAAGCAGAGATAAGTCCATTGGAGATGGCCTCAAATGCATTTCAGTGGCTAAAGCAATTATGGTGATAAAGTTGCAAGATAATCTGGGAAATGTATTATTTTAATGAACAAGGAGGAATGAATTAATCTAGACCAGCTGCAGACTGGATAAGGCTACAGGCCTGTACTAGCTTCTATGAAAATCAGTTCAGAATATCTATAGTTAGACTTCCATTCTGAGTTGCCCTACAGAGTGGTAGCACTGGTTCAACATATTATTCAGTGATTTGTTTTTTCTGTTTTTTGAGTTTTTATTGTACCTCTTTCCTACATATAGGAGTAATGTGAAACACATACCGATATATAGGAAGATGATCTCCATTACCATATATCATCCATAATGCCTATTGCACATTCCTGAAATTCACACTTAAAGCTTCTTAAGGTAGAAGGATTGTAGTAATGCCATAAGTTTATTTTAGGCTTGCTCTTTGTTTTGTTTTCTTCAATGCACTAAACAAGCCCTGGCTTATGTGCTCTACATACAGAGGCAGACTAGCTTGATAGCAATAAGCATATCTCTTTTGCCTGATAATGCACTGATGAGAGTATCTATTCATCTAGCAATTTAGTATGAGACCAGTTTATATACAGACATCAAAAACACCTATCTCGTATTTCTGCTGTCTTTGGTTTTTATTAGAAACATAGATATGAACACAGCAGCCTAAATGAGAACCAGAAAAGAGTCTTACCTAATGCCACAATTCATACTTTTGTACAGACTTTAATACTGAAAAATGCTGTGAGGAGAGTCAGAAGAAAGAATGAACATATGTACAAATGCGTATAATATCAGTGATGTGTTTAGTAAATTATAGTATTTAAACATCTCATAAAGGAGTTCTGATCAGAAAATACATAACACTGAAGAATATAGTATAAAGAAAAGAGATACTATTATCTTCATGCATTGTTACATGTATTTTTTCAAGTAAAACAATGTATACTCTTGCGTTTTGATAATGAACGAAATGTGAAGAACTAACTTCACGATAAAAAGTAGTAGATGGTATAAAGTGTGCTTTTTTATTATTATTAGCAAATCAACAGATTAGTTGTTTGCTTTTAATTAACAAAAGCTAGAAACTACAAAGTATATGCATATGATGATCAGATGAAAGACTGAGTTAACTTTGTTAGGCATACCAAATTTAGAAAAATATTATTCAATTGGTAATCTTTTTTTCTGAGCTCCTAGCTCATTGGTTACTGGCTTTGGAGCAACTCCATCCTGTACTCAATTTTCAAAGAATTTACATCTGGTTTCATGATATTGGCCCAGTGTTTGAAAGGTAAATAGGCATTCAAGCACGCAAGATACTTTGCAGAGTTAACTGACCATGATCAGGGCTTTTGCAGACAGTCACATAGTCAATTAGGGAAAAACTGACTCATTTATAGGAAGCATCCAGCTTCTTTTTCCTTTATATAGCCAAGACCCCAAATTGCCCTGATGTGCTTGGCGAAATGTGTGATGAATGTGCTGGCTAGAGGAAGGAACTGGTACTGTCTGCAATTTCCATGGTCCTCTGGGAGGTCCATGTGAGGAAATCTCAAGTGATACTTTGAAGATGCTTCGCATGAAGTAGTTTGGGATTATTTTTCTTATTTTGAAATAAATTGCATAAAGTGCTTTGGACAGTTGTAAATGATGAAAATTCCTTTAAAATAGTCCATTGTTTCCTTTTGATTCTTACCTGGCTCCTCTCCCTGTAGCATCTGAACAACATAGTCTTTTGTGCCTCTGTTTAACAGCAGTGATGTAAGTTCAAGAAACAATGGTGTCTAAATGAGAGGCTCTTCCTCTGGTGAGAGCTTGCTGGGTGCCGATTGACTCCTGGGTTTCCAAAGAAAGGAATTTCAGTGGCTGTGGCTAGGACTCTGTGGTGACCAACACCCGTGTCTCAGCTAAGCAACGACAAATCCGTGCCATGACACAGTTCTAGATGCTACTGTAATTGCCATTTGCACTTTCTATCTTTCAAACATCCTGGAATGATATAAGGAAATAGAACAAGTTGGAGAGTAGGCTAACCTTAACAAGACCTCCTAGTAGTAAAGTTATTTGCAAAGGGCATCTTGTTTACAAATATTATGCTTTGTGTTTACAACATCCATTGAAAAACATTAGGTAGCAGGGATCACAGAAGTGCTTCTGGTTAAGCCAGAAATACAAGTCAGCTGTTACTAATAAAATCCAATTTCAGTTGATTGAATAATTATTTTATCCATCCAGTTTTCTTTTGAAAATAGTTACATCAAATAGTTTGAAAACTGTTCCAGATGTTTGTTGTTTTTTTCACATTGGGAATGTGTGAGCAAATGGAAGATAGATCATTTGATATATAAAAATAATATACATAAATATGACCTTGGTATTCTATCTTACTGTACCTGACAAGCAATTTCACTCCTAATGAAATTAAATCTGAAAGATATTTTCCTGATGTACATAAAAATTCATCTGTAGTCAAAGAATACAATCCTTCCACCAAACACCTCTGAATGCTTGACTGCAAAAGGCTTAATCTTGGTACAGGTTCATTCTTCCTGACATTATTTAAATTAACATCGGGGTTTACAGAAAGTCTTTAGTCAAAACTATTAAGAACACAGTTTATTATTATTATTATTATTTTTATTATTATTGAAAGACTTTTTTTGTGAATCAGTCTTCTTCCTGTAGGGAATGTTGACTTTTGGTTGAAATTACAGGAAAACCAAAAGTGCTACCTTGGAAGTGCTTTCTCCATTATTCCCGTGCTTCTGTATCCAGCTTCCTAGGTCAGATTACATAGTCTGTAAAGCATTTAAATGTTTCTCAGAGCAGTTAGATGGAGTGCACTGAACAGACAGAGGACAAAATGTCAGAGCAAAAAGTTTACAGATAATCACATGGCTCTCAGATCTGTTGCTTTGAAATACTGATTTACAGTGGGATCATGTTATGTGTTAACATATTATTTATATATTTGGCAGCCTAATAAGATTCAATAGCACATTTTAAAAAAAGTAGAATCATTTTAAAAAGTGATTCTTAACATATTGTTAAAAATTCTTTTTTAAGGTACAATATTTCTTCAAAACTACAACAAAAACCCACCACAAAATGAATAGTGATTCGCTGTGGTCTTGTGGACTTAAAACACTTTTTTCTCCAAAGCTTCAGGAGGAGCTTTAAGACAGTAAATAAGAAACCATTTATAACTCCTTTCAGTAGTCTTTAAGGAAGTAGACACAATGAATACCACAGTTTATGCAGACAAACCATATTCAAATGTCAATTTATGAGGGCTAATGAGCTTTACCATGTAGATTTTCTCCTTAGAAACAAAAGGTTCTGGGTAAAATCCTGACAACTGTGAGCTTAGAGGGAGTTTAATCACTGACTTTTAATAGCTTTGACTGCATTCATAAATCAAGAAATGGTCGGGACTCTTCTCTGCCCTGTTGAATTCAATTTGGCTTCTGGGATTATCTCCATACAGCCTCCTGAGCCCTACACAGGAGTTCTGTGGGAGAAAGATATTGTCTGGGTTCAAAGTCCTGCCAAGGACTCTTCTAGCAATTGGTAGCACAAACCAGCATATCCATGGCCAGCAGGGCTAAAATTTCAGCTTCCATTCTATTCCAGTTGATTTTAACTGAAGTATATGTGTCCCTTGTTTCTTTGTTCCACCAATAATTTCAATAGCTTGAAGATTAAATTAAAAACATAGACACAGGCTGATTTCAAACAGAACCAGAGACTTTCTAGCAAAACAGCTTATTAGCTGAAAGTAGAATTTTAAGGAACAACCCTGCTTCTCAAGGAAAAAAAAAAATCTGTGGAGCAGTAAAATTTTAAGTGTCCTTAAAACTGTACATGTTAAGCAAGTATTTTATTTAATTGCATACCATATGGCACATTTGGTGCACATTAAAATCTGCAAGGTTTTTAATAAGCTTCTTAGTGCTCAGAAACTGGTACTTAGTTAAATATTTAATCTAAAACTTCTTAAATACAGAAGTAGCCTACATTAGTCTCCTATCACATAAGAAAGGAAAAGTAAGAAATCTTTGAACCAACTCTTTAAAGTAAGTCTTTAAAGTTTTATAGAGTAAAAAAAACAACAACCATAATTGATAGACATCACCTTCCCATTGGATCAGTAAAACTTAGTTTATGTATTCCATCTAACACAATATAATTTTTACAAATTCAGTTGTCTGATAGTGCAAGATTAATGCCTTTTTACCTATCACGTATTTCTTTACACATACAAATGTAATTTTTTTTAAAATACACACTCCTTTGGGAAGGGATGTCTAAAATGTTTTCTGTAATAACATATTTAAATGAATGTTCAGTTTTTCAAAATTCTTCAGTGTAAATTATCTCCTATTGACCATATGTTGTGTGTTTTCTCCCCTCAAACATGACTTCAAAGAAGTGGAAAAAAAGGCTTTGTCTTGTATTTCAGAGAATTGGATTTTTTTCTTTAATAGTTAGAAATCGTACATTTCTGAAGGTATAAAAGGCTGTACCACTTGCTAAATCACATTAAAAGTTATTACAGTTAATTTAGGTTGCCTTTTCTTATAAAGAAAATTGTTGTGAGGGGGAGGAATTTTAGACCACATAGAGGAAGAATTTCTGGCTTTTGATTTCCTCTCTTAGATCACAAGGCCATAAGTAAATGTTAGTTGTGGTATAAGGGGAGTAAAAACATTCATTTAATGAGTCCAGTTTAAAACTAAACCAAAAACAAATTAAAACCAAAACCAGAAATAAAGCCACGGATTGGCCAGGGATGAATAACTAAGAATGTGGAATCTCCCCTACTGCAACTTTCCTCAATAGCAATGGGAAATTTTCATAGGCACTGTGGCCCGTTTCCTCCCCCTCCCCCATTGAAAATACTAAAACAAATAGAAATTAGAGTGAATTTTTTACTGTAAAATTAATAAACCATAAAGTAATATTAGTGTTTTGGAACCTTGTCAAAATACAATGGAAAAGGTATCCGCAGATCTTTTGATTTTATTTATTTTTTTTAGGTGAATTGAAATTACAAAGCTTTTACTCTGTTAACAAAAATCTAAAGTCAAAAATCCAAAGCCTCAAGTCTTCCTCAACTCTAATCACATATGATGTGCTTTAACTTTGAGTGTCTCTGATCACCAGGAGCATTAAATCGAACTATGATCTAGAGTCACAAATGGGATAATGTACCATGAAAAGACAACGTTAATTCAATTCCAGTATCATTACTGGCATTAAGATGCCCAGGTAAAATAGAAGTTAATCAAGACCATGAATATCAGACATCTGCTCACTGAAAATAATATAGTGTTTGAGGTTATAATGTTGATTTTACACAGAGATTTTTCTTTTGCACTAAAGCTTCAGCAGTTTTTAATTCTGCTTAATATGTAAAATCAGCATGTTTGACACAGTTTTCTTATACGACAGTTCTAACCTTGTATCAGATACGAAAACTGAATCTTTGCAGAGAAAATAATTCTCATCACAAAGTTTGTCATTCTATGACAGTAACATTTTAAACTGTAAAATGTTATCACTAGGAGGAGGATCACTAGAAATGAAGAATTTTTCTATTTCTCCATTTCTTCTTGTTCAATTTCTTCCCTTCCTGTTTGCATTTTACTCTTAATCTGAACAAAGTGTTCTTGACTTCATCTAGTACCAAATTCCTACAAATAGCTATTCATGTGAACTGTAGCTTGCTTATCACAGAACTCATTTGAAAGTTGAGGATTTCATGTTATTATGCTTATATTTCAGGATAGAATACTTAGTTCTTATTTAGAAAGAGTAGATGACAAGTGTTTTTAATAGAGACGGTAATGTAATAGATCATGTTTCCCATTTCTCTTGGTTCCTTCTATAATTTTTAGAAGTTTCTTGAAAACCATCTAAGTGAAGCATTCCTCCCACTAAACTGGTTTACTGAAACATTTGTGCAAACCAAACATCTGAAGAGACACATTACAAACATGACTAAAGTGGAAACTGAGGTTTTAAAGTGTGCTTGAAAAATTATTAGTTGTAAATTATTCTGGGTTTTGTTGTTTTTTTTTCCCCCTCAGGATGTTCCATCAACATCACATCAAAGCAAGTTGTTTCATGTAAACTGCTTTCTGGTAGGTAATATGTGACTGTTTTCACCAGCTTCCAGTAAGAAATTAATTAATGTTTAGGAAACAAAGTGAAAGAACTCATCTAGTCAGTATCACAAAAATCCAACATGTACTGGAGCATTAAGATAATACAGTTTTTATCAAAAAAGTAGCAGTAAGTGGAAGTCTACAGATATATATGTAGCAGTCCCTGTTAGGCTTTGAGAAAGTTCGGATTTAACAAGTTTTTTCCCTTCCATAATGGCAAAGACATGAATGAATCCAAATCAATATTTTGATTTTTTAATGGAAAATTAAGAGTAAGAGATGCAATTCTTCACAGTTAGTAGTATCCTCAGGAAAGAGACAGTTTGCTTACCTTCTTCAGCTTTGCTACGCTTCCTTTCTTACCCATTAGTTCTTGAAGATGCATGAGTTCTGCAGCTTTTACAACTGATGGAGGTAACAGGCTCAACAGATATAATTTCCATTCCTTAAACCTGTGATTAGGAATACTACAGTAGCATAAGTTTAAATCTTTGGATGAGTCTCAGAATTTCTATTTAATGGTATGTACTGCTTGTATGCAAAAATACAATGGAAACTAAGCTATGAGTGTGTGTCTGATTTTGTTTTTTTTTTTTAATGCAAGTGTTACATACCCCGGAATAATTTCTCCATAAATCCCTATTCAATTTACCAGATCCTTAAATAATACTGAAAATCGTATTCTGAGTTTCCTAACACAGCACGTTGAATCATTCACTATTATTACTTAATATAAGCAAACAAGCATTATTTTTTTTTCCCCAGTGGGTAAGTCAAAACCAGACTCAAGTGGAATCTTTGAGGTAAGATAGAGGAGTATGAGTTTGGAGAGTTATCTTAGATTAACCTAGTAGTAATTAAATTTCAGAAATTCAGATTCAGCAGTCTACTCTAAAAGACTAATACTATTCAAATAGAAGACAGTGTCATGTTCGTAAATAGCATATGATGCAATGAACTAGGCAGTTAGATTTGTTAGTTCTGGGTATTGTAGGTTTTCTTAAACAAAGAAGAATTAATTAATATACTTTACAAAAAGAAAAAAAAAGATATTCTGCTTAGCTCAAAAATTGAAGATTGATAGAGACTTGAACTTTAATATGGGATCAGATAAAGGAAATCAGATTATTTGTTTTCTAATACTAGATTCTTCCAATTTGTTTCCAGCACCTTTTAGTTTTAGCAGACTCACAAACTGTTCTTTAACTTAAATATCAAGATTCCAAAACCCCATTCTCCTTGGAACCACAAAGTTAAAGTAATATGAATTCTTGAACATGTGCAACAATTATTTTACCTGTCATGAGGAGAATGAAGCTTTTATCATCATTAATAAATGACTAGGACAGTTATTGCCTTCAGCATAAGGAGCTGCAAAAACAAGATAATCAAGCATACCCCAAGACATATAAGGGAGGGTAAAGGCGCTTTTCTGGTATAGTGAAATAGAAATTCTCACCAAAATGGTGGTCATCCATTTCAAGTTGAATGATAATCATGGAATGTAAAAAAACATAGATGAGTTTATTTGAGGAATTCTAATCACAGTTAGTAAAAGCTCTGAACAATGAACCAGACAATACTGTGAGGTTGTCCATCTCAGCAGTAAGGGCTTGGCTATAATAATTTATGGACTTTGGTTTCCAAGAAAGAAAAAGCGTGTATGTCTTTCCTGATGTAATGGAAAGTAAAACTTGAAAGGGGGAATAACTGTTCCCAGAGCTTTCCACATCAGAGCTGATTTCTGCATTAATAATCTCTATCACAAACAGTCCTTGGCAATGCTCCGTAAAGACAAGAGAATTATTTCACAAAGGAAATGGAGCCATTTTTCATTTACTTCTGGATGTATTCTGTCTGAAAAGTAGTACTCCAATAACAGAGATATTTAATGTGAAAGCAATGCCATTGACCAATAATGTTAAAAGGACTGAAGAAATGTCAAGTTTCATCCTAGATCCTAAGTGAAAATACTTGCCTTTGATCCCAATATATTTGCTACCTTGAATCCTGGAAACTAAAGTTGATGTTAATATTATTAATATTATATATATATATATATTTTTTTTTCCCCTGGCTTTTCCTGGATACTGCCAAGCACTGTAAACTAATCATGATTATAGTGTCATTTAGTTTTCCCACATAACCATCAGAAAGAAAATTTCTTAAATAAAAGAGCAGAGAGATACCATTATATATTAATGTAAAATGTTAGTTACATCGTTGTTGCTCATAACTGGCTGTTGGGATTCTCAGAGCCTGGAGCTACACAATAGCCTGAAGCTACTGAAAAAATCACATTTCTTTCCTGTTTTCAATGGGAAACTTCATCTGGCAGTCATGACTTTTCAAATATGATGGAAAGTGTCTTGGCAATGATGTACCTTCAGGACCCTGGGATGCATGTCATCAGACCTGATAGACTTGTAGATGTTCTAGTTCACCGGTGCCAAGACTTTGCTGCTACATGCTCTTACTCCATCCCAGATGCAGGACTTTGGATGTACCCTTGACTTGGAAAATGGTATTACATATATCAACATAAGGATGTTGTTCTCCATCACGCTTTAACACACACTTAGTAGTGATTGATTTGATATTTGAGTAATGTAAGCCAAATGCTTACGTATTCTCTAAGCGCTAATACCTGTAACTAGTTTTGGCCACAATGCATGGCAAGGGAAAAAAAAATAGGGCTTTCTGAAATGAATGTTGTACATGTAGGATAGAATGTTACCTTAGAGCAATATTATTTTAGTGGGGTTTTCATTTTAACACCCCAAAGCTATAAATATTAAATTCATATCCTCATTTATAGCAAATTTTACTGTGCCTATATTTGGATATCTGTACATGTAGCTATGCTCGAATGAGATACAAAACTCCTCATTTGTCTGAGTAAGCACTCCTGAAATTCCTGCCACATATTCAGGCACTGGATCTTAGTGAAGGTTTCCAATAAATGGTCAGCTTTCTAGGTTTGAAATCCTTTGCAGACTCAGCATTCAGAGAAATGGGATGAAGAGGGAATTTTTGCCAGACGAGAGAAGGAAAAGAATTTTGTTATTAGAGTGCACAGATGGGAAACTGCAGCTCCATTTATGTAAAACCACAATCTCCATAATCCTGCATGAGTGTTGACAGGTGCATCCAACATACCAGCCTTTGAAAATTTATCTTTACAAACTTGACTCAAGTGAATTTAAGGGAATATAAAAAGAATGGCTATTCTGCTACCTCTTCTGTGTGCCATATGAGTGAGACCAAAAGGCTGCAGCACTTACATGCCATAACTTATTCGCAGAATCACAGAATTCTGGTCCAACCCCCCTACCAAAGCAGGCTCCCTAAACCAGGTTGTACAGGTAGGCATCCAGAGAAGGGAGACTCCACAAACTCTTTGGGCAGCCTCTTCCTGTGTTCTGTCAACTTTACTGTGAAGAAGGTCTGATGCACATTTGTGCAGAACTTCCTGTGAATCAGTTCGTGGCTATTTCCCCTTGTGCTATTACCACACACCACTGGAAAGAGTCTGGCCTTATCCCTTTGCCTTTACCTTCTGCAACAGTGTCTATTTATATACACTGATCGGATCCCTCAGAGACCTCCTTTCTCAAGGCTGAACAGACTCAGGTCTCTCAACCTTTCTTCATGAGGAAGGTGCTCCAGGCCCTTTATCATCTTTATGGCCCTCTGCTGGACTCTTTATAGGAGAAATTCCTATTTTGTTTTTTTATTTTCTTGAATATATAACAATACGGGGAATGAAGTTGTAGCAGGATTGAAATCAGTAGGTGTTTTCAGTGAGGATTTTCACTCCAAATAGAGTCAATTCTTAGACTTTAATTTAAGCAGTTCAAAACATAATTGTCTTCTCTAAAGAAGCTGTATAGACTCTCATGTTCTTGGTGGTGAGAACATGCAGGTTATTCCAGAAGCCTACCCAGCTTTTTTGGAATCCTACCTTGCTGATTTAGGTTTTCCATTTTGAATACAAGTTCTATAGCTTCACACAGGCTTCTAAAAGTGCTTAATTAATTTTTAACATACTCCTATAGATTTTGATCTTGTAATATATGTTAGACTGATGTACTACTTGTTCTATATGTGGTTACTTTCTTTAAGATTTGAAATGCGATTTTTCTCTTGTATGAAATTTTAGTTGTTCCACAGGAAGGCAGATTACTCTATGTCACTTCTTAATCTTGTTGCTCAGTTTCAGTCTATGAAAAAGGCCAAGAAAAGGACTAATAGAGGAGTGGGTCAGAGTGCAGTGTTAGAATTTTCCTTGAATTTCATATTATTATGAATCTGATGAGGTTACTTTACTGCCTAGTGAAAAGGATTAATATTTGGCATGAAAATCTGTTAATAGCAAAAAGTTGGTCTAAAAAATTGAAATATCATCAGCTTTGCATCCACAAATTGAACCTTTAAAAAGCCAAATACTTTCTGCATTTGGAAGTATTTGCACTGTTATTTTATTTCATGAAATCCTTTTCAGTTGCACTGGAAAATCCTTGTATTACTCACTCTCTTTTTCTTGTGTAGGTCCATAGGCTTTTAATAATGGAGATCCAAGGCAAATACAATCAAGAATCAGACCCCAAAGTTTCTCTGAGAAGACTTAAAAATGAACTGTGAGAGAATTTCTTAACAATAACAGCAGTAATAATAGTAAATTATTTCTTATTTAGAAGTGAACCCAGGATCATGGGCTGCATAACTCTCATATCAACTTGATCACAAGCTTAAAATATACTTCACAGAGAATCAAAAACCTAAAAATCCTGGGAAATGGCAGGTTTTAGGTTTGATGCTAGCTTTGCTGCTGCTTTGATGGCTAGTTTTGATATCTCAGTGCAACTATTGTGAGTGTTAATGGACTGGAAAAATAGAAGTTAAAAATGATAGGATGGACTGTTTATTCTGAATCAAAGAAAACTTCTCTGGATACTGGAGATCTCCAGTTGATTTACTCTGGAAAGCTTTAAAATGGCTGTGCAATAGCCCTGGTCATCTGTGTAAGGCAGAGCAAAATATGAACATTTATCACATACTAGGTCAGATTCCTGGCCTGCTAGAGTCACAAAACTTTGGCAAAACTGAATGTATGTATTAAATAATAAGTGAAGCAGCCAGGTAAATTTAACTGTTTTATTCAGTATAGATATAAGAGAAAGTGATTTCAAGCCTTCACTTTTCATATTTTATGTTTCTGGAACCAAAAACTCACAAGAAAATAAAACCATTGGGGATAAAAATTAGGAAATATCTCAGTACATTTAAAACACCTTCCCTACTTCTCTCTGCAAGACTGTCTTGTCTTGCTCAGCTCTTGCACAGCTAGCCAAGTATTGGTGCATCGTATCCCTGAGCTGGCTGATGTGGGGTGATGTGGTAGGATAACAATGCAAAGTGCCTTTGTGATTAGAGTCTGGCCCTGTGCCAAATGCAGGTCCGTGATGTTTGCAGAGATTTAAGACATGGGATTCTCAGATGAGAGTACAATGGCTGAGTAGTATAGTACTCCACAGATGAGATAAGTGCTCTCATTATTCACACTCTGGACAGGATAAGTGCCTTCATTATTCACATGTGAGTCCATGGTATACTGAGGAAAATAGGTATCTTTATTGTTTACTCAGTCACAGTGCAGCACTTTGTCAAGTTTAACATAACTGAATTAAATATGCAAGCCCATGACATCTTTAACCTCTTTTCAAGTTGCTTCTACAATACCTGTGATCACAAGAATAAAAATAGAACAGCCTGTTATATCACCAAGACAAATGTGGTGCCAGTGTAGGATTAAGGTCTTTTAGTGGGGGATGAATCAGATGTGATCAGATGAAAATACTTTTGATCACAACCAAATTTTCAGAGAAAGTGACACACCATACAGTTGATTTTCTGTCTAGTGATGTTTTAATCTGAAGGCCAAAATTGAAGGAATACAAATGAATCTAACATCATTTTAATTTAATATATAATGAGAAATCAAGATACAAGTACTTTGAAAGATTGTAGGAGATGAAGGACATTTATTTTCTTAAATAACACTATGTCATGGATGGTATACAGACATTTATTTTACTGTTACAGAGTACTGATGAAAGTTTTTGTAACGACCCACGTATATCATTTTATTTTTATATATGTCAAAAAGAAAGTAGTCTGTGTTAAGAGTTCAGTAAATTCCTGAGGCCATTAAATCATTTTTCATATGTAACACACATTTTGAAAGCTCTTTGGGAGAAGGCATGAGTAAATGAAAATTCCCTTTGCAGCTATTTGCATAGTGCTTCATGTCAGTGGGCTCACTATGTGACACTCACTGGCCCTGTTTGGTTAGAAATGGCCCTTAAAAACTTACAAATTGATATTCACCTGATGGGAAAGAGGTAAGATGAACAGGAGGAGATGAGCAAAGATTGTGCAGAATAGAACAAATGAAAAAGCAGTTCTCGGACAATTCATATAATGGGCAGTGAGGAGACATTAACTCAAGTACAACAACTGTCATCTTTAAAGAAGTACTACTAAATTATTGGGAACAGAGAGAGATAGGATGGTTTTCTGTATGCAAAGTTTGTCCCAAAGTTTCTGCATCCTCAAGTTATAAAGCCTGCTAAAGAACTACCTCATCAAGTAACTGTATCCATTTTAGCTTGGTCAAATCCTTTTCAGAGCTGTTACCCGGATCTTGGGCAAAATCTGTGGATGTGACTGGCTCCATTTTCTGCTGTTACTTTGAAAACAGAACAGGAAAGCTAAATTAAATGACTGATGTTTCTGCTAGAATGATAGGGTGGTAGCAGCATAAACAACCTTTCTTCTGCTATGAACAACTTCATTTGAACTGGTCATGTGCAGAAATATATGTCATTTTTTCCCAGTTCTAACTTCTGTCAGTGGAAAGGTTCTCAGCTGTGTGGGATGTGAAACACCTCCAAATAATGCAGGAAATTTACACTGACTGAATACGCAGACTGTCTGAGGGGAAGTGAGGATGCTTGAAGCCTGGAGGACTTATTTTTCAGCTAACAAACAGTTTACATCAATTCACTTAAGGTGCGGGGCAGAAAAGATGAGGTCTGAGCCTCTGATGCTCTGCACAGCCTGCATCCACATCTTGCTGTGTGGCCTTGAGTTATTTTTAGACTTTGTCTCGGCACCCATCCTGCACAACAGAATAATATCCACTGTCCTTCTCAGAAGCTCTGATAGCTTTAGATGAAAAAGAGACTCCTTAAGATTGCTTTGTTGATGATATGAATGCTTATTCTTCAAGAACTTAATATTTGTCTTAAAGGTCCTGGATCAGGCACTGATTTATTGGAAATTCTAATAGATCCTTTGGGAATGTTTCCATTGATGAAATTTCATTTTGTAAATCAACATCTTTATTGTTGTTGATGTTATTTATGCATAACACTATACACAATGCTAAATCAGAGCATAACATCACTGTGTTAAGTGCACTTCCTAATACTGAAGAATTGGAGTCACCTGCACACCTGGAAAAACATCCTCCTCTTCCCAGCCTGAATCCATGAGAGCTACACCCAGTGCTGTTCCTGACAACAAACTTGTCTGGGTAACCTTGCTGCTCATCCTTCTGCTGATTAGTATTGATTACTCCTTTCACTCGAATATGAACAGAAGTCTGCATTTCCTTATTGAATTCACAAGGGCCAGATGCCGAGAATGCAAACTCCAGCTATCCTTGCAATAGTAATAAACACTGAAAATAAGCTAGAACACTGGCCTGTTTCAACACATTTAAGGAGATGATCAGATAACTGCCTACAACACATTTAAAGCACTGTTCAAATTGGTGACAAATGGAGAATCACTATCTGCAGAGCACAGTCTTTCTCAGACAGTGCCAGTGCTCATCTCAAGGAAGTACTGCGTCTCTGCTCAGGAATATAAAGCAGAAGCATCCAAAAGCAGCTTGACTCCTTCTAGCCATCTGTCACAAATTTGTCTAAATTTACTAATGTAAATTAATAACTAACCCAACCAAAACATATCCTTTGGTGATACTTTGAATTGTTAATTTACAGAATGTTTTTTTTTTATAACTATCCTTAACTACGTCCTGTGTAGACAGATACAAAAATAAGATACCCTATCACTAGCATAAAGCAGAGTATGTATTGTCAACAGTGCTTCATTCTCTATGGGGAATGGAAGCTAAGAAGTAAGTGATGAGTGAGCTGCCAGTTAACTAAAAATGGTGGTTCTATTTGAACAATAGAACAATTATAGGTAAAGCTATAAAATTTAGGTATTGAATTCACCCTATAGACTTACAGTTGGTGGCCTATAAATCTCTTCTACTAGGATATACTAATCATGGCTGATCTTTCTCAGCAAAGCTGAAAGAGGGTAATAAATGCAAAGGAAAAGAAACCTGAAACCTAAAACTTGAGCTGGCTCAAGTCACTTGTATTACTTTTAAACAAACAAGTTTTCTGCATTTACCAGCTTTTACCTTGGATTTTAATTTGATATTAAGAATTGCAAAGACCTGTTGATGCTATAGGTAGCGGCTGTTTTTCCATCTTGCTTTACCACACAGATCAGTTAATTGGAGCCACTTCTTCATGCACATTTCTAAACAGAATTCCAGAGTGCTCTAAAGCCACCATTCTTTCTGCTGTCTGCGCTCTTAACTATCCTAACAGAGTCCTTATTTCTCTACTCACATTTATAGAAGCCCTCTCTTCTTTTGTCTGTATACTCATAACTTCATTTTATACAGTTTTCCTTTTTTTTTTTTTCATTTTTTTCAACCTTGTCTTCAGTTGTCCTCGCATCCAGATAGTTTCAAAAATTTAATTGTCTTTTTTCAAAACTTTCCCCTTTCTAAAGACCTGAATGAATCACATCCTTCAACACTTATTTGATCAGTTCTTTTTTTGTACAAATACGGCCATGTCTTTGCCTTTTTTTTTTTTTTTTCCTCTCAGTTGTGATCTGCTACCTTCTAGAAAGAAGCGTTCATGGATTAGAAATATGGCACTTGTGTACAAATTATTATCTTCATGTGCTTTGGAATGAAGAGATTTGGCAGACAGATTTGTTTGTTAACTCTGTCTCTATCCTTTTCTACTTTTATTAAATTTATACATTATACTTGCTTTGAGATAATCAAGTGCTGCTACTGCTGGGGCAATAGTAACTACTTCTAATGCTACTAATAATTGCTGAGGCCTTCCATAAGCAATTAGAAGTAGCATCAAGTTCCCAGGCGCTGGTTCTTATGGGGGACTTCAATTATCCAGATATTTTCTGGATGAGCAATTTGGCCAAGCAAACACGGTCCAGATGGTTCTTGCAATGTGTTGAAGACAACTTTCTGATGCAGGTGGTGGAGGAACTGACACAGGGAGGGGTATTACTGGACCTTATTCTCACTAACAAGAAAGGACTTGTTAAGGAAGTAAAGGTTGGTGGCAGCATGGGTTGTAGTGATCACGAGATGGTAGAGTTCAAGATTCTGAGTGGAAGGAGCAAAGCAAAAATTAGGATTGCTACCCTGGACTTTAGGAGAGCCAACTTTGATCTCTTCCAGGACCTACTTGGAGCTATCCCGTGGGCTAGGGTGTTAGAAGGTAAGGGGGCCTGTGAGAGCTGGTCAGCATTTAAACAGCTCTTCTTCCAAGCTCAGGATCAGTGCGTCCCTTTGAGCAAGAAATCAGGAAGGGGTGGCAGGAAACCTGCATGGATGAGCAAGGAGCTCATGCGCAAACTCAAAGGGAAGAAGACGATCCATGAAATTTGGAAAAGAGTCTGACCACTTGGGAAGAATATAGAAAGGTTGTCAGGGCCTGTAGGGATGCAACAAGGAAGGCTAAAGCACATCTGGAATTGAATCTGGCAAAAGTGATAAAGGATAATAAAAAAGGCTTTTTTTAAGTATGTTAACAGTAAAAGGAAGATTAGGGAGAATGTGGGCCCCCTACTAGGTGAGGAGGGTGTTCTTGTAACGGGGGATACTGAGAAGGCGGAGATACTGAACGCCTTCTGTGCTTCTGTCTTCAGTGAAAAAGCTCTCCCTCAGGAATCCCAAACTCTGGAGGTTAGTTAGAGAGTCTGGGGAATGGGAGACTTTCCTTTAGTCAGGGAAGAGCTGGTCCATGAGCGCCTAGGCAATGCTAATCTTTATAAATCCATGGGACCTGATGTGGTGCATCCACGGGTGCTGAGGGAGCTGGTAGAGGTGATGGTTGAACCGCTCTCTATCATCTTTGAGAGGTCTTGGAGAATGGGGGATGTGCCTGATGATTGGAGGATAGCCAATGTCACTCTGGTCTTCAAAAAGGGCAAGAAGGAAGATCCTGGTAATTATAGGCCAGTCAGCCTCACCTCTGTCCCTGGAAAGGTGATGGAACAGCTCGTTCTGGATGCCATCTCCAGACAATTAGTAGAAAAGGAGGTTATCAAGAGTAGCCAGCATGGATTCACGAAGGGGAGGTCATGCTCGACCAACCTGGTGGCCTTCTGTGATGTCACTGTCTGGGTGGATGGAGGGAGGGTGGTGGATGCAGTCTACCTTGATTTCAGCAAGGCATTTGATACTGTTCCCCATGACATCCTTATAACAAAGCTAAGGAAGTGTGGGATAGATGAGTGGATGGTCAAGTGGGTTGAGAACTGGCTGACTGGCAGAGCGCAGAGGGTTGTCATTGGAGGTGTAGAGTCTGTTTGGAGGCCTGTGACCAGCGGTGTCCCCCAGGGGTCCATGCTGGGTCCAGTCTTGTTCAACATCTTCATCAATGATCCTGATGAGGGGATAGTGTCCACCCTCAGCAAGTTTGTTGATGATACGAAGTTGGGAGGATTGGCTGACACACCTGAAGGCTGTGCTGCCATTAAGCAAGACCTGGACAGGCTGGAGAGCTGGGCAGTTAGAAACCAGATTTAACAAGCAAGTGTAGAGTCTCGCACCTAGGGAGGAATAATTGCATGCACTAGTACAGGCTGGGGGATGAGCTGCTGGAGAGGAGCTCTGGGTGTCCTGGTGGATGACAGGTTGACCATGAGCCAGCAGTGTGCCCTCGTGGCCAAGAGGGCCAATGGCATTCTGGGATGCATTGAAAGGAGCATGTCCAGAAGGTCAAGGGAGGTGATCCTCCCCCTCTACTCTGCCCTGGTGAGGCCTCATCTGGAGTACTGTGTCCAGTTCTGGGCTCCCCAGTATAAAAAAGACAGGGATCTCTTGGAAAGAGTCCAGCGGAGGGCCACAAAGATGGTGAAGGACCTGGAGGATCTCCCCTATGAAGAAAGGCTAAGTGAACTAGGTCTGTTTAGCCTTGAGAAAAGAAGACTGAGAGGGGACCTGATCCAGGTTTATAAATTTCTGAGGTGTTGGCGAGGCCAGACTCTTTTCAGCAGTGTGTGGAGACAGGACAAGGGGGAACGCACAGAGGCTGCAGCACAGGAGGTTCCGCACGAATGTATGAAAGAACTTCTTTACAGTGTGGGTGACGGAGCACTGGCACAGGATGCACAGGGGGGTTGTGGAATCTCCTTCTCTGGAGATGTTCAAGACCCACCTGGACGCCTACCTGTGCGACGTGCTGTAAGGAGCCTGCTTTGGCAAGGGAGTTGGACGCGATGATCTCTAGAGGTCCCTTCCAACACCTATGATTCTATGATTCTAATGGCACATAAAAATGATTCTGGACCTGGCTGGGACCTGTCTTTGAAGTACAGTAGAAGTTAAGAAGGAGAATAGTCTTGAAATTGCTGTTTTGTAATACATTTTAACTATTTTTCAGAGTTTTAATATTGAAAAACTTTAGGTTCATCTTATTAGGTGTGGCCAGCTTCCCCACTTGTATGTTGGTATGTTCTCCTCCAATTCTAAGTAATGATTTTTACTTTCCTGCTTTTCAGCAGAACATTTCTACCTCTACACATACACATATGCATCCTTTGTGATGCAGTACGCTGGCTAATTTGGCATGTAGAGAGTAAGGTAAATTGGGAGGCATGAAAGAGTGACATAAGTTATAGTACATGAGCACTTTTCAATAGAAAAGCAAAGGAATCTTTTTCATATACGTAACCTTACATTTGGAGGGGTAAGTTAGTGTTATGGGCATGTAAATCTCTGAGTTGTTTTAATATGGATCTGAAATTTGTCTCTCCATTCCACCTTCACAAAATTCTTGAGTTTCAAGTAGTTTTGCATTTTGCTACATACTTAAAGCATTTTACACAAACTGACAATGTTATATGTTTATTTCCAAAAAAGTGGAGTATTTATTCCAAGCTTGTATTTATGACTGAACTGATGTGTCTGATCATTGCAGCAAGAAGTGTGATCAAAATTCAATTATTCTAGATTTCAACATTTCACTGCAATACTACAGACTTCTAAATAACATGTCAGTACATTTGTGTACACCTAATGTATCCATGACCAAAGATTCCATCAAGGAGAGCTGATTCAGTCTCAAAACATGAAATTTCAGGTTCATAGGTTCATAGGTTCATAGGTTCATAAGGTTGGAAAGGACCTACAAGATCATCTAGTCCAACCATCCTCCTATCACTATCGCTACCCAACTACTACTAAATCAAATCCCTTTGCACCTCATCTAAACGCTTCTTGAACAGCACTAGGGATGGTGCCTCAACCACCTCCCTAGGCAGGCCATTCCAGTGCCTGACCACTCTTTCAGAGAAAAAATGTTTCCTCAGGTCTAATTTAAATCTTCCCCGGCGCAACTTGTGGCCATTCCCTCTCGTCCTGTCGTTATTTATCAGGGAGAAGAGGCCCACCCCCTCCTCACCACAACCCCCCTTCAGGAAGTGGTAGAGTGCAATAAGGTCTCCTCTGAGCCTCCTCTTCTCCAGACTGAACAATCCCAGCTCCCTCAGCCGCTCCTCATAAGACTTGTGCTCCAGACCCCTCACCAGTTTTGTTGCCCTTCTCTGAACACGCTCCAGGGCCTCAATGTCCTTCTTGTAGTGAGGGGCCCAAAACTGAACACAGTACTCGAGGTGCGGCCGTACCAGAGCTGAGTACAGGGGGATGATCACCTCCCTGCTCCTGCTGGCTACACTATTTCTAATACAGGCCAGGATGCTGTTGGCCTTCTTGGCCACCTGGGCACACTGCCGGCTCATGTTAAGCAGAGCATCAACCAACACCCCCAGGTCCTTTTCCTCTCTACATTCTTCAAGCCATTCTGCCCCAAGCCTATAGCATTGCATGGGGTTATTGTGGCCAAAATGCAGGACCCGGCACTTGGTCTTATTGAACCTCATCCCATTGAGCTCAGCCCAGCTGTTCAGCCTATCCAAATCCCTCTGAAGGGCCTCCCTACCCTCAGGCAGTTTGACACATCCTCCCAGCTTGGTGTCATCTGCAAACTTACTGAGGGTACACTCAATTCCCTCATCTAGGTCATCAATAAAGATATTAAACAAGATGGGCCCCAAAACTGACCCTTGGGGGACACCACTCGTAACAGGACGCCAGCTGGACTTAACTCCATTAACCACTACCCTCTGGGCACGGCCCTCCAGCCAGTTCTCCACCCAGAGAAGAGTGAACCTGTCCACACCACAGGCTGCCAGTTTCCTCAGGAGAATACTGTGGGAGACCGTGTCAAAGGCCTTGCTGAAGTCCAGGTAGACTACATCAACAGCCTTTCCCTCATCTACCTGTCTGGTCTTACTTTACTTACATTTACATTACTTGCAGTGTTATATCCCCTTCCTAGCCCAAGTGCAATAAGCACTTCTTCAGTTATGTAGTGTAGGCTTCAAGAGTATTTCACATTTTGGAAATCTTTTCCTTAGGGCAGAGTTAATCCTAACAGGCAACAATTCTATGACAGAGGTAATACTTTGGAAAATATAAATGGAAACTATAGCTGCACAGAAGATTTGTTTCCTTCTCTAAATCTAGGGAGGTTTTTGCTCTTTCATACACCATGTTGTAACTTTCTAAAACTAAAGGATATATTTCAAAGATTTGAACAGTATGTCCCATTTGAAAAAGAAAAATAAAAAGAGATCATTAATGTTGAAAAATATTTGTCTATTTCAATTTATTTAAAGCCACAGGTTTGTTGCAAGACTGAGGCTTTGCACTCAAGTTTGGGTAATAAAGATCTCTCCTGTCAACTGAACAACACTTAAACTTGCAGGAAGTTTGGGAAAATGATCTTCTTTCTAATTTCACTCATCCTCTATGAAATAGAAGTCTGAGAATAGCATTTGAATCCAGTGCAAGCCATTTTCATGAAAGTCTAAATGTCATTAAATCAAAATATTAAACCTTGAAAAACTTTAGTCCTCATTTTTAGGTGTACTGATACCAGTTTTCACTGGTACATAGCTGGGAGGAGAAGTTAGCATCATTTGAGACTTGCACCACATGATGTTATGATGTGGAATACCAATAGCAAAAATCATAAAACCATGACACTTTTCCTTAACTAGTGCAGTAAAAACAATCATTGCATTTCTGCCCCCCACAGCCCCAACTCAACATATGACAGTATTCATCCCTTTGTTGTTTTTTGCTTAACAAATAATGTCTCAGCCACAGAATAGCATACCTCAAAGTGGAAAATGACCAGCAAATCAGAAAGGGCTGAGTAAATAAAGAAGAAACATTATCTGAGTATAAAAACCTGAGAGTTTTTTTGGTTTCTGTGTTTTTCAAAGAAAATACAGACATCAGTTCTTTTCCTATTTTGCTTGTTAGCTACATATATTCATCCATTCTTATGCACTTTAAAAATTGTCAGTCAGAAGAATTCCACTGTATATTAAAAGTTTGAATATGAATATACAAGATTGTGCAACTGTAAATTGAAATGATACGATCTGTCAATAAAATAATATTGGCAAGCACTAAAATCCTTTGGCTATAAGTCAAATGTGATGTAAGAGTTTCAAAGAATGACATAGTCCATTTTTGTTGCCTGTTTATTGCATTAACCCCTGAGGCTGCATTTACCAGATGTTCCTGACATCTGAGATACTCAGACACCAACAGATAGATGTGAAAATGTCAATATCTCTGTCTTTCACTTGTAAACTTTCTGCTCAGGAGTTAGCACTGCATTAAAAAATGTACATGTTTATAGTGACCATTAGCACCACTGAAAGTTGATAAAATAAATATTCCTTAGTCTTACTAAGTTTCACAGTCCAAAAGCACACTTATGGTAAAATACATGTAAACAAGTCACCTCAAATAAAATCAGTGCTTATCCACAGATGTCACAAATGTACTGCAATTCTTTCTTATCTTACATAAATAAACTATAATTTCAGACAGTTGCTGTTGTATTTTGGGGGGGGGGGGGGGAAGACTTACTCTTAAGATCATCCCCTGAAGCCCCCCAGACTACATTACACTTGTCACTAAGGCATTCTTTATGAACATCTAGATTGAGCCCCTAGACTTTCACTGTGAATCTGCCATACCTCATTTCTGAATCCCTCTGTCTTTGTCTAATTTCTACAAATTACGATGATTCAGTTGTTCTCAAATATATTCTACAGTTTTTAATGATTCAAAGTTTTCCAGTAGAGTGTTGTCTAAGAGACCTGTTCCCCTAGTCTAGATCTGCTTGAAGAGGCTGCATAGTTAAGCACAATTAGTGTGATTACATGAAAGCAACAAATGAATTGAGTAAGTGTTGGCTGTTAAGTCTGTTGACCTGCAATGTATTTTCCAAGTTTCCTTTCTTGATGACAGGCAGCAGTGATTCCAAAGAGCTGGAGAATGGCACACTGTTAAATTGGTAGCTCACACTAATTAGATTATTTCTGCACACTACATGAGCAATAGGAGATTATTAAAGATAAGCATGGCTGACAAACAAATCTGCACCACAACTGCTTAGATGGTCAGGTCATCTTGCTAGCTGTGATCACGAGCACCTTTCTTCTGTCAGCAGTTCTACTGATTGCTTTGGCATTGATTTCTCTATTTTATTCTATATGACCTGCTGAGATACCATAACAATTAAATAGTTATGCCCAACTCAAAAGTATTTTAAACTGAATGACTCTTAAAAGTTAGGGCATTTTACTTCACATTATTCATAGACTCTACATGGCATTAATGAAAATTTAAGTCAATGAACAACCTGTCTTCAGACATCAGAAAGAAGTGTTTTAGTACTAGTTCACTGTCAGGACTTGTCCATCAATCAAGTGTTTTACATTCGCTTTAATTTACAAAGCATCAAATTAGGACATCTAAAGAGAACATAAATTGGTGTTGTAAGATTAATCACTTAATTGGTTTTGCAATATCTATCAAAAGTGTTGTTCAAATGTGTATGCATTTGTCCCTCATACAAGGCTAAGTAGAAATGCTGGAGAAGTACTGTTAGATGCCAATCCATGTACTGATCACTAATTAATATTTTATTCAGCCTTGACTCCCTCACCTCTTTAGAGATGGTTGTCTTGCTTTGATTTCTTTCAGTTAGATAAAATCCACTCTTTGAATTCCAAAAGAAAAATTTTACATCTAGTTTATCTTTCAAGGATATAAGAATTGCTGCATACAGATGCTTAAGAGCTGTGAGTGTTAAGAGCCCCCTAAGTTTTTCTCCCTTCACTCTCAACTGTTGCAATCTACTGATTTCTCTAAGGGGAGACCTTGCTTTCCTCCATTTCTAGGATTCTATTGGGATGAACTTTTATGTATTGCCTATTCACAAAGTGACAAATGTGTGTGCAATATCTCATGTAACCATATTACTTCACCAAGTTATTATGAAATATCTGGGTACTCTGCAACACCCTTCAGCTCCTCTCTTCTCCTTCCGTCTCAGTTCCTTCAACTTCTGCCAACTCCTGCTCAGTGCAAAGCGAGGGACAGGCACATCATCTTATCAAGCAGCAACAGGAACAGCCTCCATCTGAAAGTCTTGGGATGCTGTAGCCTTATTACTTAATTATGACAGGATCTCCTGAAAAATGCACCTGAGTTCTACCTTGAAGAAGAAGGGTAGCCCCTCTGACCACATCATCTTCTCAGAAAGTCCATTCTGGTGGAGGAGCTGGTGACAAAGGGGAGAGAGAGAAGAAAATGTATACATTTGAGTGAAGCTAAATATATATGTAACTGCTCTCCTGTGTTTTCACACTGGTCAGAAAACCATGTTTGGCGAAAAATCTTAGATGAAAAGAGCAACAGGGTTACATACTGTCTCCTTGTAACAAATTATGAGTATTTAAGATGGCAATCCTTCTCCAGTGCTGGTCCACTATAAAGTCTCCCACCTTTCTGTGTAACTTGCAATATGAAATCATTTTTATATTTTTGTATGTATGCACAGATAAACTGTTTTTATATTACTACTAGTATATAAAGACTTTAGCTTTTTCTTGAGTGTATTACATCTATTATGGGTGTGGAAAGAAAATACAGTACGTTTAGCAAAGAAAGGATAAACTGTGCTGTACTAATGTCAGAAAGTTCTCTTTCTCTCTTTCTTTCTTTCTTTCTTTCTTCTTCTTTCTTTCTTTCTTTCTTTCTTTCTTTCTTTCTTTCTTTCTTTCTTTCTTTCTTTCTTTCTTTCTTTCTTTTCTTTCTTTCTTTCTTTCTTTCTTTCTTTCTTTCTTTCTTTCTTTCTTCTTTCTTTCTTTCTTTCTTTCTTTCTTTCTTTCTTTCTTTCTTTCTTTCTTTCTTTCTTTCTTTCTTTCTTTCTTTCTTTCTTTCTTTCTTTCTTCTTTCTTTTCTTTCTTCTTTCTTTCTTTCTTTCTTTCTTTCTTTCTTTCTTTCTTCTTTCTTTCTTTCCTTTCTTTCTTTCTTTCTTTCTTTCTTTCTTTCTTTCTTTCTTTCTTTCTTTCTTTCTTCTTTCTTTTTTTCTTTCTTTCTTTCTTTCTTTCTTTCTTTCTTTCTTCTTTCTTTCTTTCTTTCTTTCTTCTTTCTTTCTTTCTTTCTTTCTTTCTTTCTTTCCTTTCTTTCTTTCTTTTCTTTCTTTCTTTTCTTTCTTTCTTTTTCTTTCTTTTTTCTTTCTTTCTTTCTTTCTTTCTTTCTTTCTTTCCTTTTTCTTTCTTTCTTTCTTTCTTTCTTTCTTTTCTTTCTTTCTTTCTTTCTTTCTTTTCTTTCTTTCTTCTTTCTTTCTTCTCTTTCTTTCTTTCTTTCTTTCTTTCTTTCTTTCTTTCTTTCTTTCTTTCTTTCTTTCTTTCTTTCTTCTTCCTTCCTTCCTTCCTTCCTTCCTTCCTTCCTTCCTTCCTTCCTTCTCCTTCCTTCCTTCCTTCCTTCCTTCCGAGTTCCTCCGAGTTCCTTCCGAGTTCCTTCCGAGTTCCTTCCGAGTTCCTTCCTTCCGAGTTCCTTCCGAGTTCCTTCCGAGTTCCTTCCTTCCTTCCCGAGTTCCTTTCCGAGTTCCTTCCCTTCCTTCCTTCCTTCCTTCCTTCCTTCCGTGTTCCTTTCCTTCCGAGTTCCTTCCTTCCTTCCGAGTTCCTTCCTTCCTTCCCTCCTTCCGAGTTCCTTCTAAGTTCCTTCCTTCTGAGTTCCTTCTTTCCTTCCTTCTTCCTTCTCTGCTGTTCTTTTTTCTTCTGTCACCCTTCCTTTCTTTCATTCTCTCTTTTCCTTTTCTTCTCTCTTTTTTCCCCCTCCATCCTTTTCTTTCCTTTCCTGTAGAATGTTTCTTAGCTTGAAAAACATTAAAGAAAAATCAGCAGTTTTCAAAATTGGAAAATGTTTACTTCTATGAAAATATTTTAAATATATAATTTCCAATTTTTGGCAGTTCACTTTTAAATTAGCTATTTATTCTATACTTCTACAGCACACAGTTTATTGCATTTTATATGGTTATACTGAAATTACATTGAACTGGGGCACCTAAGGGAATGTTTATGTTTCAGAAAAAAAATTGGACTGGATTGAAATGCAGCATGAATCATAAGAGAAGTTTAGAAGCATATGAAGATGAATGGATCCCCAGTGACTCAACAGAGAACATCTGGTAGGTGAGATACTGTATAAATAAATACCTGAAAGGACCTCTGGTTTTTAACAAATATCAGTAAAGCATGAAAATGTACTCTAAAAATCTGAGAAATGTATATTATTGTACTAACTTAGGAAGGATAGAATATATTGTGCATTTGTTCGATCATGCTGGGAGATCCATGGAGCTGACAGAATTGCTAACTGGGATGAAGTCACTCCAGAAATTTAAGGTCAGCAGAGAAATACTGCTAATACTACTACGTAGTGCAGCTCTATATATAGCACATCTAAATTTTAGTCACATGGCATTAACTCTGAGAACTAGAATCCTTATCTGGCAATTTCATTTCAGGAGATGGTTTGATTGTGGGAATGCTAGTACTGAACAAAAGAGATTTTCCAAGAGAGTGTTGGGCCCATCTCTTCTCACCTGGCTACATTTGGTTTCTGGCCTCCAGGCTTTGGCTCTTCCACATCTAATTTCCAGCTGGAAGCACACAGAGTCAGGCTGAAGGAGAGCATTTGCTCAACTTCCAATATTTTTTCCAAGCCTGCCTGTTAGAAAAAAGATCAATCAACTATTGAACTTACAAAATTTTAACCTGATTCAGTTCGTAAAACTGATTTCTGGAAACCACTAATGGATTGACTCAAGCTCAAATCCAGATTTCCCTAGAAAATATGTTCTAGGCTAGGGCTCACTTTCTGTGTCTGCCCTTATGTACAGATTCAGAGGATTCAGAGAGAAAAAATGTGGATTTTTATGTGGTACATGACAAATAGCAAAAATAATTTAGTTCTGATCCCCACTTCAGGGATTTCTTAAAGCTTATTTTGCAATAAACAGCCACTGAATAAAATGCACAAACATTTCATGGAAGAAAAATAAGAACCACAGACAGAGTCTGTTCTAGGAAATTAGATGTGACTGGAACTGTCCACTGGCACAGATGGCAAATCAAGCTCTCTCAAGCTGCTGCTGCTTCAGACGTGTGGGCAGCAAGATCTTCCTTTTGTACATGGTATTTTTTCATTAAGAAAATAATTAGTTAATGCTCTATTCTGTGTATTATCTTAGAAAGTCAACTGGTGAAATATTTATGTGCATGAAGTGGATAAAGAATTGGTTGGATGGTCATAGCCAGGGAGTTGTTGTCAATGACTCTATGTCCAGGTGGAAGCAAGTCACAAGTGATGTCTTCCCTTTCCCTTAGTGATCCCTCTTGGGAACAGTGTTTTCAATGTCTTTATCAACAACATAGACAGTGGGACTGAGTGTACTTTCATCAAGTTTGCAGATGACACCAAGCTGAGTGGTGCAGGTGACACAATACAAGGAAGGAACATCATCCAGAGGACCTGGACTCATTGTAAAAGTGGACACATGAGAATCTAATGAAGTTTAGCAAGGCCAAGTACAAGATTTGGATTGAAGCAATCCAAGATATGAGTACAGACTGGGAAAAGAATTCATTGAGAGCAGCCCTGTGGAGAAGGACTTGGGGATCCTGATGGACAAAAATCTGGAAATGAGCCAGCACTGTGCTCTTGGAGCCCAAAAGGCCAACATTGCATCAACAGAGGGGTAGCCAGCAGGGAGAGGGAGGGGCAGCTCTTGTGAGGCCCCATCTGGAGTACTTTTTCCAGGCTTGGGGCTCACAACTCAGGAAATATGTGGAGCTGTTGAAGAGGGTCCAGAGGAGGGCTGTGAAGGTGCTCAGAGGATGTAGCACATCTCATACGAAATGGTACAGAATGGCCCATATTCATGCTGCTAAATACTCTTACACTCAAAACAGGGTAGCCACATCCAAATTGCCAAGTGGTAATTGTTAATGGCACACATTAACACCCAAACCATGTCTGAGACCTGCTCAGAGGAGGGTGAATTGTCTAATTCCAAATTCATCCCAGAGTGTGCTCTGACAGTGAAACAATATGGACATTCCAACACTGGTGCTTGGGAATGGATTATCCTATAGGCACAGATAAAAATGAAATCTTCTCCCTCACAGATGTCCTTAATGGAGTAAGAAAGCTATGCTCCTTTTTTATTTTTTTCAATACACAAAAAGAAAATGGCTCTCCTTCCACACATACCACATACTGGTCTCTCTTGAGTGAAACCTGTAAATATGAACACCTTTAAGCTGAGAATGCCACTCCTAGAGAACTGTCTTCTTTCTCTTCTGATTGGCTTTATGGGTGCTTTTGTTTGTTTGTTTGTTTGTTTTCTTTGTTTCTTTAGTTCGTATAGAAATATATCTTGTCTTGATAATCCTGCAAAAGAAACCTAATTCTCTATTCTTACCTGCACTTCCTATCCACATAAACTGCTTTATCTGGTGATCTTTTAGTCATACCCTCCTCTATGTTCCACTCAAAGTTCCAGAGAATAGATCTATCAAAATGTCAAATCCTCCCGTCTGCAGCATTTAAGCACACCAGTAATTATTGATGTATTTCAGTATGATACTTTGGGAGAAAGGCACGTAACTGACGTCTACCACCAACAATAGGTTTCTGTCATATGTGTTGAGACTGAATTCTTCAAAATAAGATGACCAAATTCCAAAGCATTTTCCATTTCTGATTTTTTTCTGGAGGCATCTTCAGTGAAGTGAAATCTTCCCGGAAATTCTATTAAAACTATATGCTTTGTTTGTGTAGTAAGATAGTTAACAATTGTTTCTCAGTATAAACAGAGCATTCAGTACTCCAATTAATGTGATTTTTTTTTCTTTTTTATTTACTTACTTATTTTGTATAATTATCTGATGCCATGCATATGGGTTGAAGCTGTGTGTTCAGCCATCAAGAAGCAGAGAAAAGAACATGATCTATCCTATTTATTGAAAAAAAAAGGTAAAAATACTTAATTTTTCTGGATACTTATCAAAATAAGTTCTACTCATGTTAATCTATGCTAGTTCATATTAATCTAAATGCTAGTTAATAAGAAGTTTTTAAGCAGTAAAGGAGGGAACATGCACAAGTATTCAGCACAAAAATAATGTGGATATACTTTTCTGTAAACATAAATGCTCTAATCACATGAAGTTGTCCTTGATATGTATCCCAAAGTATGCCTGGGCACATACTACCATTTTATTTTCCATTAATAGTGGCACCTTTTTTAACAACTCATTCTGGTTGTATTAATGGCTGTTCTGTTTTCTTAGTGTCAAAATTCAGACAAATGCTCATATTGTCCAGCAAGTTGGCAGAAACTTTGAATATTGGATAAAAAATGCCATGTGACCTATAATTCCAATTGAAAACGAATACACCACTCCAATCAGGGCCAGTCCAAATCCTATTTTAAGTCAGTGGGAGATTTTCCTTCAACTTCAATAAGCTTTGGATGACGTCCATGTAGCATACTGGCAACAAATAGCTCATTCACAAACTACAGACCACTTCTTGGTTTGCTGAAATTTTGGAATGAATTATCTTGAATAATGAAAAAAAATCCTCAAAATTGCAAGCTGCTCATGGGCAATTTGTGCATGGGAAGGGGAGGGAAATTCCATAAAATCAGTTGCTATGCATTAGTAAGCTCACTTTTATATAGGAAGGTGCAACAGAGACTACTTGATAGCTGTTGTATAAAAGTCTGTGAACATCTGTCAGGTGATGCAGAACACGTTCCTGTTTGATTAGACTATTCTGACCTCTCTGATGCATAAGCTGCTCTAAAAGTAATGCCATCTATTTTATGATGTTGGCCATGACCTCAGATGTTGGTGGTATGGGAGTAGAGGCTGAACCTTCCCACCAATATTCTGTTTCATTTTGTTGCTGCGGGACAGCTGGCAGCAGAGGGCTAGTCTGGCAAAATGGTATCTGTCATGGAAATATTGATGAAGCATAGGTATGTCATTGAATTCCTTCACGAGTTAAAAAGATCACACCCACTGATATTCATCAGCTCTTGCTGAAGGTTTATCAAGAACAAATAGTGGACATGAGCAAAATGAAGCAGTGGGTGGTACATTTCAACAGTGGCAGCAGGAATGTGAAAGACAAGATATATTTTGAGTGGCCATGCACAGCTGCCACACCATGAAATCATAGAATTGTTTGAGATGGAAGGGGCCACTAAGTGTCATCCGTACTTTGAAAAGGGACACGTAAAGCTAGATCAGGTTGCTCAGAGCCCTGCTCTGTCTGACCCTGATGCCTCCAAGAACAGGGCATTACCCACTTCTCTGGGCAACCTGTTTCAGTGCATCACCACCCTTACTACAAATAAATAAATAAGTAAACAAAACCCTTTTCTTTATATTCCATGTAAATCTCACCATTTCTGGTTTGCAACCATTTTCCCTTGTCCTGTCACAACAGACTCTGATAAAGAATCTGTCCCCTTCCTTCTAGCCCCCTTTAAATACTGAAAGGTGGCTATCATGTCACCTTGCAGTCTTCTCTTGTCCAGGCTGAACAGTTCTCTCAGCCTGTCTTCATAGGTGTTCAGCAGGGGAGGGACAAGCTTGATCAACCTGGTAGGCTTCTATAATGTCATCACTGGATGGGTGGATGGGGGGAGAGTAGAGGTTTTAGTCTACTGTCAATGGTTTATGGGCTGGTTCAGCCCAGTTCTGTGACGATTGGTGTGGGGACACACGCCCCAGGAAAGGGGAAGGGGGAAAGGGAAAATGGAAAAGGGAGATGGGTCTAGAAACAAAACAGTGACTAGTGGATGGCTAGTGAGCACCCGCTGCTGGGTCAATCTGAAAGGAAAGGCAGTGTCTCATGACACGCAAACAGTTTTTTATCTTTCCCTCTGAGAGGAAAAACATAAAAATACAAAGCAATGCTAAGTCCTTTGGGAATGTAGTTCTTCTCTTCTGAGACAGTACTACCCGTAACTATAGATGATCCACGGAGCTGGAGCATTAACTCTTCAATTCTTAGTGCACTACATGATGACATCTACCTTGATTACAGCAAGGCATTTGACACTGTCTCCCACAAACATCCTTAAAACATAGTTGAGGATGTGTGGAATAGATAAGTGGACAGTGAGGTGGATAAGAGAACTGGCTAACTGACAGAGCTCAGAGGATTGTGACCTGCTGGTACAGAGTCCAGTTGGAGGCCTGCATTTAGCAGTGCTCCTCAGAGATCGGTGCTGCATCCAGTGTTCAACATCTTCATCTATGACCTTGATGAGGGGATAGTATCTATGAATGGCTGTTTTTGCTGATATCTAGTTTGGAGGAAAAGTGGAATTCTAACACCTGGACATTCTGTGAACTGCCTGTAATGTAAAGTTTGGTGAGTGAAAACTCAAATTACAATAGATGACAACAAAAGTCAAAAGGTGGCATTTTGTTTCAATATGATCAGATTTTCATGATATACAAAGTGGTGTGAAATTTAAAAACTGCCAAACAACTAAACGAACAACACTAGCACTGTTTTTGTGAAGCCTGAATTCAAACACTTTAAATAGGACAATTTTAAGGACAAAAATAATTGTTTTATACTTATCTTTTTTTCTTATTGGTGTTATTTTTTCCACATTGTTTTAGTAAATCTGGCAAACTTCATCCTATCTAAGCAACCTCTAATTTCTGAGTCTAGCCCTTAGCCCTTGAATACAATTGGAAAGTATGACTCTTCTAAGTAGCAAAGAATATGGATTTTATTTTGCTTTGCTTTTTTTTTTTTTTAATTTCCAGTGTCAAGAATAGGATTCTAACATCTCTACTTCATGGTGCTTGTGGTTTAGCTCTCCATTTTGCTGTCTATCATCATATAATGGAGGATTATACAGCAATAAAATGGCATTTGATCCTAGTTCTTCAAAATGGAAGAACTTCATGCCAAATATCTCCTTAGTTCTTACCCCATCATTCAAAGAGCTTTGCTGCCTCCATTGCCAACTTGTCCTTTAACATAATGAAATGTGAATGAAATGAATTATTATTCCCTCCTCTTCTTTTTTTTTTTTACTACACTGTCAATTATTACCTATGAAAGAGTGAATGTCATTAGATGCTGACTACCTAAGTTAAATTCAGATCTTTTAGCAATAATAAGGCCATTACATGAAATATTAGATCACTTCCTGTTACACTAGGCAGCAGCCTTTTCCAGAAAAAGAAAACATTTATATTTCCAGCATAAAGACTACTCACAACATTTTCATTAGTCTCACAGTACTGCAAATACAGTGCTAGACTGACAGATGAGCCTACGAAATAGCACCTGGCCACCTACATTAATGCGTAAACCAGCAAATGCAAGCATTAAAAATGCCATCACCTTGCTCTCCTGGCTTGAGCTGTGAAAACTGTAACTAATGTGGAAGCCAAACCAGTCTGGTTGGATGATGTCATTTTGTAGAAAAAGAGACTGTAGTAGGATAGTTCTGCCAGCTCTCTTTACAGCCATTCTTTTGCAAGATTTACATGTGAAATGCGTCCTCCATAATAAATAGAGTAGCATAATTTGGAACAGTTAGGACCATAGGGAACGTGGTGCATTAGACATGTAGACATGCCAAAGGTGTATTTCAATCTGCTTAAAGAAGAAACAAGAATGTGTGCCTTATGATGCCAGCCGAACAGGGGACTGTAAGTCATTTGTTTATGTTACAATTATATATTTTTTTTCTAGAATAAAGGTCTGCTTTTTACCGAGGCACAGGAGTTCCTTTAGTGGAACTCCTGTGCCCAGTAAAGACCAGGAATGAATGCATTTTGTTCAGTGTAGCATGCAGCTGGTTTATCCTTCTTGTGCTTTTCTGTATTATGATGTCTGGCTTCTAAATCTCTTGCTACAGCTCATATTGCAACCTTCTTCAATAATGCCTTTGGAGAGATTTTTCTGAATTTATTCTGGGGTAATTTAGTATTCTTTAGAAGCTAAAGGAAAATCTCAGAGAAATTAATAACCATTTTTGTTTCATTCCTCAAGAACTCTTAGAGTTTTCTTTCCTGGAAAATTTAATTTTTGGGACTTTTCCTAAAGTGGATGCTAGCTTGGAGGCATTGCTCTTACTTGTTCCAGTGCTATAGAGGCTTTGCTAGAACAGCTGAAAAGCCCTGTTGAAGATTTTTGGGGGGGGAATACAGTAAGGAGAATCATCAGCAAAATTCATTATAGAAGCTTTTGCTCTTTCTCAGGGAGAGTCTGAGGGTAAGATACTATTAATTGAAACAGCAGTTTTATTAATTAATCTTTCACTGTCAGTTGAGACAAGGGAATCACAGACTGGTGAGAACTCACGTACATTTTTATAATAATGTTATACATTGAACTTCAGTAGATTGCTTCGTTCTCTCAGTCTTATTCCCAGTGTATCCTTGTAGTACAGAAGGACTTCACTTGTCATCTGAGCTGTCTACAGCTTTCTAATGCAAAGCTTGTGGTATTATATAGAAGAGTAAGATCTGTCCATGGTCCTCACAGTAAGGCTCTTTCCAAGGAAGGATGCTTTGTAAAATAACCAGCACGCTCACACAGGTAGCTCTGGCTTTAGCCTTGAAGTCATATGCTCTTCATCAGATGATAAGAAACATTCTGCTGGAAAATGTACTAGGCTTACCATAGAATATGGAATAAATACACAAAAGAATGAATTGACCAGAATACACCATTAAGTATTCCAAATGGTTTTGCAAGTGCTCACTTTAATAAGCTTGTTGGGTCATGGTGAAATCTATGTTCAACTATAAATCAATTTTTATTTGAAATACTTTTCTTAGCTTGTTATTATGCAATATTTCATTGTTTCTATTGTCTGTGACTGAAAGAGGGAAGATTAACCTTTGAATGAATTCCTTATTTAAGGAAAAATGTAGGCTCACTATGTAGAATAATTTAGATTATACTCAACTGAAGAAGATAGTATGATATAATAAACTCAACCTATACTTCTTATCTTTTTATTTTTTATACTGAGGCTTTTCTTTGTAAAGAAATGAGATTTCTTTTTCCCATAGGGCTTCATTTGTGATTCCTCTTACTGAGTTTCCTGTTGACTGCATTAGATACAGAATGCTGAATGTATATGTGGAATTTTTCATGTACATAGCAGTAGGTTTTTTTTTATCTATTTCATTCAATCCAGCAGAAATATTGTAACAAGTCTACCCGCTTAGTTTGCTGTTCTTTGTGATGATATCATATTGTTTTCATCGCAGAACATGAATCCATTTCATATCATTCATTATCCGAAAAAAAATGCAAATGCTTATCAAAAAGAGCAATCTGAATGATAGGAAATACATGGAAAAATAGGACTTCTAAGTATGTTTCTCTTTGTAGTAAATTAAATATCCATTCAAAATCCACTAATTTAAATTTTGCCTCTAAAAGAAGTGGAATGGCAGAGAACCAGCAGATCAGTTTAGATGCTGAGTGGAAGTTTCTGACAGTGTTATTTTTGACTGCAGATATTTTTCTGTTTGGTACCAGATGAGAGTGTCTTAGGGGTGGGGCTTAAATGTTTTTTATTAATTATAATAAGAAACTATTTTTTAACATTACTCAGTCACTAACATAAATCTACTTTAATTTTTTTATTTGCTTTAAAAGAAAGATGAAAAAAATATATCTAGGGCAATGTACTCTATTAAGGTGTATCCTAGCTCTGGACTCTGATTTGAGGTATATAACTGAAAAATATGAGGAGACATGTCATATATAATAACTTTTAAATGCTAAGATCGTTGGAAGAAATATGAAACCTTGTGTTTCAAGGAATTACCCAACTTCTAGTTAGTAGCATTAAGGGAAAAAAAAATCTTATAGGCATGTTACTTCATTACTATCTAATAAATTGAGTGGTTTTCCACATAGACCTATATTAAATCTGCTCAGGCCTTGCTCATGAAACCTAACCACTTTCAGTGGTAAGTTCCATATTTTTTTCTTAGGTTGTCCTCATAGTATATCCATAATATCCTCATATTATAATCATAATATAGTTTGTAATTATTCAAAACTAGATATAAAATTATTCCGATTAGTGTAATGTTACACCAGGTTTTTGTTTTTTTCTTATATTACTACATATATTTATACTTGATTTTATCATCAATAACTTCACTGTGGATGTCCTCTGAAATAGACAAATCTATTGTGTGCTTCATTTTGTACTTAGGACATATAGGAAATAAAAGTAACTGTAAGAGATACAAGGAACTGTATTCTAGGACAGGCCGGTATTTCCATGTTAATTTCCTCTTCTAGTCCGTTGTTCTTTGTCCCTTTTTCTAATCCACTTTTCTAAAGCTGAGTTGAAGTCCATCATCTAAATTAGTTATTTCCTTGGACCTTGACTGTCTCTTAACAAAAGTCATCCTTAATTTTCATGTGCATAGTGTCATAAAATAGTTTATCCTTTTTTTATTATTATTATTTTATTTTTATTTCTGTCAAAATTTTCTCTCCTGGAAAATCTAATGATATAAATACCAAATCCATCTACCTTGTATTTTTTTTCTGTTCTTGGATGATCACTATCATAACCAAACAAATATCAATGAACTTTGGTTAGATATCCTTTCTGACTTGTATAGAAGTAGTTAAGAAAAGAATCAAGAACAAGAAACTATGAAGAAGGGAAGAAGAAGCCCTTACTTGCAAGTGCCATTCTTATTAGGTGTTCAGTAGCACTTCACCCAGGTTACCATTTCTAGTGCTGACAATCCAACTCATGACTGTTTATATTCTTCTGAAGTGTTTTTAAAAAAGTGCCCTGAAGTATGTCATTTACCAACTCTACTAATTTGCCTTTTATGGTACAGCTGCTTGCTGAGTTTATTCCCACACCAATAAGTGAGAACAATGACACAGTTTGATTCATTCTGTAAAAAAAGAAAGAAATTATACTGAGAATTTTGTTGAATTGAATCTGAACAAAAAAAATATTTATGGACATTCCTAAGTGTCTGAAGGATTAATTAGTGATAAAATGGTGCACAGAAATAATAAATAAGAGAAAGGCTTCATTTCAGATTATAGGCTATAACACTTTTATTTCCACGTCTAAAAGGAGCTTCTGCAAGGAATTAACCTTTGTATTGACATTTTGCAGTCCACAAATGGGTTTTAGGTTACACTTAAATGAGGTTTCCACTGCTGACTCTGGAAGTTAACTAGTGAATGAGCAATTCAGCAGAAATTTGTAAATAGGAATGCTACAAGTTCCAGGTATCATATTCTTGTTAGAAAAACCTCAGTGCTTACAATTTCCCCTGAACATTTTTCCCATAATTGACCTTTAAAATCATGACAAGGGAACAAAGCAAATCTTGGCTGACATTTAAGGTGAAATAGCAGGATTTCCTCATATTTTATTACTAAGTTTGTTTTTCTTTTATTGCAGACTAAGAGAGAAATAATTTGCGCCTGCTTTTAATCAACCAATATTGGCATGAAAAAATACTAATGGTGCCACTTCTCTGGATGTGAAAACTGTTTACATCATTTTGAAAAAAACATAACCATTTACAAGTTTCAAAGAGTCACACAGGGAATTGTATGGTAGCTGTGATTTACTCTTTTTTTTTTTTCCTATAGTCTCAATTATTCCATCCGTGTGCATGTCTATTTGAGGATGACAGGAGAATCTGTGGCCCAGTTTTATGCTTTCCAGTTGTAATTGCTCATTTTCTTTTAGAAATTCATCTATTCCAGAGAATGTTTCTCAAATTAAGCAGTCTTGTCAAAACAAAGTGTAAGAAGAAGCTGGAAGTAAAGAAGTGTTATGACAATTTAGGTAGACATTATGAGCATTTATAGTCTTGGGTCTCAGATCACAGGTATAGCTACTCCTCTGCAAGGAAGCATTAATTATATGTGCTATCTTATTTATGAGACTCTCAGTCATAAGGCCAACTCATGAATTATTTCCTACTAATCCTGTTCTCAACGTCTGAACTGTTGGTGCACATAGGTGGGAAACAAATCACCTAAATAGTCAGTATAGTATCAACTGAAGCGTAAAAGCATGTAACAATAAAATGGTAGTCTAAACATCTTACCAAAAGAGCAAGACTTTGGAGTACAGTTAGTTCATAACTGCTTAGACAAAAAAAGCAGTAAATTAGAGCAGATAAATAACAGAACAGTTACAGACCTTGCAATAATGCTCTGTTATCACAATTTTGGAGGCAGTGTTTTACTGTTATTACCTCTAATGACCAGACTGCATAAAGAACAGAAACTGAGAAGTATACTGTACCTATAAATTTAATGAAGCACATTTAGTCTAGAAACACACACAATGATACATATGGTCATTTTATATATAGT